>NW_020449608.1:718019-748891 GCF_003343035.1 Apteryx rowi | reverse complement strand
GCACATGAGAGAGAGAGAGAGCGCACGTGCGCGCGAGCTGAGACTTCCTCATGGCTGTACCATAAAGTATAGACCAGAGACAGAGCCTGATTTGATATGACTATTTTTGACTAGCAATTTTAAATCTTACACAGCTGCCTTTACACTGAGCAGATCTCTGGAGTCCTTTTGTCCTGATTTGGGGTGGTTTTTTTTAATCAAGGCAGTGGCAAGAGTAAGAAAAGGCTGAGAATTTGGTCTTGTGACATAATGACAGAAGTTTCCATGCCTTTGTAATAAAATAAGCATGTAGGAACTACTCTTCTGTATAAAGAAACTCTTTTATTTAAGAGATTTGGAGAAAATGCAGAACTACTTTTTATTGTTCTTGCTAAAAGTCATTGTTTAATACAATGGCGAAACAAAATAGAATTTCCCAGCAAAGTAGTTCAAAAACAGTGTACATGCAGTCTTAAGACATTGATTATTGCAATTATTATTTCCCTGAAGATAAGAAGCTTTGCCTTTCTAATGGCCCTGTTTTATTTGCTGAATACTGTTGGTCTTAGATATGATGATGAATTATTATTTCAGGTAAATCTAAGTGGTTCATAGATAATATGAATTCCTGGACAGACCAGGAAACATGAGAAACCAGCTCAATGTTGTTTTAATTTAAAAAGCCAGTATCTCTCATCCTACATTTCTTGTGCTTTGGGATAATAAAGAGCAAAGGAAGCACTGTAATGTGAAATACTGCAATTATAAAGGGGAAAAGTCATTGAAGAAATGTAAAACACTCAGCATTAGCAAAACTAACTGGAATTTATAGGAAGCTGCCATCTTGACAACATGCTGATGTGAAAACAGTAATGCAGTTCTTATTTAAAGGCACACCACCCTAGTGGGTTGCAACACAACTGTAAAGATAGTTAATCAAGCTATGTGCCTAAAAGTCTGCGCAGAGGGAATGCTAAAAAGGATGTTTTAATCAGTACTTTTCACATTAAGTACTTTGTTGTTTCATAACTGCCTTTCTCTGGCAGCCACTTGAAAAAGGATTAACAGCAACAGTGACTTTCTTACACCATACTCTTTTCTTTAACAAAAGTCACAGGAAATTCAACAGCGCAAACATATACCGGACCACTTACCGTAATTAGCTCTTTCCATATATTTCCCGGACAAGTATTATCTCTGAAAAACACTGATAGTCCCAGCTCAAGATACACTCATATTTAGGAAAAAGTACACTCTAGCAGAGACGTTCTTTTAAATACTAGTGCAAAAATATACCCAAGAAAAACAGCTTGCTCTCTTAAGATTATGCAATATAAACATTGAGGTCTAGCATACAAGATTACAGTGAACTTTAAGTAGAAAGTTGGAAGAATTTGCATTTCTCTAAAATCATCTAAGTCAAAGAAAGTCTAACACGGGCTGCTATCCTTTCATAAACCCTTTTAAATTTGTTTTTAACAAGTTTATGTTATGCATGTATGACAGTCTCAGATTAAGTCTGTCTTCATACTGAGAGTCGAGTCCCTGAATTACTGCATTTATTAGGACTCCATTTCCTAAGACTTGAACTGATTTCATGCCAATGTTAGGTGGAAGTAGGGACACAACACAGCTGTTAAGGGCTGTCAGAGTTTGGAGAAACAAACAAGTGAATATAAGGATTTTCCTGGAGAGCTATCTGTTAATAGAAACATGGGAGACTGCATGACTATATTAACTATGTTTGCTTCTAGCCATATTTGCTTCATGCTGATTCTCTGGAGTGAATACATCCACCTAGCTATCATGTACTGTTTGAATTAAGTGTTCAGTAGCACCTAACTTCCATTTCCAATGAGCATCAGTTCCACTGGCTTTAATAAACTCTATATACTGAATGTCATTGAGGTTCGAGGTGGTAAATACCAATAAGAAAATGGGGTAGCCACTATGGATGTTCAGTTTATATGGCTGGGAACATCTTTCTCACGCATGTTCAAGTGCATGTTATCCCTATTGAGAGAAAGGGGAGAAGAAAAATTTCTGCAGTATTAAAAAAAGGAAAAAAAATACCTTGCTGGTGCTGTGGTCTTTCTTAAACATGAAGCATCAGGTCACAAACACATCCTCAATCAGTGTTAATGGTTACTCACAGCTGCAGCACAGCTTCCAAGGCACCCCCAACCAGCTACAGCTCGATTTGGAGACAAGCTCTGCTGGTATTTTAGCTGCTAAGCCCTGTGGGACCCAGTGGTGTTGCACCACAAGCTTGCCAAGCATCATGCATTACATGCAAGACTTGCACAACCACCACATGTGGTGAGGCGTGTGCCCCCGCGCACTGGGCAGAGCTGCCAGCATTTCTGCTGGCTGTCGGTGGCATGCCTTGCTGGGTGACTCAGCAGCAGAGAAGGGTAAAGCTGGGGAGAAAAACAAAGGGAAAGAACAATCACAGTGCAAAGCCAAAAGCCCAACCATTCTTGTTTGGAGCTGCAGGGATGGAGATCAGTTCCAGTGAGAGACATTTTGTCTCCTCACAGCTCTTGGTTTATCTCCTGGCTGTTTCCTCTCCCTCCAGAGTCATGTTATTCCCTGAGAGGGTTTTTTTCCCCCCCACAGAGTTTCTGCTCCAACATCAACCTGGCTGCAGAAAGGGGATGTGCAGAAGGTCATGGAGAAAAAATTAATGATGTGGCATATTAAACAATGAGGAGTAGAAATGCTTTTCCTTACAGTTTCTTCTTTAGTACTTGCAGGACTTCCCAGAGATGCATGATAACTTCAACAAAATCATTGAAAGCCAAGAACTATTGGCCTCTAAACCCATTCAATTCTCTAGCCCTTTTTCTTTCCAACCTCTGTATCTACAACTATTTTGACAAAGTGTTCAGCCTGTTTTTTCTCAGTTGTGAACTATCACCCTCAGGCTGAGTCATCCTGGCTGTGTTCACACCACATCACCAGGACTGACGTCAGCGGGGACAACCAGGAAGAGTTAAGCCCATAGGGCTTTCCTTTTTCAGATCAAAGCACTTCATACAAGGTCTTCTAGTGAAGAAAACTGAAGCAGAATTTGGAGCCTATCAAAATCTACGGCAACTTTGCAAATCTACGGCCTGAATGTAAAGCAAGCATATGGTACCTTGACTTTTTTTTTTTTTTAAAGGGACATTTTTTTATGGATGTGTAGAAAAAATGTGCTTTCCTAAATTTTGTTAAAAAAAAATATAAGCGGTATTCTAAAATGTGATACTTGGCTGCATTTCATTAGGATTCCTTCCTGTGAGAACAGATAAAAGGTCACTGTTCAAAGATGCAAGGCTGAAGGGGTTTCAGTAAAATCTCAACAAAAATGGAGGAAGGGTATGTTTCCATTTAAAATGCTGAGAAAAATGAAACTCAGTATTTCTTCAACTTTTTTCTCACCAGTATTTTGAAGGACGTCTCAGAGTGTCAGCATGTAACAGCTCCTGACTAGTTAATGGCAGTCACTTCTAGTAAAGAAAATCAGTTTTCAAATGAAGTGCCATCCTGGCAGTATCCAGGAAACAGTGCCAGAACAGTTGCGTGGCTTTGTACCACACCTAAACACTGAATGAAATACCAAAAGAGACTGCAGAAGAGAAGGGAACACCACGTAACAAGCACAGGGTAGACCAAATATCATGCCCCTGCTGCAATTTGCTTATTTTGGGGTGGGAATTGGCTAGAGGTCAGCTCTAAAAATGTGGTCGGGGAAGGGGGGGGGGGGGGCTGTGAAAAGGAGATGAGAGAGGAGCCTGCTGTGAGAAAAGGTGGAAGAGCAGCAGTGTAAGGAAGAGGAGGGGGCTACTAGAGAGCCAAGTGCCCAGCTGAGACCTCAGGAGCAGCTCTCCAGGAACAGCTCCATGGGGATTAGCAGGTTGGCAGCTGACACGCCACCTCCAGTCTCTGGCTCCCCCCAGGCCCCAGGTGAGAGCCAAGGCAGGCTCAGGGCACCCAGGAGCCCCAAGTGGGGCTGGCTCCTGCTCCCCAAGGTGGGCAATACTGGGCCAGAGCCCCCAGCTTGGCACACTGCCTTCCCCTGCTGCAACAGCCTTCCCCGAGGGCTGCAGCAGTGGTAAGCAGGCTACAGGCAGCCTGCTCCAAAATACTGCCTTTCCCTGCCTGGGGAGAGCTGGGGAGCTTGCAGCCATTCCCCCTGGCCTCCCAGGGTTTCCTAGCAGCTGCCCTCCACTCAAAAAGCATCCTCAATAGCTGACCAGGAGCATCCAACCAGCTTAAGACTCGAGTCTGGTGCAAAGGCCAAACCCTGTGCTGAAAGGATCTGGAGATCGCCCTCCACAAAYGTCAGTTCTTCCACTTACCCTTTCCCCTTCTGGCCCATCTGGAGCAGATCTCACTGGGCTTGCTAAGGAGCTGTGCTCTCAGCAAAAACAGGAGCCTCTTCAGGCCATGTAGGATGAAGGCCTGTATTCAAGTGCAGCACTCCAGGCATTTGACCAAAGAAACCCCTACTAATCATGATTAGCACACCAGAGCTCAGAAGTAAAGTGAGGTGAGCTTAACTAAATGGCCTACCAATACTCATTGCAATAGTTTGAGGGTTCACAGTTCTGCTATAAAATTACACCCTAGCTGACACACCCCCTTCATGCTGGGTACAAATATATTTTGGTTCAAGCTCAGAAAGTGAACATGAGCAAGTGACATCAGATTTACTAGAAATAGTTCAAACACCAGGGAGAGGAGTATTGTCCCACTCTCTAGAGCAATGGCATTTACTCCTTTTTAATGATTTGGGGGTGCCTAACCATTCTCCATTCGAGGTACAGGCACACTACAGTGCATTAGGCAGCCTTCTATCAACAGCTTCTTTTCTCTAATCACTTTTCATAGACCCTTTGGGAATATCCCTGCAGACAYATAGGGGATCACAACTTTGGGTCAAGAACCATTGCTGTGCAGAAGAAACAGATGAAAAGGAATAATAAAGGACAGGAAAATTTCCAGGAAAAAAAAAAAATCTGGATCATCTGCCAGATATCACATCCCATGTCACTCCCACACACTGTGACCCATGTCCGAGTTCAAGCATTGGAAGAGATTTTGCATTTCCTCCAGGACAGCTGTCAGGGTGAGGATAACAAGGGTATCTCACAGCAAGTGAAGAAAATTGCTGAGTTTTTTTATAAAAAAAAAAAAAAAAAAAAAAAAAAAAAAAAAAAAAAAAAAAAAAAAAAAAAAAAAAAAAAAAAAAAAAAAAAAAAAAAAGGGGGGGGGGAATCCTGCAGGCATAGGAATTGCCAAAATGAGTCTCTTATCCTTTAGGATTTAAGAGCTTCAATTTTCATGCTGAAGCCCTGTCTAAAATCTGTAACCAACAAACTGTAAGCAGCTCCCAGTGAACTCCTTAGAAGATTTTCTTCTCTATTAGTGTTTTGTTTAACCATATGAACTCGTAACACAACATCAAAGCTGCTAAGGAGAAATTAGGGTTGTACAGAAAGCCCTGTAGTGAGCAGGATATGGCAGAGAAAGCTGGTGAACTGCCTTGTCAATCCCTGCTGGAGAGCCCTGCATGCTCTCAGCCTCCAGCATCCCTGCAACTCTCCTCATTCAGGTAAGASCGTAAGCAGCAGTACCTGGGACTAACTCTGGTTATCTCAGCTGGCCTGGCTAAAGCAGTGATCTGATGACACACAACACCTGCCTTTGGCTCCCAAGACCAGATCAAGAACAGTATTACCACACAACATGCAGAAATAATCCAATATAAACTCCTGTTGAAGATTCAAATTTGTTCAAAAATTTTGCAGAGTTTACTTCTTATCAGCAGGCTTTATGCTGGGAAAAGTATCATTTATCCACTAAAAGCCAGTAAAAAAGCTAGAAGTTTTGCATTCCCTGCCCTGTCTAGTTCACAAATAGTGTGAATACCTGCCCATTTCTGATAAGTTTGTACTACTGAATGTGTGCACT
This sequence comes from Apteryx rowi, assembly GCF_003343035.1. Lineage (NCBI taxonomy): Eukaryota > Metazoa > Chordata > Aves > Apterygiformes > Apterygidae > Apteryx > Apteryx rowi. The sequence goes on along the minus strand of NW_020449608.1, from coordinate 742,951 downwards.
ACCAGATCGCCTCACCTGAACAAACAAAGCTACAGCCTCAAGCATAGACCCTGCAGTGCTGTTCTCTCATATGTTAAATAGTGGTTTAGGCAGTGATCAGACAACCTTCTTAAAGTGGAGTATTAATTTACAGTAGAGTCATCCCAGACAGTAGAACAAGCAATTTTCCCTAAGGCTGATGGGAAAAGGCCTTACTTCTTACTATGTCCTTCTTGGAAAACCTATCCCAAAAACTTGTCGTACAAATGATCACCAGCTCCTGGATGCATTTAATGCTTCTCTGATTCTTTTGGTCAATCAGGATCCTCAGAGGGAGGATGCTTCAGGCTTGACCAATGTCTTCCATGTTTGAGTTTCCTTAATTGCCGCCCTGACTGCTCTCCTTAGACACCCCCACACACACCTTATACTAGATCAATACAAGAATTACAAAAAGTTTTAATATTTACCATCATTATATAACATATCTCAGTCTCCAAGTCATTCCTACTATTCATGTAACAAGCACTTCGGATTGTGTTTCTCATCTTTTCTCGAGGATCAAGAGAAAGGAGAATCAGTGTACTACTGCTGTGTTTAGTGCTCCAAATACAGTGAAAGTGTTTCATGTCCTATACACAACTATCCTTCAGAGGACTACAGTTACAGACTTTCTTAATCCTAGCCTCTAGTCTGCGCAAGACAGKGGTAAACCACTGATTCAACATCTCCCACTGGAGAAGGGGAGGCTGCAAGTTTTCAGCAACCCAAACAGCAGAGCCTCAGGCCTGCATTTGAGCAATAAGATTAAGCCTTTAATCACATTCCCAACCTAAGTCAAGCACAGCATTTGCTTCATTTATATGACATCACATGGGTACACATTACAATGATACACTGCAGAAATAATTATTTCTAATACACCAGTCAACAGTATGATCAGGAAACTACCCACTAMCCACTAGGATGTGGCAAAGACTTTATGTAGCCCAAAAGCCTGCAGGCACATAGGGTCCTCAGACAGTAATCCTTTCCTAGGGTTATGTCTCTACACCAGGTCAGCACTCTGCAATGACAGTAAGAGCCAGCCCAGAGGTTCAGGTACTCTGTTGGAAGACAAAAAAACCCCCACCAGTTCAAAAGTCTTTGCTCCAGATTACATAAAGTCAGGCTGTCAATCTCAGCAGGCTTTTTAATAAAATGGCTATTGTACCTGAGAAGGTAAAACTCCTTGTCTAACCTAAACATATCCAACCACCACTTTCACTGTTGTACACGAGACTCCACTGAAAGTGTGATCCAGAAACACTAGATTCAGTGGTACCCAAACAAGATGCTTCAGATTGCTGGTATGCAGACAGTGGACAGAGGTGTTTGGATTGCTACGTTAGGCTGCAATCGTTGTGGACTTGGCACTGCACTCTTACATCGCATAACTGTACGTGCAGTAGAAACACTTAACATTTTGTTTGCATCAAGGCACCCCCTGCCAGAATTGAGGCCTTTAACCAGAACAGACAGCTCTGCTTTTGACACTTCACAAGTTTTGTGCAAAGAGACCTTTGCAAAGGCAACAGGCTCCTTACATAAAAGGAATTACTGAAAGAAATCAGACCTTGGAGGGCTTGGCTCTATACTAACACACACATGCTCCACTCTTAGGGAGCACTTCCAAACAAGGAATATGAAAATCCATCTGAAATCCTGTAGCATGAGAGACTTGGGGTCTGCAGGACCCACAATAAAGACAAGACTGCAATTTTGAGCAGATATAAGCAGCCAGTTCTGCTTCACTGCTGAACAACTGATATTCTCAAAGTAAGCTACAACTCCCCAACGTCTTACACAGTAACGTAACTAAACATTTTTGAGTGCAAAAATCTGTAAGTGTCCAGGATACTCCAGAGATGACAGCTATACAAAGAGACCTAGAGAACTATTCATGGTTCATAGGCTAATTCTTAATATTTAATAGATCATATAGATTTCTACACCCGGTTTTACAGTCTCAGCTGAAGTACATTAGATTCCATACAGACATGATGGCAGCTGGTAGAGGAATACATATCCTCTGCCTTGTGATGAAGCAACAAGCAATCCCAAAAGGCTCTTACTGATAACTGTTCAAAAAGATGTGTTTCTTGGCTAATTTCAACATGAAAAAGTTCTTGTTGAAAGAAGCAGAATGCACTCCAAGTATTGCTCATGGGCCTCTCAAATCATTTTCACAGACACACTAGGATCATATTGCAATAGAAGGATCTTCTTCCAATAGCACAAAGTTGACTGACACCTTTTACTTTTACTTTCCAGTGTATAAAATCTATTTTTATACTCCTTATAGAAATATGCTACAAGTAAGAAGCATTCAATCAGAACCTAGGCAGAAGCCCTACTAAATAAACTGAAGTATAGGGTAAAAACAGCTACAACTTTTCCTATACAGCAACAATTTTGCAATATCCCCTTTTCCATAACTAGTTACATTACATCAGTTATATTAGCAAACAAGCCTTAAAAAAAAAAAAGTAAAAAAAAAATTACATCGAATCAGTGCACTTCCACCTGAAGAAGCAAGCCTGAACACAGTAGGCAAAAAGGAAATCCTGCTTCAAGGAAAATAACATCTCTAATATTCATGTATCATGCATCAGAGATTCTTAGAATGTACTGCTAACATTTTTATGCTGTTAGAAGCTTGGGCATATAGTAAATGCAGCACCTGCTGGAAGCAGGGTACTGTCATATCAAGCTACCTAAAAACCTCAATCTGAATACAAGTTTAAATCAAATGTTCCTCCATAATTTACATTTAAAAACAGTCCAGGGCAAGATCAGTTCCTTTCAGCTTGGTCAAAGTTACAAGCTAACAGTAGGTAGTGTCATAGCGATGATTCTTCAGTTTTAATCTTTTTTGTTTGTCCATTAGAACCATGTTGCAGATCCTTTCTTTTTTTTTTCTGCTGCTGTAACCTTTCCTCTTTCCTTTGTAGATAGGTGGCCATGTTATCAAAAGAAGCCTTGTAGAGACTGCTGTAGTGGCTCTCTGCACCAACAAAACCTGCAATTGCAGCAAAACAAGAACACAAGTGTTAATTCCCTTAGTGCTCTCATCACTTGCTTCCTGTATTGGAATTCTGTACAGTGGAATTTCCACTCATTCACTGTAGTCCTATCCATTTTATTAAACATCAGCTTTTATATTACTTAAGCCTGCTTTGTGTTTGGAAGCATCTCTCCTGCATTCACACAGCCGAACTTAGCCTCCATTTTTAGGCAAAAAATTCATACAGAGGCAGGCACCTGACTTTCAAGCAAACAGGGCACACAACTTCCTTTACATGTGGGACACTTGCAGAACTTCAAAACTCCTGTTTTTGAAACTACTGCTATAGTAACATTTTATTAGACATCCTTTTGGTATTCCTCCCCAGTACTTAAGCATTGCAAAGGGCATATGTTACATAACTGTTTTTAGCTGACTTATTTCCTAGAGTATTAATTTAAAATAAGACCAAAAAAGTAGAGTACAAATGGTGATGGGACAGTTTCTAACAGCACATACACATTTCTAGGCATTCACCCCTGATGGTTTTGCTACAMTTTTGTGAATCTAGTATTAATCTAGCATAGTGTTAATCACAGCACCTCTGAGACTAAGTTTAGATGAGTTTAACAGATAACCAATCAGGTCATTTTTGTGGAGAACAGAGCAAGACTAGCAGGCTAGGTCCACGTTTCTAAATTGGTAGAGGATTATCTGACAAAACCAGTTGCTTTTAGTTCTCTTTGTATTCCTACCTTTTTTCCCACTTCCAGAAACTCTTAAAGGACAGAAGCATGGAAATCCAGTATTTGTTAGGGCATGGTCCTGAAGCAAGTTTGCTACCCCATAATAATGTACGTAGAGCAACCCCTGTTTCTTGGTACCCCCCAAAAAAAGCAAGCTTCCCTCTCTGGTACTTGGAAACATGCATGCTTTTACTTTTGAGGGTTTCACACTCACAGTAGAATAACCTGTTTATCAGCTTTGGCCTTAGCAGAAATTGCATTCTGTATCCATTCTATTCTGTACTTGACCAACCTGTACTAAATCTTGCAAGATCTTTTTCTGGCATCAGTTACAGCAGAAWGTCAGAGTGTTCAATATCTATTTCAAAATTGATCTACATGTCTTAAAACCTACAGAATCAGCAATTAGGTGAAACAAGTTTATAAAAGGAAAAGGAGGCTATGCAAGCACTAAGAAGATTGGAATTCAGCAATATAATGATCACCTTCTGTAAGAGAAGTAACTACCTTTTCAAGCACTAATTATGCAGTTGGAATAAGYGCTCACCAAGTGAGCCTCCCCTCACTAATTAACAATAACAGACCCTGTCAACTGAGCAGTCCTTCTTTCCCAGCTGCAGATGCAGCAAGCTGTAGTAGATCATAGTAATTTGCTACACTGGCAAATTATTCTCAGAATGCGTTCCCCTGCCTGCTCTTTTTACTTCTCTGTTGTTCATCTTCATCCAGATCTCATACTTTTAACAACCTGCTTGGCTATAACTATCAAATCTGCAACATCTACATGCAAACATTCTCCTTTCCAAAGGAGCACTTGACTTCCTTTTACATTTCAAAGGCTGAGCACAACTTAATAACAGCTATACCCTAAACCATCCAATACTAGATATTAAGAAGACTTTAAATTAGACTGCACTTTCCTGCAACTCTTCTGTCTACGTGGATCAATCATTGTTATGTACGACCTCCAAGGAGAGACTGAGAGCAAGCTAGTGACTGTAACACCTTTTTAAGGTTCCCAATCTCCCAGCAAAGTACATCCAGGAGGGAGAGATTTCAGTTAATCAGCTCTCAATACATGAGACACACACTAATATATGTCACATCCCTTTCCTACCTYGCAACAAACACTGCCATAATTTCAGCTTCTAAATACAGTTGGGTGTTCTTYTAAATACATAACCCTGGAAACATAGGTTGCTTCCAAAAGAATAAATCACTTATTTTTATGCCAGGGTTTGGAGCAAAAAAATCAAGGATAAAACCAACCCTGATACGAACTGATTTCATCTATGATGATCTGATGATCCAGGGCCAAATCCTCCAACAGGCTCCACATAATCTGCCTTACCAAGATTGACTTAAAAGGCCCATCTTTACAATGAACCTGTTTCTTCCACAGCTACTCCATTCTTACTATCTCCACTGTACTTCTAGTAGTTTCACGTCCAGGGAAGAGACAAGAACACAACAGCATTTGCTATCACAGCAGTAAGACAGACTTCTGCAGCACAGTGACAGGGTGTTTACAATACATCCCTAGGCTAAGGTGTCTATGTAATTCAGATCTAGACATCTGCACCATTTTGTGCAAAGAGTAGCCTAAACACACTTTAATTTGTTATCTACACTAATCTCCACAGAAGGACTACAAATCACAGTGACATCCCAGAGGGAGTGAAGAAGCTGGAAAGATTAAGCAACTTCAAGAGTCAGTAAAACTGACCTGAACTTCTGATCTTGTTCCTAAACCTTATACTTCAACTGTAAAATTGCAGTTCCAGGGCCTTTAGGCCAAATTTCTCACCTTCAAACACTGTCCAGTTGTCATGAAGATATTTTGACATCTTCTGTAATCCTTTGTCATCAGTTACAGGCTGGGAAAAGAAGGAACACTGCATGATGTTTTGAGCATAATGAACAATGAATCTGACATTTCACAGTGCACTGGAAAATGCAAAGCCTCTCAGATGAGCACAGTGTAAGGAGAGTAAGTATAATCCCCCAGGATCTCTTAGGCTCCTCCTTCTTTCCAGGACCACTACAGAAACCTGACCTGAGTTTACCTGTTCTGCTGGGGAAGCTCAGCAGCTTGAAGGAAAAGAAAATGGATTCCCACCTACYAATTTGTGAGGAAAAAGAATTTCACAAGGAACACTTAAAGGTCAAAGAAAATACTTAGAAGTTTAATTTAAAATCACCTCACAACTATACCACTGTTAGTTTGGGACCTGCTAGGATAACAAGGGAGTTTCCGGTTGTTTAATAGTCTGTTACAGAGAACTTGATAGCACATTGCCCAACTTTGACTCCTTGTTCTCAATGATAATAACTTTAATCTTAATTCTGTCAGAATGCCTTGCCCTCCACAGGATCTATTGGAGGGATTCTTTTTCTTTTTTGTAACTGAGAAAAATCACAAGAAAATTTTGTTGTTTTGTGTTTTTAAAATCATCAAGTGTAGCACACACAAAGCAGAGGCAGTGGTTTAAAGTACTGAGTGCAATAGCTGACAACTACTCCACTTGATCCCACTATGCCACGTGTTAGCTTTTCAAGAGACGAGACTAGTAAACATAACGAGCTCTCCAGTAGCTTTGCATTACACACAGGTGACAGAAGTAGCATGAGATGTATCCAAGACTTAAGTCTCAGCTTCAGTCTTAAGACATAAAGAGAGAAGTTTGCCATTTAGGTTTCACAAAGCACTGTTTATTCTGCTTTCGCTGTGGCCTGAAGATGACACAAAACATCCATGATTTTAGCATGAGAAAAATATCTACCTTCCACTGTCCATCATCTGGTCTGTATAACAGAAGAGGGGCTTCGCTGTCTTCCTGTAAAATCCAGAAGTCTCCTGTTTCCTCAAACGCAATGTCCCAACCTTTATGTTTCAGAGAGATTTGCTGTCTGTAAACTAGCTGCTGGGCAATGGCATCAAGCTGAAAGATGTAGACTGTGGGAATACTTTTGAGAGAACAGATTTAATTACCATAATTACCAAATCCACCTACAGCCATCACTTGTACAGYAAACTGCAACCACCCACTCCAATTCCAAACACAGCCAAAGCAAAGTCATTGGCAATTGCAAAAAACACYGTAGCATTCCAAGTGCAGTTTGCTTACATGATCTGAGGCAAAAGCTGTAGATAACTTTTGAAAAGCCATTTGACATTTGGGTTATTTGAAAGAAAGAGCGGTCAGACTGCCTTTCCTTTAGAAGAAAAGGCAGTAAAGGGAATTTTACAAGGATTATTAAGGACTTCCATAAGAAGTGTTTTTTCATGGCACAAGTGGCCTACAGGGCCTATCTTGAAGGAACACCAGTAAAAATAAAACCAGAAAGAATTTCAGGCCAGGGGAGAGGAGAAGAGAATGAGAAGGACAGGAAATCTTAAAGTGGCTAAAGAACAAGGTTCAGGCACCAAAATGGCAAGGCAGTCATCTCCACCTCTCTTGTCAGCAACCATTTCTTCTACCAGACATGGCCTCTATGGACAAAGCTTCCTAACATCCCTTGGATAGGTCTACAGTGTACCAGGCAGGATCTCTCAGCTCCCTCCTGAATGTGCTACTATGTCTACATGACAACACTGTTTAGAAATGCTGGGCCATGGAGATGGAAATAAAAACATAACACGGAGTGTGGCRTGGCACCAGGGTTAACTAACACAGGTACAGCCCTCTGCTGAAACCACTTCCATTTCCAGAGCAAATTTGGATGCTCGTGCACAGAACTGCTAGGCCTGGCAGCATGCGTGACAGGAAGAAGCTAAGGTTTCTTACTCTGGCAAAGAGTAAGTTTATCAGGGGAACAGACTGCCAATTTCACCATACAGGCAGCTCTAGCAGTCTCCCCCTTTCCTCTTGCCAAGATTTTGTGAGCTAAAACAGTTTTCTTGGCAGGCTTAAGGGGCTGTGGAAAGAAAAGGGAAGAATGTTTATCCATCCCCACAAGACACTGCCCTGTGAGTTGGACAATAAGGTTCCCCAGTTCCTGGCCCTGCTGCTCCCTAGTGCTCTTTCCTAATGAAAACACATATGTCTGAACCTAGAAGTCTATACAGCCTCTCCACAGTTTTAAACAGAAGTAACACTGTAGTTTTAAACATTTACAGGTGCAGAACATGGCAACAGAAGTTTGGGCRCTCCGGTGTCACAGCATCCTGAACAAACAGGACCCAAACTACATGGGTCCAGCACAGCAATTTCAGGAGACATTCTGAGTACTAGTTAGGGCTCTCATCCTAGCCTTGTTGTTTCCTGCAGCACAAAATTCTGCAAAAGCTAACTAAGCTAGGTAATGGTATAACTCAACTCTAAATTCAGATCAAGCACAATAAGGACTCACAGGTTTCCTGCAAGGTCACAGACATGCCTATGACACTCTAAAATCCAGAGTACCAAGTAGTTCAGACTGGGGGAAAGCTAAGTCATCCAACAAGGAAAGCTGTTCTCTCCTTTACAGGACTCATGAGACTTTAGCTATTATTCCATTTACTCTTACCAGTCGCATATAATGGCAACATAACCACCTTGACAGCAGTAGGCTATTCTTGACACAGTGTATTTCTATTAGGAAGAGGGAAAAAAAAAAAAAAAAGAAAAGAAAAAGAGACATCATTATAAACTAGCGACCATTTATAGGCAGAAAATTTATATTTAATTCCATGTCTTAGCCTTTAAATTTTAACAGCTGTCTTAAACTATAGCAAGCTAAGCAACATAATTACATTTAAACTGCAGTCAAATATATTTTTTGTACTAATGATTGTAGTTTTATGAAGTTTTCCACACTTCTCCCTTTGCGGTTATCTAGAGACCAAATGTAAAGGTTTTAGTGAACTACACTTAAGATACAAGCTAACAGATAAGACGCTGAAGGAGAATACACCATCTTTAAAAATTTCTCTCCTCCAATGTTTATGGTGAACATACCAACATTAAACCTGCTCAGCTAGAAGATCACACCAATAGCTTAGAGATTATAAGCACAAGCCATCAGAGACCATTATGTTTTGTTAAAAAGAGAACAGTGATGCATAGCCAATAACCTTGCTGGGCTGTCCCAGATTTCAACCAATATCTGGGTGAAGCCATACTGCTCAACAGGAAACATGCTCTGAAGAGCAAGGCAAGCCTGTCTCAGGACATTTTCTTCATTTAAACAAACCACTTTTAATTTAGAAGAAGTATAGTTTCATTTCAGGGGGAATCAGGGAAATGTCTTTGCTGGATACATCACACTACTTGAACTATATAGCAACTGATTTGAGGCTACCTGAGTGGGAATTAAGAACTTGGGGCTTTCTTTGAAAACAACTCTTATATAATGTGAAAGATGAGACTGCAAAAGCAAAAAAGCTGGCTCTAAAGTATTTAAGTAGTGATAACACCATCATTTCTGCCTAATAAAACCTTCCTGCCAGAGAAGCAGTGGGTCATCCCCTTTAGGGCAAACATGTCATCTGGTCACACTGATAGCAGAATTCAGATGTGCCCTTAAGTYCACTTTCCTTCAACCCCCTCCCAGCCTTCACCTCCTTCCCTGAGGTGACATTCATCACTGGACAGAAGCCCTAGTTCACCAGCACAAGCAGCTGAATTTGGGAGTAACCAAAGGATTTTACYCTTTGAGCTAGCAGCTGATGTACAGCATTGTCAGAGGACTTATTTTGGAATTCTGCAATCAATCTAGGAAAGCAAAACAAAGCTGCATAGCTTCCAAACATTCAAGACAGCAAGTTTAATACAAGAAACTAATGCTTTTGTCCACAGTACCCAATATGACTACCAAAAGATGAACAAACTGCACGAAAGTTAATTAACAGTATAAATATAGCCAAAAACAAGTTACACAGTGCACCTCCAGCAAGAGAAGAAAAGAATTCATTGTGTGATACAGTCTTTTGGAGGGGGAGATGATGGGGGAGGGGGGGAAGCAAGCAAGAACAGCAGCATGTACACTACCCAGCAGCATGTACTTCTCACTCACATACTTGATCATTTCTTTGGACAGAAGAACATTTTCTAAAGATCACTATCAAAAGAAAGATATGTTTAAGAGCTCTTTGGAACAGATGAGGCTACACTGCAGAAATATAAAGTGTTATTCCATAGTTGACAGTGGGACCCAGGCCTCCTGTATAACACAAGCATAAAAAAATGCTTATGGTTTCAAATACAGGATAGGATGAGGTTGAGTGGGTTGAATCAGCAAGGGTCACTGTAGCTAACACATCTAATTCTAATTATTGCAGTACAGAGCCATTTACACTGTAGCTTTGGAGTAGAACTGACAGGTCCTATTGTCAACCACCAGTGGGTTCTTTAGACATTTAAGAAAATAAGCCAAGATATTAAAAAAAAAAAGTTGATTTTTGTTTCTAATAACAAAGCTTCTCTCCAACTGTCTCATGGCAAACATGCAGGATGTAAAGGCAGTGATAGAAAGTACCCACCTATGTAGCTCAGTGCTTTGTCAGACAGACAAAGGGTTCTGTGAACTTGAAATATTCAGGAGCTCTCCCCCATCCTCACTGGGGGAGGGAGGAGGAGACTTTTTGATTTGAACCAAGTGTTATTCACAGCTGGGCAGAGACAGGAAAAGTCATCTTTTTTGCAGGCTCCTTCCTTTCTTTAACATAACACCAGGTAAGTTAACAATCACTGAAGTGAATGCAAGCCCCAGAAAAGTATCTTGACTATAAGCCTATGAAAACAGYGAACTTAAAGAAAAGCTACAAGAGAAGCCTGTGATGAACAAAAGTTCACTTGATACTCTCTTTACTTATTCAGTATTTATGTTCCAGTGTTATCAGCCTGCCAAGACTTTAAAATTAACTTTGATGTCATCTGTGAGAAGAAGAAACCCTATGAAAAATTAATGTATTGAAGCATTGGGGTGGAGTAGTACAATTCATGTTCTGGACTTTAAACAAGCTTCTGTTGTCAGGAAGATCAGATGAGGTGAAAGCTCTGAAGGGGGAAAAATACTTGTGCAGCACTACAGAATTAGAGAATTACTCCTATTCTTGTGGGAAAATGAATGGGGGATCTGCAACCCTTCTGCTGAAACCAACACTACGCTGCTCAGGAACGCTCCTCATTTCCCAAAACATATTTTGCTTGGCAGATGATGAAAATAAACCCACAGTTACATGCTCATACAACCTGCCATTACTGATGAAACACAGTAATAATGAAATCATGTTGTTGCTTAGTGCATTCATAGTGGGTACCAATGGTACAAAAATAAAATTCAACTTGAAGCAAAAGAATAACCTATCTCCCAATCTGATCTCTGGTTGTCAGAGTCATTAGCACCCAGCATGCAAGTTATAACCGATAAAGTGCTGACTGAAGCGACTGTTCTGTTACATCCAGAAAATAGATGCCAGACTAGGTCGTGAAGATGATCTTTGCCCTTTGACACAGCTGTATGCACAGGACTGCTAAATATCACCACTGGACATAGTCAGCATTAGAAATGCCAGAGAAGGACAATGCCAGAAAAAACACAGGCTTCCTTTGGTCCTGCTGGCCATCAAGAGAGAAACAATCTCTCAGAATTACTATTTGAATAATCCTGCCTGGAACCAGCATGTCAATTATTAAGTATGTCATATGATATATTAATGTAATGGTCATACAGTGGTTTAAAACAGTGCAGAGCTAGTAAGACAGAAGTACATATTGACAACTGTCTAGCAATATGGCACACAGGTGGCACTCCATAGCATTAAGGTTTAAATCTGTCATTTATCTGTCTGTCATCACTGGGACTCTGCCTCATGATTGTTACAAACACATATAAACTCTGAAAGCCAACTGAGTCTTCTGCACCCTACAAGCATGATGCAAATCCAGTGTTACTAGAGACAAATTTTAAAAGGCCTGTAAGAATTGGCAATAAATAGAATTTTGCAGATTCAAGGAACAGGTCAGCCTGAGGTTTCCAAAAGGACCATTAGGAGACACACAGTGCACGCCAATGGCTAGAGGAATTGCAAAACATTGCAGGAATAAAGTTGATTAACTCATGCTCAGTTGGTGTGTTTTCCCTTTTTGTCATTGTTTACTCAGTGGGAGTAAAGAAAGAAGCTAATCAGACACTTCTGAAACAATCAAGGGCCCACACCTAATTTCTACTGAGAGACTTCATCAGCACATAGAGTAACCCACAGAAGGGACATTATCAGGTGTGTTAGGAGATGGAAAGTATTATTAAACTATGATGTTCTAAAAACTTCAAAAGCATTCTAACAGAGTTGAAGCTTTTCCTTTTGATCAGTTGCTGTTTGTTTTCTAACATTTGTTAGTTTACCCAGTGCCACCTTCCAGATTCATTATATAGTTTAGTATTATTTTGAACAAAGTTGTCTTTAAGCAATGGAGTTCAGATTCAGTGTGAGATCAAGCACCACTAACTCATGTGCAAGCTATCTTACTAAATGCTAACCCAGTCTAAGCAGCAATTAATATTTTTAAAGGTAATAATGTGACTTTCCTCTTCCTTTTATATTCAAGGCAAGTTACTTATTAGTCCTCAGTGGTCCTATAAAGCTAGAAAGCAAAGTATTTTAACATAAGACCATCCCTCCCACCAAAGGAAATACCTTGCAGCATTACTGAAGACACAGATTCAATGGATAACAAATTGTGCTGTTTGCAAACAGCGCTCATTAGCTGCATTTAAACACAAAGACTAAAAACTTTGGCTTGCAAACTCCCTGACCCACTTGTTTCTAAGAACACTATACTTGCAAAGTAACTTTGTAGGTTTACCCCAGTCTTAGTTTTTCCTCCAGTCTTAACCCCCACCACACCCCCAATCCTGCTGGACCCAGACTGATACCAGCTAGGTGGACTTTTGATCTAAGTCGGTACACCCATTCTTACCTTTCCTGCTTCTGAAAAAAACAGCAGTAGCTATTTCCAAAATGCAGAGTTCGAGGTCTAGACTCAAGCTGACATGAGCCAGAGACCTTGTCTATATGGACAGAAGCCGTTTGAAGTATATTTTCAAATTCAAGAGGAGGTTAAATTGTCCATATAGACATTACCATGAGTTCCTGCAAACAGGAACTCTAGGCCAAGAATCAAATGTCCCAGTATCTAAGCTGTACATTCTGTGATGCAAGTGGCTACCCTCAGGGGCTTATGTATAGATAGAAGTGAAAGTTGCATGCTATTACTCAAACACAAAGAACAACTTGTTCGTGTCCTCCACACAGAATAAACCTTGGGTTGTCTGGTCTCTTCCTAGGAGCTCAGGCCTTCCTTGTGTTGGGCTCCCAATTCAGTATCTGGGATTCCCACTACCCAAATCAGGCCACACCTATGCATACAGCAAAGAATCTCTGAGGGACCCGCAAGAGCAGTTCACGACTACTGGAAGAGACAGAGCAGAACACACTCAGAACACATTCAACGAGATTACAGTCTGGATATGAATTCTGTGATACTTTTGCCTCAATAACCATGCATGGCCACAGGCTTCCCTGTCATCGAACAACTGAAAGACAGCTATGATCTTCAGAGAAATAAATATTTTGAGAGATTCACATGAAAGAAAACCCACCCAGCAAGATGGGCGCTAAGATGAACAACTCAAATGACTCAACAGATTAGCACGTGGCTCAGAGGTAATGTTCACGGCAGGGACAAAACCAAGTTTTGTTTCATTTCGAAAAGACCACATGCCATTTCACATGACAAGAAAGAACAAAACCAGAGAGCAAATACTATCAGAACCAGTGCTCACATTGGATGTGTGTCACATTAGCACCTCGAGCATGTATATATTGCACTATTCACATACAGATTGCAGGATAAGGAGAGCTCTTGGAGGATGCTCAGTTTTCACACGTGACTTTTACATTTTTATTTTGGACAAAGCCCAGTTTCAAACAACCCATAATAACAAGCCTAGTGATTACACAGGGCAATGCTCTTTCAAGTAACTTGTTACAAACACTACAAAACTGCTTTTTGCTCAGATATAATTTCAAGTGGTGTTAAATCTGCTATTTTAATATTTTTAAAATGGGTTAATTTTTAGATCTTTCTAGCTTTATAGAATATTTTCTGACTAARAGCCTGAGGCATTTTTGCTATCCAGCTTGCAGAACTTATATTTGGGAAGAATTACAAAGAGCTTCTTTTAGTCACTGCTTGGCATTTTTAGAAATGCACATGAGACATGAATGAATTTCAGGGACTTTCTTCCTTTCTCCAAATTCCAGCTATTCTAACAGTTTCTAGGCCTTACAGAACTGCTGTAGGAAGGGAAGCACTCCTAACATAAAATGCAAGAAACATGATTGGGAGTTACAAGGTTCAGGAGGACAGCAAAAGCAGTAACACACACAGCTTATCATGTAGCCATACCTGGTCAGTTTTGGTTGCTTCAGGCTCACTGACACTGCTTAGATGACAGCAGTACACTTCTTTCCCACTTCTGTACTCCCAAAGTCGCACAGTACAGTCCTGGACAGATTCAAGTGGACACAGGTTGATTACTAACTACCTCAGGCAAAAAGAGGCCACTTGTGGCCTTCAGCTAAATCCTATTTCCCTGAACAGCTTCCCACAGAAGTTGCTAAATAGTCATTTAGTTAAGATCTCAAACTGCAGATAAAGCATTTTAATTAACATAATTTTTCCCTTCAATTTTAAATTATTCAATCATGCTAACTTTAATTCTCTCTTTGAAGTGGAAATTGGGTAGCTGGAGGATCGGATTTCAAGTCTGTCTCAAATAGCACAGTAATACTGTGCTCAGTATTTTAATGGCAATTCTTTCAGGTTGCCCTTCTCCTCCCCTACTCTTATTATCAATCAAATTCTCATTTGATTTAGTAACCTCCTGGAGAGAAACTAAACACCTCTCTAGAAAAACAGAGTCATAAAAGAATTTCCTAAGAATGAAACACAGCCCTAACAAAGCACAAAACACTAACACTAGAGATGCTTAAAGAGGAATTACAGAAGAACAAGAGACAAGAGCCTTAGGGAAGCAATAGCAGCARTTGAAACCAAATGCTAAGAACTGCCACAACCTTCACAGAAAATATTTTTTTCTTCCTATGCAGCTTTGGTAGTCTGAGATACGAAGAATATTGTTTCCTTGTTAGGTCAACTCCATCTACTTACTCTTTACAGTTCTGGCCTGACTGCAGGAGACCATCTATTAAAATAAAAAATAAAAAAAAAAGTGGGGGGGGGGAGGAGAGGGAGAGGAAAAACTCACTTCTTCAGTTGTCATCCAAGGCATTGTGCAGCACTGCACTGCAATCTCTACACAACACACACTGGACGTACTATGGGGACATACAGATGAGGACACAATTCAAAAGGAGTCTCACAGCAGAAGGCAAGCGGGAGAGGGAAGAGGGAACTGTTCTTTCATCTTAAGTGCCGTAAAGAAATCTGGAATTCAAAGGCCATAAATTCTCAAGACACTCATTATCATGGCGGGCTGGCATAATATTAATTTGCTTCAAAGTTGTTTAAACAGTCCATTGATTAAAGTTCATCTGTGCTCTGAAGCAAAAGTTAATGATGAAGAAATATTGAGGACTTTCTGATTTCTCCATCCCAAAGATGTTAATAAGCAGCTAGCTTTGTTATAAACACAGTAAAATGGCTCCTATATGATCTAGCAATAGAATGGCTAAACACAGAACAGAAAGCAGAGAAAGGGAGTGAGGGTGAGAAGAAAGGGAAAGCTGGAAACCAAAGAGAATTTATTCTCAGAGTCCCAGGGGACTAGGAGGCAAGCACAAGCAGATAAAAGTTTTTAAAGTCTAAACTTTTAAGAAAAATACCTTCTAGAAGAAATTGCAATACGTACCCCAGAAGCTGACAACAGCAGATCTGGATAGTCGGGTATTACAAATATTTTGCTTACAAACCTAAAGGGAAAGTAGTCAAAAGTTGAACTTTGTTGCATGACACTCTGGTCTTTAAACACACACAATAAGAGAACTCATCCATTTTAAGAGAATCTTACAATAACTAAACAGACTGATTCTCCCCATCAAGCTAGTTAAGAGGAAGATAAAGTACATCTACTATACTTAGTATAGTATATATACACTATTCATAGTGACCTACTTAATAGAAAAAATATTTTCCTACCCACTGACCTCCTCCTGACTGAGGAGAGCTTTGCTATTTAGACCAAAAATATCAATGGAGACAGATGTACTTGGGTTGCATGTTCCCCTTCCTCAATTCATGATCCACATTAAAAACAATAATCATCAACAGCTGTTTTCAAAACACATCATTGGTGATGACTCATATTTCAGAATACAACATCTCCTCCGTTACAGCTGGAGATCATTCAAAAACAATCTTTGTGAAGTTTTAAAACAAACACACRGCAATGTACCAACAGTGTCTATAATCAGCTGAAAACCTTGTTATTCAGAAGTATGTAATATTGCTATGTCTACGATGACTTGTCTTTGCGGAGCAAGAAGGACCTGAACTTCTGGAATTTCTTATTATTTTGGAGCTCAGCAACATAAAATGTAGTAGCCTGACTAGAACATTATCTGAGTGGGCAGTCTTGCTTCTGAAAATGGGCGTAACTTTAAGGCCTTTAAAAAAAAAAAAAAAAAAAAAAAAAAAAGAAAAGATTTGGTCATTGTAATACAAGCTCCCATGACAAAGCAGAAATGGCAGGTGCATACAACCATAACAGATTCAACAAGAATCATCAAGCACACCATTAAATGAGGAAAACCCAGGAGTGTGAAACAAGACAGAACAATTACAGCTGCTTTATATACTCCTTTACTTATTCATTCCTTATTTAAATATTGAATTTTTAAATACATTTAAACCAATTTACACTAAGTGCCTTCCCATTGTGCAACCACTAACGAACTCTTTGTGTGGGCACAACAGCCCCTGTTTAAAAGTGTTTTTCTGAACATCAAGTTCTATATTCATTAGAAAGTACAACTGTGTACACAGTAGGCAGAGAGATCAGACATGGCTGTGTAAATATGCTACAGAAACCTATCTGATCAAAGGCTACTTAGATCTTTAATATGTGAAGTCTGCTGCTTTTAAACTATGCCAACTCTACACAGGTTAGGCTACCAAATGATTTTACTAATCTTTGTCCTAAAGACTTTATTAAAACACCTTGCTGGGTAGGTTTCAATGGGTTGCTGCCTGTATCTCAAGCTCCCCAGTCTTACTTTAACCCTTGCCCCTGATATAGTGAGTTGAMCGCTCCAGGTTGTGTCATTTTGTGAAGGAACGTGCCTGAAGGGTGGTGCTGCAATCCCTAAATAACCCAGCAGCCAAGCAAGCAGAATTATGCATGCTCTCTGCCCTATGCAGGGTCATGTCTTCTCTGCTACCCTGTCACTGTGGACTTCAGAATGTAGCAGTGGCCGCAGCAAAAACCTTGCACAATCCCCTCCTACCCAACTTCTCCCCCCCACCAAAAAACAACACAATGTCTCCAAAAGCCCACAAGACAAATATAGATGGAAGGCAAATTCAAAAGACTTTAAAAAAATACCACAACTGACAGTCATTTTAAGAGGCAAAATATGGATGGAAAAACTCTTTTAAAGTCTATTTGCCWTTTGAGTTTTCCTTCCTCATGGGAGGACTACTGAGAGGAAAAGGGAAAACACAGTCCCTTCTGTAGACTAAAAAGAGAGCATCAATATACCAGCTAGAAGACATTGCCTATTCTTATATCAAAAAAAACTACTGTTCTCCTAGCAGGTCAGAGCAGATCTGAATTACATCAGTATAGCTGGCAGATTGTTTTGCTGCCTTCCCATCCTCAGATCACTGTACTGAGAAGGAAAGGAAAAAGCACCCTTCCTTTTAAAGCAGAGGGAACCCTGCATCCTGCTAGACTTAATAACACACCACAGCAACATTCTCGTGTAGGAATGTCCTCCATGATCCATCTTCCACCTTCTATTTGTCTAACWGTGGTTGCCCACAGCAAAAGAACCAACCTCAGGAAAAACACAAAAAGTCTCTTTTTCTCAGCTACTAGAAAGACAAGGAAACTACATTAAGAAGCGTGATTCCTAGAATCTAATTTATGAGATCATTCTGTAGCCTCTAGCTCATTGCAGTCTAATGTCTAGGCAGGCAGTGCTCCATTCTTCCTATTGATACAGCTGGGTTTTTTATCTGTATTACCCTACTACCTCCAAGCTTGAGCTTTGCATCAAGATGCCATTAGAGTACAGTCTGCTCAAACAACAAAGACTTGTCCTTCTTAAGACTAAGGTAGGCTCTATCCTGAACTAACAACCCCCAGTCTCTGGAGTCTGTAACCTAGGTCTAGCTGTTGCTTAATGTGATTTGGGAAAACAAGTACTTCATCCATCCAGGCACAATGAAGATTTGCACACAGTAAACTTACTCTTTGTGTCCCAGACAGTAGGATACAATGTTATGAGGAGCCTTAGCCAAACTGACCCTGATCTTCTCATCTCTATCCGCAGTTAAGATATACCGGTCATCAGGACTCAGCGCCTGTTGGTAAAGACAGAGTTTTAGCGCCCAGTACCTGAATATTTGTTTTAATGCTTTTCTTCCTCACCAGGAAAAAGAAAGCAGTAAACTACCCATTTCTCCCTACTCTGAATGGCAGGTGTAAGCATTAAGCCACACATTTCCACTTACAGTAGAAGCAAATCTTTGTGACAGTAACTTTCTTGCTCGCTAAGACAAGCGGCACTGACTACTGAGTCCAACGAAAGCCACTGAACTCCAGGAGGAGTACAGCAGAAATCCCACTGCATCTTAAAAAGAAAGAAACTTGTCATACTGAAGAGCTAAACTGACATGACTGAACTGGGTAAATTCCCAGAATTTTTGAACAATCACACTCCCAGAACAGACAACCCATGTGTTTCCTTTCCAAACTCCATGTTCAGACACAGACTCAGCAGAAAGAAACACAGGTCATTTACTTGGTTTATACCAAAGGGGACTAGAAGATCTCGGGGGCGGGGAGGGRAAGAAACCCCAACGTTGGGACTGGGACAACAATGAAAAATCCAAACACAAGTATGCAAGCAAGTTTGTATGGAGGCTGCATGGAGGCACATACTTACCACATCCAATAGCAGGGACAAGTGACCCAGTTCAAGTTTTCCTTCTGTTTGGGGTTCCGTTATTGAATAAGAATAGACATCACCAGATTTATCTGCAACCAGAATCTTATCCTCAGCAGCTGTAATAATCAGGGCAGTACATCTCCTATTCACAGATCTGAAAGCAAAATGGCACAGCTTGAGCAGTTTCGCGTGGCAACTTCAGCAAGTCTGGACTCAGATCCAGTTAAATACAAAGACCAACAAAGACTGTCCAAGAAGYTCTCATCGTATGCCACATCCCTGAAATGACAGCAATGACAATAATGCTAAGGGAGGGTGGATGGGAGAGGGGGGAGAAAACAGGACTTTTAAATCCTATTAAATGAATATACTAAATAATTGCATATGCCTGGGGGGTGGGAGAAAGAAGAAGACAGCATTAAAACTGCATGCCTACATTTTGCTCAGGTATTTTCTGAATGGAGCATTTGACTAGGCAGCTGGCCAGTTCTCTAAACAAGGCCTGGTAGACTTCCTTGCACTCTCCATAACAAAAATACAAGCTAAACACATTGGGAAAAGAAGGCAAGGTGGGAACTCTCTTAGTAAAAAGTCTTTTGCAATGACACATGTAAAAAGCTGTGTTGAAACCATTTCTCTAACCGCTACTTTGTACTGTAAAAGGAAGTCCTTCTTTGTGAGCCTTAAGCACTCTTCCTCCTCACATTCTTTTGCACTTTAACAGAGGCACAGAGTCTCAGTGTATCTGGTCCATACAAAACCCTGAACTCAAACTCTGCCTTCCCCACATCATCTGACAGTATCTTACAGTTACAATTGCTACAGGTAATGGTTTTCTCATGACTTTTCAGGTAAACATAAGGACCCTGTGTCAGAAAACAAGTTTTAAAATAGGTTTAATCATTTACTGTAGAGAAAGTTTCTGCACCATTACAGCTACTGTTATTACTGTTACACTTTTAGGTTTATAACACCGCTTTTCCAAACCCCTTCACGTGTGTTTATATAGGACTGTAGATACTAGAGTTCATAAGAAATGGACATTTCTATTCACCTGCTGCTGAAATTCAGCGACCTTTGAAGGTGAAAGAACATATATATTGCTCTTCATGTAGACAGATAAATAGAAATTCTAGTGCTTTTTAGTGACTGATAAAGGAATACCATAACAAGACATGGATACCGTAACAGGACATGGATGCCTATTAAGATGTCACAGGCTCAGACAGAACAACTTTGAAAGAGGTTATTTTGCCAACAAGAAAAATTCTTACTCCAGGTTTGATTGTACTGCCTTTGCTCTTATGCACAGATTCAGAAGTTCCCCTCATCTGAAATGAACTTACTGCAAAAGCTAGCACTGTGTGAAACCTTTAATACAGCTTGCCACAAAACACTGCCATTAACAAGTTATGCAGCTCAACTCTGGCACTTCTTTTGTAATGCAGTGATCCTTTTGCTTGTATTCCCATTTTTCTAACAGGAGGCAGTGACATTCCCATAAAATCCAACTGTAGTCCTAGCTAACATTTTAGCAGAAAACCAAAATGTCAAACCATTATCCACAGGCATCTTACAGGCAGGAAGAACAGGGCAGAGTAGCAGGGGAAAAAGAATGCGAGAAGAAACAAGAGGACAAATTCACAGTCAGTCCAGATCAGGCACAGCAGACCCATACTGCCACAGCTAAGGATTAGCCGGTCACTGGAGAGAAATTATTCAAAGTTCACAGAGTATTATATCACCTGAATAAACTTACCAGTGACAGTACCATGCATTCCGAAAAGCAAGACAAACATAAGTGATTGAAAAGAACTCTTTCCCCAGCGAAAAAACAGTGCTCAGAGAGTTGTTTTATTTTACTTTTTTGTCCGAGTCACTAACACAGCAAAAAGGTGGCCATGTATTTTACAATTGAGAAAAAATAGTACTGACACAAAACTGTCAGGGAGTCTGGTTAAAGAGTAGTATTTGAAACTACATGAAATTCTTTTTAGTACAGTAGCAGACAAAGGGCACCCTTTTTAACTCAATGGGCTCCACAGTCTTCTCATCACAAGGAAAGAATGTTCTTAAAAATTAAGCTGAGCAGAACTTGCCATTTCTGAGGGTTTTTTTAAGTGCTTACTCACTACAACATTGGTTAACCTACCCAAGGTCCATCACACACTGCACCCCCCCAAAGACAGCCAAGCTGAGAGAAACTGCCAGAGCCTCACATTCATCAGAGACCACCAGAAGCAGAGACCTCGCTCACATGCTGAGTTATCTTCTCAGGAAGTCCTTCCTGATCCTCTTTTATACAGATAATTGTCACAAGCAGCAATGAAAAACTTGTAAATGAAGGACCTCTGGTGGACAGCTACAGACTATTTTCTCAGGAGGACAGCGCTACAGAAGGAAAACAGTTGGCAGCATCTCTAAAGGTATGTTCTTAAAACAGATTCACAAGCTCCCTGAAATATCCTCATTTCCAAATCTATCAGAGATCAACAGAACTGGACAATGCGCTCACTAAACTGTTCAGTATAGCTCTTAAAAGACCCAACCTTAACATCCACTAAGAACAGGTAAAGACTCAGTTCTTAAAGATGCAAATAACTAACTTTTGGAATAAGCAAAGAGATTTATCCTTTTCTTTGCCAAAGATACAAAAGCCTGCACTCCCAATCTTGGTGTGTGACATATCATACAGAACTTCTTGACAGATACCTTTGAAATCCCAAGAACATTAGACTTGTTTGAACAAGAACAAGGAGAGGGAAAAAAAAAAAAAAAAAAGGAAGCACAGCAATAACAAATGGCTGCATCCCAAGAACTGCTATTTTATAGCTCTAAGTTACCAGCCACAGCTCCATAATGAACTGACATGCAATATCCTGCTTTCTTACCTGACACTAACACATTCCCATGAAGGCTTAGTATGGAACAGAATCAGATGTTTGTTGTCATCTGTCAAGGCAAAATAATTTCCTGATGAGGAGAAGGCAAAAGCTAAGATGTCATCACTTCCTTTATCTGCTGGTTGTCCACCCTGTCTAATATAGAGAAGGGGAAAAACAGGTTCACAGTCTGAAGCAGAGTTACTGAAATTCTTAAGAAGAGAAAGTTACTCTCACACTACCACCAAGAATGAACATGTAGAACAAAGTACAAGGCTAGAAGTTATATTTGGGTTTAAAATGTTAAGCCAGCTTGAACATTAATGCAAAGGTATAGGGATTGTACTTGTTCCTTAGAGGTTAGTAGCAAGTCTTTAAAGTGATTCTGTGTTTTGGAGGCATAAAGGCCTAACTCGGAACCTATTGAAGCTAACAGGAAGAAAAATCAACTCTCAGAAGCCAGAGTTCAAATTTTGCAGTGAGACTCACAGAGGCACAAMTTTGAAAGAATCACAGTATAATTTAGGTCAGAAAGGACTTCTGACGATCATCTAATCCAACCCTCCCCTCCCGTCAGGTCAAATTAGAGCAGGTTGCTCAGGTCCTGCCCAATCAAATTTTAAATTTCTCCAAGGATGGAGATTTGACACATTTGGGCACAGTTACAACGTTTAAGCATCCTCATGGTGAAAAAGTTCCTTGTATCTAATTGTAATTTCCCATGTTGCAGCTTGTGTCCCTTGCATCTCATCATCACCCTATGCAGGTGCAAGAAGTGTCTGTCCGTCTTCTTTACACCCTCTACTAGATGGCTATAGACACCAATAAGATCTCTCCTTAGGTGTTTTTTTTTTTTTTTCTTCCCCATCCCTCCAAGTTGAACAGGCCCTATTCTCTCAGCTTCTCTTCGTACATCATGTATTCCAGCCCCCTGGCCACTTCAGTGGCCCTTTGCTGCACTAGTTCCAGTTTATCAACATCTTTCTTGTACTGGAGGGCCCAACACTRGACACAGTACTCCAGATATGGTCTCACAAATGCCAAATAGAAGGGAAAAATAATTTCGCTTGACCTCCTACCTACACTGTTACTAATACAGCACAGTATGCCCTTAGCCTCCTTTGCTGCAATGGTATGCTGCTGACTTATCACCAACTTGTCCGAACCCATACGTCCTTTTCTGCAGAATCATTTTCTATCCAGGCCACCCTCAGCCCATTCCCTCGCATGAGGTCAGTCCATCCCAGGTGCAGAACTTTGCCTTTGGTGAACCTCATGAGGTTCCTGACAGCCCACTTCTCCAAGTTGTCAAGGTCCCTCTGAATGGCAGCCCTCCCTCAAGCGTATGAGTCACTTCCTCAAATTTGGTACCATTCTTGAATACCAAGCTACATGGCCTCCAGTTGAAGACATTATTAGCTGATGTTTTAAACAGTGTAGTCTCACTACACAGCTTTATACTGTAAATAGAAGCTGCTATAAATAAGGTGAACAGTCTTTTTGAACTTAAAAGGCTAGAATTTAAATATCCAAGACTAAATTTAGAGCTGCGTTCTTTTTAAGGCATGTCTCCACTTTACAGTGGAGCACAGTGCAAAGACCTCGTGGTAGCAGTGACTACACTGGAACCATAAGCACCATGCCAGGGCTTGTCCTGCACCCAAACTAGACAGACACAGGACTTTGCTGCACTCAAATTGAGACAGGCATCCTGCTTTCCAGATCGCTCATCTCTGCATGTTGTAGTATCTAAGGACCTCCATACTAAGTCTCATCACACATTGAAGATTCATAAGAACAAAGAATTCAAGCAAAGCTGAAAGATTAGAGCTAATTACAATTTTTCTAACAGTTCCAGCATTTTTGAAGTATTTAATAGTTTTATAGTTGGGGGCAATATTTAGATTTTTTTGTTCTCCTGTGGCGGGAAAGAAAAAGACCAAGAAAAGGAAGCTGACAATAAGGCCTAAACCTGCATCATTATCTGCTTAAACAAGTACTAGTGTTTGTGCTAGCAGATCTTGAAACAAATTTAGTGGAAAACAGCAGGACTGCCTACAAGTAAAACAATTCCCAGCGGCTGAATTTAAACTAAGGAAAAGATTGTTTCAGTTTTAGAAATCTTGTGATTTAGAGAATAGACCTGAAGGAAACCTTGTAAACACAGAATTTATTCTGTTCTTTTCTAACTGTCTTAGATGATCTAACAGAAGATGCTCTGTAGGAAAGCAGCAGATTGTCTACGCATATTCTCTCACCCTTTATTTCCTACGGTTGTCTTCTCTGCGTTGATGCAATCATACATGAACAGGCTATCATCACTGTAAACAAAACAAACAAACAAAAAAGACTAAAAACATTGGAACTAGAAAAAACACTAATTTAACCATGATAAGCATCAACTCTTTTGTAGCACACTGTTATTATGCAGTCATATGCCCAACTGACCCTTACTTCTAAGGACCATCCCCTGCCAACAGCACTTCTAAAGTGCTACAGAAGCAGTAAAAGTTCAAAATCTTGTATTGTACACACATGCGAAACAGAAATTGTCATTTGTTGGCAAAGTATTCATTTTTTTTTCAGCATAAGTTGTACATATTTTACTTATGTCAGGCTTCTCAACATATTTGCCACTAGCATTTACACAGTTAGACTTCTGGTATTTACTGACCTCACAAGCCAAAAGACATCAATATGACGGTTGTACAATAGTGCCAAAAACTGCTAAGACAAAAAAAGCTGAAAAGTAATATTGCCTGTAATTGAAAACATACATTAAAAATGTCTAAAAACATGCACTTAACCATACACAGATCTCCCAAAACACACATGCACACGCATACGGGGTCCTACACGCTTTTAGCACCTCAGCCCGGGCGCTAATTGAACAGTTCTGGTAGGAAAGCCCTTACACTGAAGCAGGTGCAGTAAATATGCAACAAACCAAGCAAATCTGACTTTGTTCCATGAGTCAATCAGCGACATGACGCTGCTACCCCGCAACCCTGCCCGGTGGGAGACGAGAGGTGCCGCTCCTCGCTACCCACAGACGCCGGGGAGCGGCAGCGGGGCCAGAAGGGCCGGGTGACCCCGGGGTCGGCAGAGCAGCCCGGCGGGCGGGCCGGCGCGCCCTTTCCAGCCGCCCTGGGCCCCGG
>NW_020449608.1:716388-717824 GCF_003343035.1 Apteryx rowi | reverse complement strand
CGCAGGGGGCGGGTGTCACCGCGCGGCGCGATGACGCACAAGGCCCTGCCGCGCCTGCGCGGCCCCGCGAGGGGGCGGGGTRGGAGCGCTTCCCCGCGACTCGGGGAGTGAGCACGCGCTGGCCGCGCTTGTCTGCTGCTCCGTTACCCGAAAGTAACGGCGGCCTCGGCACAAACACCGCACAGCAGTTTTTCCTGCGGGGCCGGGAGCGTGGCGCGGGAGGAGTGTATTTATTTCAGAGTATGGGGGCGGGTTCTTACAGAGATGGGCACAACTCAAAGGAASATACTTCTATCTCCAGAAAGTGAAGGTGATTACAGCACACCTACAGTACTGGGGGAGAACCACTGTGATTAAACACAGCAAAAGTCTGTTAAGGTATATGCAAAAGCGTTCAGCGTAATGCTAACCTTTCTGTTTAACTGTGTATTACGATTTTGGTTAGCAGCCAAATCACCTCATCCAGTTCTTGGGTTTTAAAGAAGCTATACTTTATGGTTGATGCGACAATTTTATTGCATTTTAATAACACATTTTGAACACGAGGACAACTTGAAATCATTTTGAATAGTTGCATTACACGTTATTACTCAGAGTATAATTGCTTGCAGATAACAGACGGTATAAATGACCACGGTTAACTTGAAAATAGCGATTCTATTTTAAAATATTTATCTTTCCTGTTTTAAGCGTTTGAAGTGGTAATTTAGAAGTCTTAGTCAGACTATTCAGAAGTTATGAACCAGCTTATTTCACTGCAACCCTTAGTTATAAATAACTATTGGAATAATTGCAAGTAAGCCTTAAAATCGTTACAAAAAGGACAATATGGGTAGAGATGAAAAGAGAAGGGCCAGGGGGTTGTGTATTTTATGCAATGCTGTTTACACCGTCCTCAGTGACTGAATACTGAGCTCCTCCTCCGGAGCAAGAGAGAGGAAACGTTACTCACCAGCAAAAACGGCCAGGACTGCCGTTTCAGGCGCTGTTACCACGTCTACTGACCACCAAGCAACAGGAGCGTTCTCTATGAGCTGGACAGGGCGAAGATCGCGCCCTCGCATACCACATTATTTTAGACAGTCACATCAAACACGGGGAGGGGAGGGAGGGGGCTGGCCGCCTTCAGCACACCCCCCCCCCCCGGGGTCCCAGCGGCGGCGGGCTGCCGCGGCGGACAGCTCCCGCCACACTGGGCGGGGGCGGAGCCGGGCGCGGAGGCCCTGCCCGCCCGCCCCGCCCCGCCCGCCGGG
The DNA here is from genome assembly GCF_003343035.1 of Apteryx rowi. NCBI lineage: Eukaryota > Metazoa > Chordata > Aves > Apterygiformes > Apterygidae > Apteryx > Apteryx rowi. The sequence goes on along the minus strand of NW_020449608.1, from coordinate 716,571 downwards.
AGGGCCGTGGTGCCTTGGGGCCGGCGCCAAGATGGCTGCTCCCTGGCTGCTGGGCTGCGGCCGGGCGGCGGCCCGCCAGGTAACGGGCAGGGAGGGCGCCGTTCCGCGGGGAAGAGAGGCACGGAGGAACTTCGCGGCCGTCTTCGGCCGCCCCGACCCCCTAACGGTCCCCGGTAGCACCGC
>NW_020449608.1:686424-716215 GCF_003343035.1 Apteryx rowi | reverse complement strand
CCCTTTTGACAGAATCGGCTGGCGCCGGCTGCTGGTTCTGCGCAAGCGCGGGTGTCGGGGAAGGCACGGTCAGCGCTGATACCTGTGGGCACCCCCCCCCCCCCATAGCGTAACGGAGACACTAGTCTCGGTATTGTCCCGCTTTGGTTTTTATACCCAAATCAGTGGTCAACGATACGTCCGAAAATTACGTGGTTCCAGGGCAAGCAGCCCCGCCGCCCCGTGCTGGAGGGTGACGGTTTGCCGCTGCGTGTTTCCGCAGGCGCTGCGGCGGGAGGCCCGGGGGCTCCGAGGCGCGGCCCCGTCGGCGCCGCTCTGCACCAGGCCGGGCGGCTCTCGGACACAGCCCAAAACGCGTAAGCTCTYTATTTCGTCCTGCTCGGAGACTGTGTGAAAACGAAAGCATGTTGACAAGCGTTCGTAGAAGAGCCTCATTTTCTGGTATTAAGCTGCTAGGGGGCTAACTGACTTTCCAGTTCAGCTTATAGCCTTTAGGAGGATTTTCTGTGCCCTGTAAATGGCATACRGAGCTGGAAAGCCTGTCTGCCTTTTGAGCTTAAAGGCTGCCAAACCTGAGGGTGTTCATCTGAAGTTCAGGTAGCTTCGCTTATGGTTAAATAAGCRAAAGGCACTTAGAAACTCTTAAAGCTGTGCTGTATGGCCATGTCTTTGAACAGCTTGTAAGCAAACCAATAAAATGGAAGCTCATCACACTGCAAACAGTGATTTCTGTTCCAACATAACTACACAGTAACTCCATGAAAACTAAAGATCTGGTTGGAATGGTCTGTGTGGAATATCTTTATATTTGTAGGCATACTGTAAGCTTGCCATTTTTTTCCTGTTTACCTGCACCTTAATACACTAGCCGCTTTTGAGGAGGGGTTGTAGTTATACTTGTCCCAGCAGAAAGTAGCTTTGCAAGTTGCCTGAAATTTGATGGCGATGAGTGTGGCACATTGCCTTTTTGTAATGAGGTGCAAAACTTAGTTTCAAGTGTCTCATGGTTCCCCCTTACCTTTTGAAATGTTTGGATCACCTGGGTCAAAAGGCAGCCCATTTTACAGAGGGAGAAAAAGAGAGATAGAAGAAGATTTGCAAGATATTCATATCTGCTCCAGGCAGCAAAGTTGAGAAGCTGCAGAAAAGTACCATGGCTCTATTGGATTAAATTTAGTTGTGGATCTCGTGGCCCCCATAGATTTGCAAGCTGACCTGGGTTTGGATTTTAAAGTGCATTCAAAGTTCAGGGGTACTTGAACCACTTCTGTCCCCAACCAAAGCCAAAATATGAATATATATTTTAAAGGGGGATATAACGTACAAAATGCTGTTTGTAAATAGAGGCTCACTCATTCAAAGGTTAAGATTCTTATCCCAAATTAGAGATCCAGGTGCTTAAACAGCAAAGCTCTATGGGACCATATGTAGGAGTAACTGGACTTGTTGACAGCTATTGAAAAGATCTTTGAAAGAGTGGTTGAATGCAAACTTTGGCTTCTAATSTTAGCTTCTTAAATACCAAGGCAAATAAAAGCTTGTGTGTTCCGTTGAGAAAGCTTTTGCTGCATAGAGTGGTGTAATCCTGACTGAATAACAAATCGTAGTTATAGTTTATTTTATGCATTATTTTGAGGCATGGTTGAGGTAAAGTATCAAACACACTACTTAAGCACCAGTTTCTAGATTCTTTGCTCAGTAGCTCTCTGGTTTTAGAAGGTGTCAAAAGACCTATTAGGCTACCTCTTTAAGCCAGCTGCTCTTCCTCCTCCCTCTGCAAATGATTAAGGTTAGTTAAGCTGTATAAGATGCAGCCAGATTTTTTTCAAATTCTAGCTGGAGCAGCATGTGAAAATTTTCTTTGCTTTGATAAAGTGATCATGTTTACTAATCAATGATGGGGAATAGACCTGAAATTTTTGGATGCCACCTTTCTGAGCGTGAACACATTTTAAAGGCATCCCAGTAATGATACCGATGTTACAACCCTATTCTAAGTTGCATCTGGGAATAATACTGTCATTACTGATTTGGATGTGTTCTTTTGGCAGAGTCAGTTCAGTTTTGTAATAGCCAAATACAAATCAGGTGGCACAAAGCTTGAAATACTTTAGGTGAAAAAACTTGCAGTACAGAATGCAGCCAAGCTGTCTGATTTAGTGTCCAAATAAAGTGCATGTATCAGCAATATTAGATTTTCCACTTAAAAGCTGAAATATATATCTTTTTCACATATCCRAACTCTATTGTTTAGAATATTTTTAGCAACATCTACTGTTAATGCTCAAATTGAATGTTGTCTGCTTTCTTGGTTTCTTAGGATGTCTTTGCATTAATACTTCTTCAGCTTTTGCTCAGGTTTCACTTGTCTTCCTTCTCTTTGGGCATTGTTGCACGAGTTTGGCCTTCCCATGCACTTCTTTGAAGAACTCTTCAGTCTTGAGTGATGTTTCCTCAAATACTAGTTTCTAGAGGCTGCTATGTTTGGCTGTGTCAGTCTCTGCAGGAAGTCAGGCTTCCTTCAAATGTGACTGTCACCCTCCTACTTCTCCCCGATTAACATAGTAGCAAAAAAAAAAAAAAAAAAGGCAAGTCAAAGATGCTGCTTTTTGAAAATGCAAGTTGCTACTGATTTACAGTTTGTTACTTCTGTCCAAGTCAGGAGTTCCCAGCATCTGCCAAACTCATTCCTTAATGGAGGGCAGGGTATGGAAGCATCTGCCTCTTGCTCTAATGGCACTTTTTAAGATTTTGCAGTTCTCAGTGTTGCTGCTGTATTTTGCTCTTATGCTGCAGACTTTTGTTCCCTGGCCCCAGTATTTGAACCTACAGTCTGGTGGAGATAAGTAAGTGTCTGAAATCCTTCAAAAGTATTACYTGCTTAGTAAACTGATATATTTTTCATTGTTTTTTGTGTTAAGAACTCTGTATTTCTTTCTTAAATACCTTATTTTTAACTTTACAACTCTGACTCTTCTGTGATRTTTTCATTTGAACTTTGCTAAAGACTTGCTCCTGTTCAGAACTACTTATAGTAACTCCTTAGGCTATATAAGGTATTACTATAAAATATCAGTGAAGGGAAAAACTAATTTATTGCCTTGTAAAATAGCTCTGGGCTTCCAAATTGTGCAGGTATAGCTCTGCCTTATAGACTGAAAATCTATTGAATTACACTGCAGACTGGAAGTAGCGCCACTCCTTATGAGGGTTGGCCTTGCTGGAGCAAAGTTCAGTGGTGATGTATCTTCTCAATGTGCTCCCAGTCCTTTGTGTCTCCTTGTCTTCTCCAATGACATTATTCACTGCTGATCAGCTTCTGCTATTGAGGATATCCATAGGCATGGGCATCCAAGGGGCATCTGATACTCTGTGAAAGGGTTTGAAAGTTGCTGCTTTCTCTTCATCTATGGCTCCTTGTCTGGAGAATTTCTCTTAATGAAAGTATCCATGAGGGAGAAGAAATAAAGGCAGGCTACCATGCAGCATGAGGAAATCTTCTAAGACTTCTTGATGAATGCGTCTCAAGGCAAAAAAAGACTGGAGGAGATAGGGTCTTTGGGAAATTGCATTAAACTGTTAGACATAATTCAGTTGATAGATCTCATAGACATGTGAACAGGTAATACTTTTGTGTATAACATCAGGTGTCTCTTACTCTAGTACTTGCCCCTTGGGAGTCATCCGTTCCTGTCATTTATGAGGATAACTACTGCAAGAGGCTGGCTATTGCTACTGGCTGTTTGCTAGGTCTTCTGCTTTGCTGGCTTGTTCATAGACTTTAAAGCATCTTTGTAGCAGCACATGTGAAGAGGTTAGCTAACAAGTTATCTTAATGTTCACCTGTGACAGGAAGGTGTTTGTAAATCAGTTCCAGTGCTGCAGAATTGAGTCACAGAGAAAAACAGCTCTCAAAAGGAGTCTGTCAAAGCAAGGAGCAAAAGCTATATCTCATGAGTTTCAGCGTCGCAGGAGCAAAGGGTGCTCAATGCTAACTAGAGCTCTAGTTTTTTAAAAGTATCTGTACAAAAATGTAGCTTTCTGTTTCATAATGCCTGTATTTAGTATAATAACTGTTTTCAGTTTGCTTTTTGTACCAGATCATGTCAGAAAGTTAAAATTGTATGACTAAGAGCACTAATTAATAGGGATATCAAATATAATGATGATAATCCTCTTTATGCCATTTCCTAGATGTAGTGGCACCACAGGGAAGCACCAAGCTGCTAGCCCCCAGAGCAACAGCTGAAATTCCTAAAATGTTGTCTTCTAGCTCTCCCCCAGCATCTGCAAACAAAGGTGTGACCATATCTAGTACTAACCTCAAGGAAGCTTCAGAACCTTCAGTTGAAGATCTGAGAATGTTCATGTCAAGAAAAACCGTGGTTGCATTTCCTCAGCGAGTAATTCTTTCCTCCCTTGAGGAGGAAAAACTCATTGCAACAGAAGGAGGCTTGAGGAAAGAGTTAGCTGAGGAAGAAACATCTTCATCCAGCTCAGATTCAGATTCTAGCTCAGATTCTGAAGAAGAGAAAGATGATGACAATGATCCAGAAGTTGCCATTAAAACCAGAGTAGAGTTTCCAAGACGAGATTCCATCTTTTCTGGGAATGTAACAGTAAAGGTATCAMTGCTACCGGAAGAGAACTTGCCCCAGAAACACCACAAAGAATATGTAGCTAAGAAGAAGCCATGCAGAGCAGAAACTGATGTCTCCCCTATCAAGCAGGTCAAGTTTTCTAAAACATCAATCAATCATAAAACACTAAAATCCGAAGCAAGAGAYCCTAACATAAAATCAACTCCAAAAGAAGCAGATCAGCAGAAGCTGGTCTTAGAACCATGCGTGGAGGAAAGTCGAGACCTGACAGATGTCACTCTTAAATCTAGTTCTTTGGGGGAAAAGCCCATTGGAACGCAAGCAGCAGCTACTCAGTTGAAAGCTCTGTCAGTGACTCAGGGAGAGAAAAAGCAAGAACTGATATCCAGAGAGAAAGAGAAAAAGGTAAAAGAGGTACAGAAGTCTAAAGCAGAAGAAATAACTGCTCCTAAACTACAAGAGGAAACTTCTGAAAGCACAATGCCGGTGACAGGCACTACAGCAAAGGAGGAGATCATTCATGAAGCAGGAGTTCAAGCTGGAGAAAGAAGCACAATAGCGGGTACAACTTTAAATTGTTTGAAGTATATTGACTCATCTGGGCTAAGGTTTAACTTTCCTTAAAGGGTTTCCAGAATCTTCTGTACTCATAATTCTCTGATCTTTATACCGAAGCTAACAGTGTAGCAGTGGTCTCCGGAAGAGAAATTCTTGTCCGTTGCTACTTGTTCTAAGAACTGTGTAATATGCAGTTCCCAGTTATGTGGTGAAAGGAAGCAGTCTTCATTTCATTGTATCTTATTTCATAAACCAGTAATTATTTATCAAATGAAAACAGGATTGTTTCCATTCTGAAATAATTGGAGGGTTTTTTATTGAAAATTCTTTTGAATTGTACTGAAGACATCCAGTAATCTCTGCCAAATCTTGAGATTTGTTTTCCTGAGATTGGTGTGTTGTAAGTGAGTCATATATTGAAGCAGCAGAAAGCTGACTTCATAACCCAGTTTTTGCAGTGAGTTAGGGAGGAGACAGTAATATATCTTAGGGGAAAGCATCATGGACCATATAATCATCTCCCTAGCTATATTTCCCTTAACCAATCTGAGTTGGGGTCAGGGAAGAAGGGAAGGCTTAACCAATCTAAGCTTAACCAGCTTAACCAATCTGATAGCCTTCTATGATGGAATGACTGGCTGGGTAGATGAGGGGAGAGCAGTGGATGTTGTCTACCTTGACTTCAGCAAGGCTTTTGACACTGTCTCCCATGACATCCTCATAGACAAGCTCAGGAGGTGTGGGTTAGATGAGTGGACAGTGAGGTGGATTGAGAACTGGCTGAATGGCAGAGCTCAGAGGGTTGTGATCAGTGGTGCAGAGTCTAGTTGGAGGCCTCTAGCTAGCGGTGTCCCCCAGGGGTCAGTACTGGGTCCAGTCTTGTTCAACTTCTTCATCAATGACCTGGATGAAGGGACAGAGTGCACCCTCAACAAGTTTGCCGATGATACAAAACTGGGAGGAGTGGCGGATACGCCAGAGGGCTGTGCTGCCATTCAGAGAGACCCGGACAGGCTGGAGAGCTGGACGGAGAGGAACCTCATGAAGTTCAACAAAGGGAAGTGCAGGGTCCTGCACCTGGGGAGGAATAAGCCCCGGCACCAGTACAGGTTGGGGGCTGACCTGCTGGAAAGCAGCTCTGCCGAGAAGGACCTGGGAGTGCTGGTGGACACCAAGTTAAGCATGAGSCAGCAACGTGCCCTTGTGGCCAAGAAGGCCAATGGTATCCTGGGGTGCATGAGGCAGAGTGTTGCCAGCAGGTGGAGGGAGGTGATTCTCCCCCTCTCCTCAGCCCTGCTGAGGCCACATCTGGAGTACTGCATCCAGTTCTGGGCTCCCCAGGGCAAGAGAGACACGGCACTACTGGAGAAAGTCCAGCAGAGGGCTACAAAGATGATTAGGGAACAGGAGCATCTCTCTTATGAGAAAGGCTGAGAGAGCTTGGCCTGTTTAGCTTGGAGAAGAGAAGGCTGAGAGGAGATCTTATCAGTGTGTACAAGTATCTTAAGGGAGGGTGTCAAGAGGATGGAGCCAGACTCTTTTCAGTGGTGCCCAGCGACAGGACGCGAGGCAACGGGCACAAACTGAAACACAGACAGTTCCATCTGAAYATGAGGAAATACTTTTTCACTGTGAGGGTGACRGAGCACTGGACCAGGTTGCCCAGAGAGGTGGTGGAGTCTCCTTCTCTGGAGATATTCAAAACCCGCCTGGACGCGATCCTGTGCAACGTGCTCTAGGTGACCTTGCTTGAGCAGGGGGGTTGGACTAGATGATCTCCAGAGGTCCCTTCCAACCTCAACCATTCTGTGATTCCCAGTCTAACATATCCTTGGTTAYGACCACTCCTATTAGCTTATGGTTGGGGAAAGAAATAATCCTGTGCAAGCCCTCTCCCAGCATTCCTACTGCTCTCATTCTGTGTATTTCAACAGTAAGTGCCTCTCCTTCCTGATCTGTGGTGGCTTACCATTCTTGACTCCCACCTTAGGCAGCATACTGTTCTCAAGGCTACCGTTCTCGTTGCTTCCTTGAATTAAAGATTTTGCCTGCTTCGAAGTAAAGGCAGCATAATTGTAAAGCTGTTTGGATATCACTCTTTAAATGTCTAACTAGGTTAAATGACAAATAATCACTTTTGCACATCAATTTCCAGGATACAGTGAGGAGTCAAAGAGCTGCCTTTTGTTTTAAAGGGTTAGTCATAATTTGTTCTATTTGAGAGTTGGAAGCCAGCCTTCCCTTCTTCCCTGACCCCAATTCAAATGGTAAAATGCAGCACTGTTTACAGATATCATTTCCATTTACTTGCTCCTCCTTATGCTCAACAGAGGAAGTTTTTAAAATAAATTGGGAAATGCTGTTTGTGGTTATTTAGAGATGATGCTTTTCTCCCCCTTCATCCACAGTGGTGCTCTAGATGCTCAAGCATTAGGGTTTTTTCCACATTGGAGCTGATACTAAGACCAAAAGAATGAGTTCAGTTAACCTGCAGTATGAGAAAGGGAGGGAGGACTTGCTCTTAAAATGTGCTGATGATTCAACGTGAAGATTATGACACTTTGTAGGTCTATGAAACAGCAGCTGCTATTCTGATGCTGTAAATCCAGAATAAGATTAAGCCCATGCGACACATTTTTCCAACAGATCTATATTGATCGGTTGTTAATACCACTGTGCCCCAGACCCATTGTCAGCATAACCATACCAGCAAAACCCTTTAGGTAGACCCAGCTATACCAAAAAGAGCTTTTTTGCTGTTGAACCCATGTTGCTCAGTGGAGGTGGTAAGGCTGTGACATTGGGTATGTGCTACACCCCAGCTAGAGGACTCAGCTGCAGTGGTTGTAGGGGAGGAGAGGGAGTTAGAACAGGCAAGGTCGCACCCCTCTACTGCCAGCAAAATGTCTGGATGTCAGAGAGTAGCAAAGAGTGAAACCTAGCTATACTCCATGTTCAGCAGCTTCATTGGTATCTTCGGGGATACCTTGTTCTGTCTTCCTTTTGAGGCCTTTTTTGAGAACAGCTACTGCTTTTCCATGTTTAATGTTCACCATTAATGATCTCTTCTGTATTCTGTCCTTACATTCCTGTGTTATTTAGCTTATCTGAAACCTCTGCAACAAACATACCAGAGACATAAAGGCAATTTTTCCCATTACAAACCTGAATGTTAAGGTGATGTCATCCACTTTGTAGAGTAGGCTTACTAAGCAGTCAGCAAAAACTGAATTTGTCTTTAACTGCTAAATAAGTAGCAAAATAGAAGCATGATAACTCAGAAATATACCTCTGATTCATTTTTCAAGAACATGCTRTGAAATTCTTGCTCTTTAAGAGAGAAAGCACAGATGAAGTCTGGAGTATGAGGGGAATGAACTCGGGAATAAATTTTTCCTTTGCAAAGCCAAGTACAGTGTATTTGGGCAGTAAAATTTAGACTCCATCTGCTTTTCTTCCTGAGCATCTGCCTCTTAATTTGGAACAACTGTCTCTTGCAGGTTGAATGTTCACTTTCCTACACATGCTTGTTCTTGGGGCTATTTGCRGCAAAGACTGCATCATCTGGTTGATATGTATGTAGTGGTATCTCCTATAAGCTGTCTCAGTAGGAACTGAGCAGTAGGCATGGGGATGTTTCCTTTCATAGGTTCAATATGTCATTTTTCCAAAATCATGGCTTATTATATTGCATTTTATAAGTGAGTCTTGCTAAATGTTATGAATGCATGCTCTTAAACCGATAGTATTACATTGCAATAATTATGTCATAATTAAAGGGAAATTCTAGTGTTCTGTTGTTTGAGTTCTTGTATTTTTATTGCAGACTGTTGCAGACTGTTGCATTACAAAAAGCTTCATAGGATCTAATACAAATCACTATATACAAATTCATATGACAAGCTTTGTGCTATATTATTTTTATGACTTTYCTATTTTTATAACTGGGTATATGAGAATAAATTAATATGGAAATAAAGCTTTGTTTCTTGCAGTTTACTTGCTAGTAAAGTCAGCCCATCACAAAAACCTTTTATGTAAATGGTACTGYCTGAATTTGCATAATATTCTAAAAGTGTAAGAATTAGTGTTGGCTTTAATGTGAAGTAAGAAGTTCTGAATAACTTTATTAGGATTATTCTCTTAGGAAGAATAGCTGATACAAAGTTTAGAAGATTGTATTAGAATGCGTTTTTAAAAAAGGAAGGAAAATTTACATCAAAGGCTCTTGATGTATTACTGTTCAGTATAACTGCATTTGAAATTAAACTGTGAAGATCTCAATAATTCCATTGCTTCTCCCCATGAAAAAATTCAATCTGTAAAGTACTTCTAATTGCTGTATCTTGTGGTCTGACAAGATGATACATCATTTGTACTGCTTCTTTGCCTCTCCTGGCTTGCTAAGAGTGTCATCTACTGTTCCAGCCAAAGTGAAAACCAAGGCAACTATGAAAAAGCCAGGAAATGCGGACTTATTTCATCTAAGTATAAATGAAATGTTCTGCCCTCTCTTCCCCCAGTGTTAGCTGTAGTTTTGATTTGAAAACTTATGCTGTAGTACATGATTTGTACTGATTTCTATTCCCCTACTGCATACTGATGTGCTTCTTCAGGACCATACAAGATACCAGCAGAATTTAGTAAACTTGTCCGCATGCTATAGTTGCTGACCTTTTTTTTTTTTAATGTTGATTGGATGAGGGATCTGCAAGTACATGAAGGCTGACTCAGCGATTAAGAATATTGCTGTCTGTTGTGGCATTGTTAGTCACCAATCACTTTTTGTTTGTTTGTTTGTTTTTCAGAGRCCACAACAGCTGCTCAGCCTGCTCCAGAGGAATTTGATAATTCTACCTACAAGAACCTTCAACATCATGAATATGATATTTATACCTTTGTGGATTCTGATGTGGTTCTCTCAAAATTCAGGCAGCCTCAACCATCTTCTGGAAGACCATCACCAAGGCACTGAAATAACCACATTTAAAACAAATGCCTGGGCAGAATGATAAATTGTTCCCTTTGGCAGTGTTGCATTACCTGCTTTAAAAATCAATAAATTTGTGGTAACTTATGCACGTGCTTTTGAGCAGTTGTTCTTGATTCTTGGAGTCCCTCACTTGATTTTTACAGATGAGTTGGAAATGAATCATCACTGAATAAAAATATCTTTTCTAATTCTCAGTATATATTATTTGGTGATAGTTAGTTCAGATAGTTCAGACTGTCCTGACTTTTCAGTGTCTCCAAACTTTTGAAATTGACCGTTCCTTTAGTACTTTGTCGAAGAAAATAATGGCTTTTGCGCATATATCTGTTCAATATTGCCACCATGTAGGTATACTTATCACTGTGAATGCAGTGGGCTGTACTCCTTACATACAAACATGTTCCCAGCTCTGAAGAAGTTGCATTTACTCTGTATTTGAATTTGAGACTAATTCACTGGTTGGAAACATGGCAAGAAATATTTGTCTCCTGCAGCAACAGCATACATTTTGTGTTAGTAGATGAATATAAGTTTATGTAATGTGATTGAAACATTGTAATACCTCTGCTATTGTAGAGGGGGAACATAAAAGTTGGGTTAGTCTTCTGTTGAGGGTTCTAGCATCAGAGTTCTGCAATAATTAAACTATTTAAGAGAATCTCAGATGGGCAATTCCTAATGAATTATACTACATTGATTAGACTTTGAGGAATAACTTATTTCTATGGGTAGAATCAGTGAACGTTATTTTGAAAATACGACAAAAATAGCACTACTGTAAAATCACGTTCTTGTACTAATTGTTAGCAGAACTACATTTCAGTTCCCACTTTTTTCATAATAAAGATTTCTGTCCTACAGAAAATGTGAGAAATGAGGCACTTCTCAATGTATAACTCATCAGTGGTTACAGTTGGTYTCAGCAAATTTTGTATTTCCATCCTATTAGTAATAGTCTTTTGCCCACTGGGAAAACTGCCTTGATGACCACCAGCTGTTGTGGGTTTAGTTCCACTTTGGCTTCTTGTTCATYTTGTTTTTTATTGTTAATTGGTCTTTGAGCAGTTGTACTTGCAACAACTCCAGCATTTTCCATCATCTGTCTCTATTCTTTCAAGCAGTGGAATATGCAAGATCAAAGGAAAAATGAAGCCAGCTTTAGCAGTCTATCTGGATATTGGACACAAATCCATGTGCAATTAGTAGAACAGCTATTTTATACTGTAACTTGGTAAAAATGTGGTAAGAATGATCAAGAGGCCTACATCAGTCTGCTGTTCAGAATTTTAAGTCAGAAACCCCTGGCAAGCAATTTTATTTGCCTGTAAAAAACAAAAAGCTTATTACTGACTCCAACTGTGAAATTTAAAATCTGCAAAGGTATAAGTCTACATGCTTAGGAATAAAGAACAGAAAGCCATTTTGACACACCAGCAATACCACATATGCTGTGCTTGGAAAGAAATTTGCTGTTAATGTTGAAAACATGAAAGAATAAGGAAATGGGTCTTCAAAATTAGCCCTCTGACGCTTCCTTTATTAAGGGCCCAGTGAAGGGCCCCAGTAAAGCTACTGTGTTTTGTCATTAACTGAAATTCAGTGCAGTAACGTGAACCCTGTAGTTTTGTTCTGTGTTGCTGTTGAAATGTTTTCTTAACTATTTGTTTTGTGATTACAGAAGGAAGTTGTAAATTATCAGATGGAATCTAGACAGTAAAAGTAAAAATTAAGTGCAGTCCATTAATACGCTTATATATTTACTAAATCTACTCACAGTAGCTGTGATTGTTAGCTGTATGGAGTCAGAATTGTTCACCTAATGCACTTTTTATTTCTAAGGAGGGTTGGTGTTATAAATGCTGAGTTAATCAACAAAGAATGAGTGGGTTGGAACAGACACACGTCTTGTTTTCAGTCAGTTCCTAGTCTCCTTTGCTGGATTTGCATCAGTATTCTAATCTGCATTAAGACTAGGCCTTTTGCTACCCTTATTTCCTGATTACAGAAAAATAAATGGTGAATGTCCTTTCTGTCGGCTATTGCAGTCTCTTGCAGTGATTTTTTTTTTCTGCACCTTCTAAAATCAAGCTGGAATGCAAAGCCAAGTAACTTCATAATTCTTCTAGCACGTATGCTGCTTATTTTACCTACATTCTCTTTGGTAAGTCAGTCTGCCCTTGAAGGGGAAGGGAAGATGGTGGGAGGGAAGGCACAACATAGACTTTGTTCCACTATTATGTTTTCCTGGACTTTACTGGAAAAAGCTTCACTTCTACTTGAATATTTCAGATGTTATTGTATTTGAGTCATATGTTAACATTTAGATTTCAAGCAGGATACAATATGCTCGAGTTCTGTAATGTTACAGTAGCAAGTAATTGTGTCTTGCTGTGCAAGGCACTTGTCAGATATAGGAACCCCTTGTTCTAAAGAATTTATAATCCAGGATATTAACACAAGTCCTGGAAAACCTCAAATGTGAAAAAAAGAAATGAGGTCTCAGCTTAGGTTTTGTGAAAACCAGCTCTGTAGGACAAGTATAAATTTCAGAATTGGGGTTTTCAATGTAAATATTGTGTTATTTTGGGTGTACATGAAGATCTGGAAAACGGAATGCACTAACATCTCATTAAAGGTGAAGCTTTTACTTTCCTTTTCCAAGGCAGTGGTTTTCAAACTTTAAGTCCATTGAATTTTTTCTAGTGTAGCTAACTTAAGCTAATAAAATTGCTTTTCATAATTTCCTTTCGCTTAGAGCCTTCAGAAGTAATTTATGAACCCAGAAGGTTCTGGACCGCAGTTGAAAAACCACTAAGCCAAGGTCCAAAAGTAGTCATGCAGGCAGAGTTTGTGCTGATCAATTCAGTTATTGCAAGGTCAAGATTTTTTTGGTCCTAGTAGAACCCAGTCAGTGACAGGCACTCGTGGTAACCAGTGCAATTTATAAGGCCATCTTCAAGATTTATTTTAAATTTGTGAAATGAGACTTCTAACTGGGTGTGGTGACATACAGTTCTTCAAAAGTATGTCACCAACTTTCAACAATTGAAGCACAATCAGTGCCTCTCATTCTGATTTCCTGTACTCTTAAGCCATAAAAAATATGCCCTTAGTCTTTTCTCCTACCACAAGAGATGCTATCATCTAAGCTGCTTCTATAATTATATTGAGTCTGCTCTGGTATGTGATGAAAAAATGGTGAGAATTTGTAAGTATGTCTGAGGATGATGTACAGTTCTTCCTTTAGCTACTTGTAGAAAGGAGAACACAAGCTAAGTCATGAGACTGCTCAGGTTTGCTGAAGATATGTAGAAGATTTGGACTGCTCAGCTTTATGCTGATTAGAATCCCACCAAAGCCCTTTTGTGAACTTTGGGATTTCATGATCTTGTGGCATTTGGGAGGAGGAATAGGAAAAACTTGTCAGGGCAGCCATTGGACATGCCATTTATCTGTTCCAGTTTTAGTTCCTGGTGGATCCAATCAATGACTGCTCCTGTCCAATGAGGGAGGGAGGAGAAAGCATGTTTACTGAAGGCTATTGTGTGGTATCATATTAGAATCAGAGAAACTTAGGTTCAAAGGGACCTCTTGAGATTATCAACCCACTGTTCATAGCAGGTCCAATTAAATCAGGTTGTTCTGAATGCTATCCAGCTGAGTTTTGAATATCCAAGGATGGAGATCCCACAGTCTCTCTGGTTACCTTCTCTAGCATTTGAACACTTAAGGGGCRAGGAACTTCTTCCTAATGTCTGTTTGGAGTTTTCAGTTTTGTAACTCTCATCCTCACTGTGCACCTTTGAGAAGTCTGCCTTTGTCTTCCTAATACCCTCCATCTTTTTGTGGTCACAGACCCCAAAATGGTCACGGTACTCCAGATGTGGTTTCAGAAGTGGCAAATAGAGGGGAAGAATAACTTCACCTGACCTGCTCCCACCTTTCTTGCTAATACAGCCTAGAATGCAGCTGGCCGCCTTTGCAGGTTGACTGCTTAATCTTGTTCAGCTTCTTATCCACCAGGACTCCTGGGCCTCTTCTGCAAAGCTGCTTTCTATCTAGTCAGCCCCCAGTCTGTTCTCTTCCATGGGCTTATTCTGTCCAAGATACAGGACTTTGCATTTGCCTTTATTGAATTTCATCAGCCTGTTTCTCCAGTCTGCCAAGTGCAGCATGATTGGCAGTCCTGACCTCCAGCATAGCAACCACTCCCCACAGTTTGATATTGTRCATGAATTTGATGAGGATGCCTCCATCTCATTGTTGAAGTCATTAATATAGATGTTAAAATAGTACTGGCCACAGAATCACCCCCAAGAAGCACTGATAGTAACTGGCTACTAGTCAGACTGTACTGTTGATCACAATCCTCTGAACTTGGCAGTCCAACTATTTTTCCATCCACTTCATTGTCCACTTATTGAGTCCATATCTCACTAATTTATCTGTAAGGATCCTGTAGGAGACTGCGTTGAAAGCCTTGCTAAAGTCAAGGCAAGCAACATTCACTGCTCTCCCCTCATCCACAGAACAAGTCATCATAAAAGGCAATCAGGTTTGTCAGGCACAATTTACCTTGGGTAAATCCATGCTGACTGTTCCCCGTCAACTTTTTATCCTTCATTTGCCTAGACGTAGGTTCTAGGAATTTGTTCCATAACCTTCCAAGGTACTGTGATAAGGATGACCAAACTGTAGTTGCTCAGATCTTTCTTGCCCTTCTTTAAGAAGGTTTGTTGTTTGCCTTTTTCCAAACATCAGGATCTTCCCCCAGGCACCATGACTTTTCAAAGATGAGAAGAGTGGCCTTGCAAAGATATTTGCCAGCTCCCTCAGCACCCTCAAGTCCATCCTGCCCTGTTCTATAGTCTGGTGTACGCCAGGTTGCTTACGTGGTCCCTGACTATCCTCCTTTGCTGTGGGTAATGCTTCAAGGCATAATGTTGCTAAAAGGGGGCTTATGTTAATCTTCCTAATTTTTACTGTGGATCCTTCCAGAGTGAATTGAAAGGAGCTTGGGAGACTTACGTTCCTCAAGATGCTACACAACGACGGTAGTGTGGGGCCAGGTTTGGGTCCCCACTTTGTCCTGTTGTAAAAAAAACAAAAAAACATGTCTTGAAATCATTCTTGGCCCCAGCTGTTTACTGTCGGCCTGTGATTTACAACCCTCCCATGTGATTTTGTGTTGTATGCTATTATTTGCCTAAAGAGTTAGACAAAAGGGGATGACACAATAAGGGTATTGCAGGCACGTTAGTACAGGTTACTTTAAACTTTTGAGTAATTGACTTTACAAGCATGGTGTTAACATGTCTTTCTTTGATTTTTTTGTTGTTGTTTTAATTTCTTTAAGATAAACTCTCCTAAGCCCTGGATGATTTTAATTAAACTCTTAAGATTCTAAACAAATTATCCTGTCAAGTTTCCAGACTATCCTTTTCTTTTCTTGTGCTTCTATTTCATGGAATTAGAAATACATATTTATATTCGTGTTTGCATTTTATCCTGAGTGTTCATCTCATGATGATACAGCTCCCTATACAATCTGTTTGCCTTTTTTTGAGCTCCCTCATTGTTATTTTTTTGACTACACACATTTAATAACATTTGGAAATCCCTACCCACCTCTGAAAGTCTTACAATATGTGGCAGCTTTGAGAGAGAAAAGAATGTGTTAATGCATAGTTAGGGATGTAGGTTTAAGCATGTGTGTTTAGGATAACGAAATAGCCCAGAAAATTTGGATCAATGTATGGAGTCAGTAGGGTAGCTCTCAAAATTTCATTTGGGCTGCCCTGTGCTTTCAACTAACTTTTAACTGCAAAATAGATCAACAGAAGCATGGTTCTGTAAATCATTCATTGTAGCCTCGCAGAATACAGCCTATATGCATGTTAACTTCTAATACATGCAGAACACATGCCATGTATGTTCGTCAAGATTAATGCTTACAGTTCTTAGCAGTAGCCTTTTTTGTCTCCCCAGTCTGACAGGAACTTCAGATGGTAGTACTCCTCTAAGTCTGAGCACTTTATAGATAGTTCCTGAAGCAGTTTATATCCAGTAACATAAAAACTACTTAATTAAGATTATTCGTGCTTTCTGTTTTTGTTGGTTGGGTTTTGTAATTTGTTTTCTGTTTGTCTGTCTTATCTCTCCCCACAGTTACAAGGTGCTCTTGGTATTCCATTTTGCCRTTTGCACAGTGGAGATGTGCATAGTTTTTAGTATCCATGACAGTGTCGATACAGCACTGGAGAAGGAACATGCAAGCCACAACACAACTTGAACAAGGTGAATGCTGATGTCCTGTATCAAAGAGGGGAACAATAGTTGCTTTTCCCTGGAGGCTTGGAAAGGGACTTGAAAGAACCATGCTTTCATTTCTCATTTTCATGCACTCATTTGCTAAAAGCATTTCCTATGCTTAATTTAATTTAAAATCAGGCCAGATTAAGCCATTCTAAGCTGTACTGATGTTTTCCAAATTCTCCTGGCGTATTCCTGAAAGCGCGCTTACTTCAATTGTTAGGAGGACTGGGAGAAATGAGGGGAGGGAGAAAGAAACTCAGAATACAGAAAACAGAAGGATGATGTAGGACTTGAGAGCAAGGATGGTATTGGATTGGCTCTGGATTCATCTGTGAACTCTAACCCTGGCTGTCTGCATAACCTTTGGCAAGTTGCATAATTTCTTTGTCTCTCATCCTCATTTTATAGATGACGATTTAATGGCACATCACATCCAGTTGCAGAGTAAGTCAGGAGAAAAAAGCTAGTAAACAATGAAAAAGATTTTTCTTACATCTTCCATGTCAAGCGCACATATTGTCTAGAAACGCTGAGCTGGCTCAGGTTCTCCTGGGAGACACAACAGTTATTAACACTGTGACAAAAACTTCACATAGTCTGCACAGAAATGCCAGCACTTATGAAGTCACATTCAGGCAATGGCAAGGACATTTAGCTACAAAAAAAGCTTTACAACCGTTCCAAATACTTACTAGTGGAAGACTGTTAACAGACGGGAAAAATTGGGGAGGTATCCAAAACCAGCAATCTACCCTGGTGAGAAATCCAGCTGCTGGGAAGCAGCGTGGTGCTGGAATTCATACCAGGTTGTTGTCTCTGGACACTAGTCAATGGACGCCATCTTCCATATCACCCTCCCATCAGCAAGAAGGATTCAGGGTTTTTTAACTCTTTTTCCCTTGGCTGCAGGATAAGAGGAAGGAGCTTTTTTCTCTCAAGTCCTCGCTGAAGAACCTTTTCCTAGCTGCTGCGCAGGGGGGGAACATCCTTTCTCTAGCCCATTCCTGCCTCCTGGGGATTGCTGTTGGCCCAAGAAAAATCCACAAGTCCCCACTTCCTCCCGCTGCTTAGCTCCTGGTGTATGCTTGCTTACTGCTGGGCCCTGAACTGCTTATTTTCACAGTCTTCCTCCTCTATGAATAACTTTAGGATTTGCCTCTAGAATTAATTAATGCTTTCTTAGGCACAATGTTGGGAACGCAGCATGTTTCAAAATCTCAAGAAAGACCCCCAACCCCCCAAATTTGGGAGGACTATAAAAAGAGAGAACTAAAGAAAAAATAATTAGGAGTGCTTTCCTTGATCTTAGTAGTACTTTTATGACTGCGTTTTTTGAGATTTTCCACAATGCCTTAAGGAGAGGGGAAGCAGCTTTTCTTTTTTTTTTTGGGGGGGGGGGAATGTTAAGATTTCAGGTAACGGCTACAAGATTCCAGCTGCTTGGGCCTCAGGCTTTATGATATTTACTGATTTATGTGCACTAATGTTAAGAGATTTGGCAGCACTTCAAGCAACAAAGTGAAAACAACGTGTTTATTCTAAGCTTCACTCTTGTCCTTTGACTCCACAGTGGCTGTGCAACTGACCTGTCTTCTCAGCTTCGCTCCGCCGTAGCATGGGAAAAGTAAGAGCAGCAGTGGAGAGACAGCTGGCTGCCTGCTTAGAAACTTAGAAAGACATCATTGCGTCACTTCATGCTTGGTAAGTTATCTTTGCAATCAGAAGGGTCAGGATTTTCCCTGTTTTAATTGGAATGTGGATACTGCACACATTGATCACATAGGCTCTTCTGTATCATSAGGTAAAACTTCTCATTCATCAGTTGCGAGGTCATTTTTCAGCCCTAAAACTTAAAAAAAAAAAAAAAAAGACAACCTGTGCTGGATGCCTTTACGATCCCCCTTAAGAGAAACTATTTGTAATCTTACTAGGATTTCTTATTTCATTTTTAATATGTATATTCTTTGAATGGAAATATTAAAACCAGCACAAGCAATAAAGATGGATTGCCAGTAAAATAAACAGTTTGGCCTCTGACTGCACAGAGGAGGCAGACTGATTCAAGAAAATATTTTCTAAAAGTCAGCTTTCTAACTGTAAGAATATTCTAATAGTCATTTCTTGTTTAGAACCTGTACTACTTTGTGATTTACTAATCCACACATTTACCTCAGTGTGGAAGTGCAAGTTCATTGACATTCTGCTTCCAAAGTGATAATGATACTAGGAAGGGCACTGAAGTAATATATGAAATACAGAGTAACAGTGAATGGGAAGCCATAGGGATGTATTGCTGAGGCTCCAAAAAGAGTCTGCAAACAATGGATAATAAGGTAACATGAAACAGTATCTACATGCATGTGGGATGCTGGTAAAATTCTGGCCCTGATGGAGCTAATGGAAAAATTATGATAGGCTGCTGTCATGCCAGACTCTTGCCTTGTCTCTTTAAAACTCTTACGGTGAAACTCACGGGGAGGTATGTCTTGCCCAGTTCACATTTACTGTTGTAAAAGTATACATATGTAGAAGACTCACTGGTAGGGAATCACATATGGGATTCTATCCTTGAAGTCACTAAGCCGGTGAGTGTATTTTACACCTATTTATGCTGAGCGTGCTCAGCAACTTACATTAGGAATGCAATGACCTGAAGGGCTGACTTCATAATTTGCGGTTGTGTATGTATTTTTTTCATTAAACCACATTTGTGTTTCTTTATTATCATTATTCTTTTAAAGGTTTCATAACTCTTCACAACTCCTGTTTCTTTTTCTATATGCCCTGCTACCTCATCTTAAATATTCTGACTTTTTAGATTTCAAAATTGGCTATGATGTTGGGTATCAGGTTGCAGTCTGGGACATCTGGACAGGTTTGCGATCTGTGCGTATCATAATGAAATCTCTTAACTCTATATTTTGAGCCCATGTTTTCATTGTTCCTCTATATTTTCCACAGTTTTGTGTCCTTTGTATTTGTATGAGTGTATTCAGTCTCATGCTATTATATAAAAATGGTTTCCTCACGCATGGTATGATTTTTTTATAGTTTTATATTCCCTTTCTTTCTTTCTTTCTTTCTTTCCATCATCCAATTTCGTGCTTAAAGAGGTAGAATAAGTTAGGTAATATGTACACAGGGACTGCTCCACCATAGAATGGAGCTTTAAGTATCTCTGTTAACACATATTGTAGCCAAAGAAGTTTACAGCATGCAGAGGGAAAAGGTTATTGTTAGTGTAACTGAATAAGTATTAGGGTTAATATATAATGTATAGGTCTATGTAATGGATAGTTTTTATTCATCATAAAATGTTCAAATGACTTGCAGATGTATGACTGCTGCAGCTGTTGCAGACCTTGTAACGGCATTAGGCTCTGACTCAGAAAGCAGCTCGTTTGCCAAAAGATTCTGGCAATGGCTACAGTTGTGATATTCCCATTGAAAAAACTGTTGTCAGCAGTGGAGATGGTGATATAAAACTGAGCTGGAGTATGAGAAAGAGGCAAGGCTGGTGACAGGAAAATGTGGATTCCGAAAGCTGTCTTTTTTTTTTTTTTGATGCTTAATTACATCAGTAGTGTCCTACCACCAAATGGTCTACTAGGGGAGCAGCTGTAATTTATACAGTCGCTACGCATTCTGGCTACATGCAGTTTACGTAATATTAATTGGGGGGGAAAGCAAAACAGCAAACATTGGATAAAGTAAAACTTTGTTGCTGAGTTTTAAGAAGAGAGCTACAGTCCCTACAAGCAGACAAAATTAAATCTCTCTGCACAAGCACAGTCTGTCGCACAAACTTTGCAGCATGTTGCATTAACTTTCCAGGCTACYTTCTGCCTTCGGAGACTGTATAATCAGGGTATATATCTGCTTACTTAGCAGTGAGAAGAATGCCATCATGCTATGGATACACTACTGTGAAATAGTACTGTGAAAAAAAATTTTTTTTTGATGTTTTGTGTTTATTTTCCCAAGTTTGATTCAAGTAAAGAAAGTAATGAAGATTGACAGCTGAAATAGGCACACATTTTGTGTGTGGGATGTCATACTGAAACAGGCCTGCTGGGTTTGGTGAAGCTTTTTGACTCCTGGGCGACTGGAAAAGCAGATGCCTGATCATCTTTAGAAGAGAATTGGAGAAGGCAGTGCAAGACAAAAGAGCAGTTTTGACAGTGTTCAGTGCTAATGCTCAGAAAGCAGGATCGAGTAAAACAAACCCTGGAGACAGAGCTGAACTGTAAATCTCTGAAATGGGGAGGGAGCATAACACCGCTAACCTATGAATGAAGAGTGTATTTCATTGCTGTCTTTCCTGATGTTTTAAACTACTCAGGGAGTGTATTGGTTAGTTATGGAATTGACTGCCACAGAGAGGACTCTGCTTTCTATGGAACAGTTACAAAGCCGGCGGCAACATTGTTTCTGGCACTTCTTGAAAGGTCTCTGGTGATTCCAGTGTGTTCCCTCTGCCACTGTTCAATGTCTTATTTAGGAAACTAAAGCTACCAAAATATATAGAATATTATAAAAGGGATGCAATCTACATAAATGTCACTTACTACATTAAAAAAAAAAATCCAACCCTTACTCACGTGCCTTATGCCTTAAGCTATTAAATGAGAATGAATTGCTAATAGCTCTCTACTTCAGGGCCCAAAATTTCCTGGATAGGTCAGAAAAAGCAGGACAATATGACTGTGTTGGCTACTGCTTGGGGCTGTGAGCTGAGACGTAGGTCTCCCCTCTCACTGGTAAGTGTGCTACTCACTAGACCAGGGCTACTCATTCATTTCTCATGGAGGTCTGTTGGAGATTTCTACCAAGGTCCCCCCAGGGGGAAGCAGTGGGCGATGGCAGTGGGCTGTCGGGCCTGCCGAGAAGTGCATGCCGCCTTGGTGGCTGTGCGCTGTAGCAACACATTTCAGCTCCTTCCCAAGGGAACRGTTTAAGTGTGGGACTTTCTGCTGGATGCAGGATGTGATTCAGCTTGGATGTGTGGGATCTGTGGGATTACACGGACCACTTCTATGGGCTACAATTGGGAGATTTTAAATCTCTCCCTGGGAATCTGCACCCTTTCTCAGAAATTAACAGGAGGCTGCAAAATGAGAAGGATGGAGAAGTCACTGCCCTGCAGCTTCCTGGTGAGATCGTCCAAAGGGGAAATGGGGCTGTGTCCTCGGGCAACGCAGAGCTTTGGGAGAGAGATGTGCCTCTCGGCACGTGCCCCTGCAGCACAATGCAGCTCTGTGCTGTGGATCCCCAACCCAGGTCTGAACGGGCCAATATTTCTCAGAGGAAGGAGCAGACCTTGGCAGGGATACAAGCTTGAATCCCAGAAGCAGTACTGACTTGTTGGCATAGCGCTCAGTCTCAAGCCAATTTGCCTTGCCTCTCAACCCACCAACTAACCTGTGCACAGCACGAGGCTGATGCAGCTTCCACCGATTCCACGTCCAAAGCTGTTTCATGCAGAGCCAGTGTAGGGATCTCTGTACCTTGTTGCACTGCAAGCTGTTGACATATTCTCTCTTTCTCAGAATGTTTTCTCACTAATAAATCTCAAAGAAAAAAAAAAAGTCCAGAAAGCCTCCTGTATCTTCTCTCTCTTGTGATTAAGGGYTGACTTAGGAGTCTAAGTCCAGGAGAGACTTGCTGGATGGCCAGAGGACATTGATTTCCAATTTGTAAAGGGGTTCAAAAAAGGGAATGGTGGTACTAATGGAGAAGTCTGTCAGTGAGCACTGAATATGATGGTCTGATTGCAACTTCTGATTCAGAAAGGTCTGAAAAGGAAAAGCTGTTGATCCCCAGAAGCTCATAAGATACACCAGAAGGCAGCTGACCCAATTGTTTCCGCATTTCTTATACTCATTCACTAAGCATTCGCTACTGGCCACTGTTGGACTCAAAATTGTCTGACCCATGCAGTTGTTATGATGTAAATGTGAAAGGAAGCATTGCCCTGCAACTAAGAATTAACTCCCCGCTATGTCCATCCAGTCTGTCATGCATGCACATACTAGCCTTGTACTTAGGAAAAGCCTGAAAACATTGCTGGGAATGGTGCCCCAAATATCAACAGTTGGCCCACAAGCAGAAATAGCTTATCCCCCAGACACAGAGCCTGGTCCAAATGCATGACTGCCCAAAAGAGGAAGGGCTTCACCTAGATGTGATGGTAGGCAGTCACATCTGGGATGGCAATGTGGATGTGGGCCTGGAGGATATGGTGTAAGTACTGCRGTGTGGACCATCAGGGACAGGCTTGTCTACTTTGAGCTGGTGCGTGTGTGTGTGTGTGCGTGTGTGTATGCGTGTATGCATGGTAGTTTCCCCAAATCCAGACTTGGCTGGGAAGAGAAGGCAAATGCTTGTGGAACGCCTCTGCCCTTGGCAGTTCCTATTTGCTTTTTGCTCAGCACTGTCATTTGTGTGGAGCTCAGCTTTTCTTTTGCTTTGTGCTAGGAGCTCAGGTGCCTGGCTTAGAACGTTGCATTAGCAGCAAGACACAYAAATCCTTGCTGAAGGCCACCTAATCCTCTCTGCCTAACTGACTTCTGCTCCTGCGGATAGTCCCTTCTCTATTTTTTCTCTATTTGCTAAGTGATTGATTTCTTTCCTCTTCCAACTGCAAAGCAGTGGCAGGAGCAGGCTGGCTGGCCAGCCATTCTCATTCCCTGCTACTAAAGACTTTCAGTTCTTCTAAGCTTCAAAATGCAGAAACCCACAAAGCAGCTGGAAGTAAACAGGTAATGGAGAGGAAAGACAGGTCTCTATGGACTGAAGAAAGTGCTCTATAGAACCACTGTTTGAGAATCTCTTGTTAATGCCTCCTGGTTATTTTTTGCTGTATTTCACTTTACCCAAATGAAATCTTGCTCAAGCCAGGGGGAATTGTTCCACTGACTTCTGTGAGAGTTGGATCTATCCCCTGGACTAGTCTCACTGATTTTCTTTTGTTTTAGTTGGTTTCATTCTCAACCCCTAGAATAATGTGATTTCATTTGTAGTCCTCCAAGGTGGGTTCATATAAAATGTTTTCTTTTTACCTTTTTTTTAAAAAAAATCAAGACGTGTATTGGTAATTCCTCTTCTATTCTTCCGACTCTGATTTTCTACCTCTGTCCTTTTTTTGGCCCTGCTTCTGCCATGAAGTAAATGAAAATGTCACTGTCTTTTTAAGTATAACACATTTTGGAAGAAACTTTGCAGTCAAATGACCAGATACTCTCAACTTTTGGCATCATTAAAAACAGACAATTTGCCCTCAGAAGATAATCTATTTATAGTATCTCAAGTGGAAAAAAGGTATGCTGAGTTAGGAAAGATGTTTGCTCCATTACTGTGGAATTCCTAGTGCAATTCTCAGTGCAAAGTATTGCATTTAGGAAAGTGATAGTGTATTTTTGCATTACAGTTCAGTCTTCGGGTTTTAATTGTATGGTGTACTTTTATGATAAGCTCTTTCTTTTTTAACAGCAGTTTGTTCAAATTAACATCTCTGATAGCAGAAAGTGAGTGATGTAGAGAATGGTACTAGAGAACAGATAGAAGGGGACATTATCTTATAGAGGTTTGGGGTTTTATCCTCCAGATAGCCTAAAATTCTTTCCAAGTGACGTGTTAGATATTGGTAATGCAGTGACTCAACCATATAAACAGATGGAGTGAGTATTATGCAGCCAGTGATTCAGCTAACACACAGCTCTGGAAATTCAAATTTGATTTAACAAGAGGATAAATGTTAAATAAGACATAGGATTTACCCCTTTTTCTTTTTTTGAAGAAGCCTTAAATACTTTGTTTTTTTCTCCTGAACAGAGGTGGGGGAAAAAGCRTAGTACAATAATAGCTCATCAAAGGAACGGCATCCTGATCACCACACAGAATCCCCTTGGAGCAGTACTGCACTGCAGTGCCAGCTCTTGGTCCGAGCCCAAATCCTGCTGTGGGACATGAGCTCTTAATTTCTCCAGAGGGAGTGTTCCCAGCTGAGTTACACAGATCTGCATGATCTAGTTCAAGCAAAGCTTGACATTTATTTAGACTGAGTTAACTCATTAATTTCAGCTTTAAAATCCTGAGTGCCATATCCATTATAAAATAATTCTCACATTTTTCCCAGGCTCCTCCTATACCATGTAAAGTTGTGGCTGCAGATGTGAATGTGCTGTGCATGCAAACAGAGCATACAAAGGTTGCTTTTTGGAATGCTCTCCAAACAGCCAGAGGACATCTAAGTAGTTGACATGTCTTATTACATACTTTTTTCCCTAGGAGTGATGAAAGAAGAAACCGGTTTGCTGTAGAAACTTTCCATTGTTAAGAGATCAGCACTCAAAAACTCACCTGATTTTTATGGAAATCTGGGAAAAACCCTGCTCTGTTTAGATTATTTCAATCCTATCACTGAAATTACAATCTTTATTCAGTAAGAGTTATGAGTGCAGATTGATTACTGCCACCTGCATAGTCACCAATCTCTTCACCTCTATGAATGTTTCCTCTGAAAGCTTATTATGAAAGAGCTGCAAAGYACACAATCTAGAGTAATGCAAGATATCTAAAACGAGACATCTCCTTTTTTTGGAGTAGGTTAAATGCATGTGAATGTTACATTACGCTTACAGTTTTAACATTTAGAACTTGGAGACTACTAAAAGATGTCATAGTAACTCTAACTCATCTAGCAGCTGTATGTAGGGTCTAGTTTTGCCCTCTACATTCATGCAATCCTACTATCAGTAAATTGCAATTGAATGTGTTTCAGAGAACAGATTTGGGAGAGTGGCTTTTCTCATTTGGTGAGACAGGACTTTAATAGCTTGGTGTTTGCAAATACTTGGTCCAACTGTGAGGAATTCTACCGTATATTAGGAACTGTCTTAGTAGCCAAGTAAAGCTCTGACCCTACAAACATATCCGTGTATGCTTTATATAATAAGCTGTACTTAATGAGGGTATTTCATATGTACAATGTGAAGCATGTAACAGTAATTTGAGAAGCTGAGTATTTTATTATTGGCAGTTGCAAACCTAAATGTTACTGAACCTCATTTTTAAGTACTTGCAATTTGCAATTGTAAAGTATTAAGCTGGCATTTCATTCACCTTTCCATGCAGCTTTTTTAATTTTTTTTTTAGAAAAAAGCAGCCATCTCATCACTGCCTCTAAGTGAGTACACCTATATCAACRGAAATTCATAGCATAAAACTACATCAGTTGTGTAATAATCCTTACAAAATGTGTAGTATGGAGAATTTCCTCATGATACATGTCTTGAGTCCTCTGTTATAAAGATATGTTGTATTGGACACTCATCCTTTTGCAGAACTGATGAGGGGCAACACAATATGTGTTGTCAATTAGATATAGAAAAAAAAAAGGTACCTATCTTTTCCTCTGATCATTTTTTTTGTTTTTTTTTCCTTTGTATCATTTTTCTCATTTGCTTCTTCATTCTTTTTTCCTGCTTTTCTCCTCCCAGTTTCTTTCTATTTTCCGAGTGTTGCAAGCTTCTCACAAAAGCCTTGTAACTTTTAATGCTTTTCTTAAACATTCATCTCTTGGAGTCATTTCAGTCATCATTATTTTTTAAAAGTAAGCTTCTTAGTTTTCAAGCCTACAGAGGGTGTATCAGGGAGAGCTGAAGATAAAATGAGAAACAAGGAACTCCTGACAGTGATTGTGAACAGTGCATTCAGTGAATTTAAAGATGGGCAGCTGGAAGGCACAAGTTAGATCAAGAGTGATTTTTAGGTTACTTTCTTAATGGAACAAGGCTTATGTGGTGATGTCATGTAGATATAGGTATCTTTGGGAGTATATATATGTGATTTAAGCACATTTGAACCTATTGACTTACTTCAATACCATAGGATATAGGATTAAAGCTGTCAAAAATAATTTAATTCCTATAATTTTCATGAAAATAAGTAGTTGGGTAGGGAAGAGGTATCATGCACCCACTGAATGATGGAAAGTCTGCAGCGTGAGCTTAGGCAACAGAGAGTTCACTGACTGATGAGACCCCTTATCGATACCACAACTTCAGAAGTTTCAGTCAAAGCTTGCACCTGCTTAGACCCCAAAGTTAATCAGCCATGAAGCACAGATCAGTAGGGAGCTAGGCTTTCTTAATTCCAGTGCTTAGGAATCACATGCTTTAAGACTGAGGAAGCTAGAACATGTTTATATTATGAAAAGAGTAAGAGACTGAGGAGAATAAAGGATGGAATAAGCTTAATTACAAAGCAGACCAAGAGGTGGGATTACTGAGTCAAGGGGAAGACAGCAGAGGAGAAATTTCTGCACCTATTGGAGGGGAGGGAGCTGGGGAATGGACAGTGGCAGGAAGCAAAAGAAGGAAAATCAAAGCAAAGAAAGAGACAAAGGAAAATTCAAGTTGGGAAAGGCATCCAAAAGGCTGTGAGGATAACTGGGAGATGGGATTGAACAGGAGCTAAATTAGTTTGAATTTAATCTGCTCTTTTGCAGATGAAGTCACTGAACTCCTGTCCAAAGAAGTGCAAGCAAGGCAGAAAGAGAACAAAGGGTTTGCAAGGTGAATCAAATTTGAGCGAGGCAGGTCTGGGCATGGGAACCAGTTAATTTGAAGAACTGTTTAGTAAATGTGTCACTAATGAATGTGTCAGAGATAATGAGAGAAGAAAGTGGTGGTAGAAGAAGTCTGCTTGACCACAGGAGTTCTACTAGAGATGTTATATAGTACGAGAGCAGAAACAGAGAATCTTGTGAGCACGACACAGTAAGAATAGTATTATTTTTAAAATCTTGGGGTTTTTTTTAAGTTATTCACAAGAACTTTCGGACCTGATTCACACATTTGAACACTTTGGATTGGCACGGTTCATTTTCTTTCCTATTCTCTCTGCAAGATGTACAAGTTCTTTTCATGTTCACAAGCCTCGTATCCACGTGGTCCTGACTGTGTGGGGAAAAATGGCTAGAAAATGAACTCCTATAAAGGCTCCAAGTGGTCCAGTGAGAGGATGAAACAACTGTTTGTGACTGGAGAAATGGTGGCAGTGTGCACAGAGTGACTATTCCTGAAAACCTAGAGCAATTGTACCAGCTAAGCAGGGTCTTGACGCAGTGGTTATACTCAGAGGACTGAAGACAGACCTGGCTAGCAGGAACTTTTATTTAGCTGTTTGTATTAAGAGCCTATTAGCCAGATCTTCTTTAAGTGGCCTGGTCCTGGAAAGTGTTATATAAAACAAAATAGAGAATTTTCTGATGTTAAACCAACAGAAAGACGGGGATGGATCTTGAAAAACACAGGGCATTTCTAGTTTGTAGAGGCATAGGATAATCAGGTAGATTTCCAGCCTGTATTCCGCRGAGGAGCTACAAAACCTGGAACAAAACACACTTTTGTTCTGAGCTGAGTTTCCTAAGGAGATGAGACTTTCTGTCTATCAGCTTCTTCATCCCCGTGATGCCTTTTGCCCTCAAAGCCTGCTTGGCAAAGAGGGGAGGCTACTAAGATGTTAAGGTTCCTCCCAGTGTCATGAGGAGCAAAGAGATCATCTCAGCGAACCCACTGAAAGATGTAAATTCAAGCCCTTTTACACACTACAGAATCTACAAGGAGGGAAACTCTCCAAATGCTCCAAAGACAAAATCACAAAGCTGCAAGGCAGACATCTGTCAGAAATCGCACTTGCCTAGTCTCCTGCTCATCTTACTACTCACTTAAGAACAGTTTAGGTCAACATACTCAATGCTGGTGAAATGGGAAGGAAAAGCTACGATGGAGCGCTGCTTTTTTTCCAAACGGAGAAAAGACGCAGAACTGCAGTAGAAAGATCTGTGACCAGCACCTTCTCCTTTACTATTTCCTGACGGTGGGATCCTGCGATCCTGGGGGTGTGCTGGCTCCAGCGCCCAGTTCTCCTCACCCTTCAGAGACTCTGCAGTGGGTCCTTGTGTTAGGAGGAAACACGAGAGAGGAGGGGAGGGGAGGAAGGGGCACGTTTTAGGATCCCAGCAGTGGAAGGGGCCTCGCGAGTCGCAAAGGCCAGGGCTGGGCCAGCACGGGGCAGGAGCCACACAGGACCTTCCCGGCCCGAAGTGGACGGGACAAGGTCCGTCCAAGAGTGCCTGGGCGTTTGCCCCGGCTCCCAGGCAGGCGCAGGACCTCACTGCTCGGAACGCAAGCGCTCTGCTAGGTATTAGCTGAGATCTCGTCCGCTCCCGGCCTCCCCAGGCAACGCCAGCTCTTCGCTTGGGGATGCTAACTGCTGCCCTGCCGCAAACGGCAAGCGCAGGGGAAAACCTTGCTCCGGGGCCCTAAGAGAGGGCTCTGGCGAGGGTCTCTGAAGCCTTCGGGGAGCCCTGCCGGGACACGCGGGTCTGCGCTCCCGGAGTCTCCCCGGAGAAGGTGGCTCGGGGCCCCCCGCCACCCTCCGGGTCCCTGGGCCTCCCCGCCAGCAGGGCGCCCGCCTGTGGCCCCGCTGGCCGAGGTCGGGCACCCCCGCAGGCGGGGGGGGGCACGGCGACCTCGGGGGAGGGCAGCGCCCCCGCCAGGGGCCCGTGGGGCGGTGTAGGGGTGCTGCGGCGCCGCCGCGGCCGGGGCAGCTGGCCCCGGAGGAGGGGAGGCGGCGGGGGGCGCCGCCGCGCCACTTGGTATCTCCCTCCTCCCCCCCCTCAAGGAGGTGGTTTCACCTCCCCCCCCGACCCGGGGGAGGGGCGTGGCAGGGCCCTTCTCGGGGATGCCCCGCCTCTTCGTGCATACTCATGAGGTGTGAGCCAGGGCGCGCCGGCGTAGGGCGGTGGCGTGCGGCTGCCCCGCCCCGCCGCTTCAGCGGGCGCCGCGGTGGGCGTGCCCTGCGCCGGCGCCTGCCCCGCCCCCCTTGGTGAATATTGATGAGGCGTGATGCGCGGCGTGGTGTCGTGTCGGGTAGCGCGGCCGGCGATTGGCCGAGTGCGTGTGTGCGCGGTGACGCGTGTCGCGGCGGTGCGGGTCCCGATTGCTGCAGCCGCTTGTCAGTGTGACGAAGATTGGCACCCAGGTAAGCGCTGTCACTCAAACCCGCTCCCAGCCAGCCAGCCAGCCATCCATCACGGCGCGCCCGCCGCCGCCGGCCGGCCGGGCCCAGCCGCACCACCAGACCGGGGATGGGGGGGGCGAGCCCGGCACACGGAACAGCGGGGCGGGGGGGCACCCGCACTGTAACTAACCCAGAGGGGGGTTAGGGGCGGCGGCGGGCAGGCGCGGGAAGGGGAGGGTGGGAGCGAGGAAATTTCTGGAACAGCAGCCGTCTAACCGTTGTCTTTGTGGGCGCG
>NW_020449608.1:670727-685800 GCF_003343035.1 Apteryx rowi | reverse complement strand
TGGGGCGGTGCCCCCTGCCCCCAGCCCTGGTGTCGCGCCGGGGGCCGCGCGGTCCGCGGGAGAGCCGGGGCTGGCGCGTCTCTGGTTTTGCCTCTTTTCCCCCTCATTCATAGAAAGCAAATTCTGCTAGCGGCAGGCGCTTGGGGCAGTGTGTGCAGTGCTGGCGTGAGGTGGTTTCTTCTTTTTTTTATTTTTATTTTTTATTTTTGATGTGACCTCATTGTCTCTTGGCTCGGTTGTGTGTAGAAGCTTCTTGACACCTAGACCGAGGCTTCCTGAGTGTTTACACAGCCGCAATTAGGAGCTGAAACTTGACATTGCCCAGAGGCCCTACTTATGATGTGTGTAAACAATAATAAATCAAGTACTGGTTTTATCCTGAAATATTGCCTCAATTAGCCACATGTACTGGGTCTCCRTGGAGGAGTCAATAGCATTCCCTCATTCCCATAACACCAGCTGTATGGCCCAGAGTTCATCAATTAAAACTATAAGTGGTTGACACTCCTGTGTGATACTTCTCTGCATAGTTTATCTCTGTCTCGTTTTATTATTTCTTTATTATTTTTGATGCTCTAAATGGGAACATACCATGTCATTTTAGAGATAACAGTATTCGTACGTGCAGCTGCAATTGGTGGCCCCTTTTTTGTCAGTTATATCTAAGTAAATGACTAATGTGGTTTTGGGAAGGAGAATGAATCTCTAGATCTGGTTAGATACCCTTATAAATTATTTTTTTTGCTCTGCTATGAATTACTTTTTTGGCATATGTAGTGAAGTGCTGTCCAAGCAAGATACATTTTTGTCCTTGTCCCTATTTGGAATATGATGTGTGTGTTCCATTAAATAGATCACTGAAATAGAGAGCGTGGACCATATGTTCTGGTTTGTAGATGTTGAAGAACACTTGAGCCAGCATCCTGTGGAGAATAGGGGGAGGGTTTAGGTCATTTTCTGTGTATGCTAAACTTCTCAGCTGATTAAAGAAGCCTTTCTTAATCTTTACAAAATCATGCCAGTTTATAATGTGCCAGTTCATAATGCTGTTTATAATATTCTTCTGGAGAAAGAAAATGCTTTGCACAAATTTTTACCAGTGTAGTTTTCTTGATTAGGGGAATTGTAATGACTCTAGCTCAATAAATACATGGCTCTTACTGTTGTCCCTACTAGGAATATACTCACAGGTCTTTCCCTTTCCTGCATAGGATATAAACTGTCTACAGTCTGCCTGTGCTATGGGGTTGCATTGCTTTAATTATACGTGTGTAGTTAAAGTGATACAGCTTCTGCACATAGGCAAGCACTGAAATCCTGTTTAGTCCATGTTAGCTACATGTACAAATTTTATGGATTATACTGAACCAGGAAGCAAACTGTTGTGATTGTATCAGAAATCTTCCTATACATTTGCGGACTTTGTCATGACTAGAATATAAAGCAACAACAAATGTGTTTTGAGTGCATTTTCTAACTGGCTCTGTAAAATAAATATACAATTGCAGAATTATCCTCCTGAATCTGTGCCTAGCCATATAGAGTCATTAAATTTAAAATTTCAAAAACTCTTGAGAAAAGAAAGAAAAAAATTCACATGTATTCAGTCTGAAGGAACAGTTGCACACTTTTTGGAGTGCCTTTTTTAAAAAATAAGTGTATATTTTCACTGCAGACTGCTACAGATTTATGTATTTTCTTGTCATCTTATGATTAAAGTATCACATGAAAACCAGTGTAGGTTTCACGATTTCATAACATAAGCTTCAATTGTGTGAATGGCTAGAGGCATAACCCATTTACTTCATTTGCAGGATAAATGCAGTGTGGTTTAGAGGATATTACACTGCACTGAGTCTTGAAAGACTTATTTTATTCATTCTCATTGATCTGCTGAGTGATTTTTGGGGAGGGAGGGCATGTATTTTTGTCGGTACAAATTGAGTAAATATACGTCTCATGTCTGAAGTGGGTCTTATTATTATTGTGTAGTTAAAGTGCTTTGCTGAACTGGATTTGATCTTGTTACCATTTCCTATGTGCTAATAGGAAATTTAAGAACTCTTAAAGTTCTGTGTATGTTATCTTTTTTTAAATTTGGAAAGTTCACTTTGGCATGTAAAAAGTTAGTCTACTTGTGTTTTCTTTAATATTAAAGGCATAACTTCTAGCCTTTATTTGTGTTATTTCCCAAGCTAGATATAATTTTAAAGATTTGGGTTCATCTTTTAAAGTATTTGTATTTAAAAATAACATTTTAAAACTGAGTCTTTGCAGTTTTCCATTAGTGAAACAAAAAGGAGTTTAGCATGAACAGAATATAAATGTTAATTCTAAATACTTGAGTCTTATAAAATGGATATGTATCTGTTAGATGCTGTATTTTATTTTTTTTAATTTTGCTTTTGGACAGTATTTGTTTCCTGCCTTGTTTTATCTGTACTATAAATGAAGCTCTGTAATGTAATAATTCTGATTGTGACTACAGCAAAATTAGAAGTGTTTAAGAAGCATTTTAATTTCTTGGAAAAAAAAATAACACTTTCACTGTTATTGAATCATGTACTAACAGCCAAGTGTGAATGATCCAGAGAACCAATTCTGTGACAGTGGAACTGCTTGTTCTAATGGCTCTGTTCATGCTCTGAATGAAAGGAGATGTAGTCCAGAATGTCTTTCAGAATATTATTTAGTGATGTGGGAGCCAAATAATACTTCTGCAGAAAGCACATATGTGAGAGTTTACAATAAAGCAGATTAATATCTTTACTTTGGTGTAAGAAAGACTGAATTATTTTTTGTGTAAAATATAAAAGTCCGCAAATGTTACTTCTCTCTTGCAACAGCTGGTTGCTTCAGTCTCACTTCTTACAAGAGTCTGTGGGTTTACAAACGCTAAGTCTCTCAGGGGGTTATTTTACCACAGCTTATACTGTACAAAATGCAAAACAACTTATTGCTTTTCTGAAAAGAGGATTCTAAGAGCAAGAAAAGAGCTGCAGATAGAATTCTTTCCTTCACTTACTTGCTGCCAGATGTTATTAAAACATTTTACTCAGCCCATGATGGCTCTTTCTAAGATAATTAAATGCTGCTCAAGTAGTCGTGTTTTTTAGCAGATTCTTCACTTCATTCAATAATATCATTATCTGTGATTGCATAGTGTGCTACCGTGGAAGTGACTTTGTGTCATAACTGTAGCATACTGATGTCGTCAAACACAACTAGAAGTGGGGTTAGAAAATAAATGTAATGACACCAGGAATCTGGAAAGACCAATCTTCTGTTAATGGAGCATTGGCATGCTATTATAAAGTGCGTAGAGGGCAGTAGCTTAGTTTCTCTGCCAGCAGTTTGGAGATTACTAAGTCATGTGTCTTACTGAAGGATAAAAAGGAACTCAGTGTTAAAAGTGGAAATAAAACTTAGGCCTGCTTGCCTTCACATACCTGCTTATCACCCTTCATACAAGCACTTGGGTTTTGTTTTTATTTTTTTAGTATAGCAACTACTCCAGGCCATGATGTTCTTATTTTATATACATATATGTATAAAACAGCTATTTGCTTTAAAACAGGAAGGCCATTTTAATGTATTAACTGTCAAAAGGTGATTTTAGAAAATGGGAGAGAAATGACTATGATATGACTGCCCTTTAACCTCGTATACTGATGGGGCTGTACCTGTCATCTGCACTTGGCAGTAAATTCAGGCAAAAAAAAATAGAATGTGGCAACATACTACTGGTGTACTAAAATAGGGGTCAATTTTTATACCATTAAATTTTAGTTTGTTTTGGAATATTTGGAATTGTCTCTTTTTTTTCTTGGGGACATAGAGAATTAAAAACAAAATCTGGCTACACTTTACATCCTGCTTAACTTTTTTCAAATTACATAGTAAATGAAACAAAGGGAAAAGGGTATCATAATACTTTCTATTGCAAAATAAAGTCCAAGTCTTTTATATTTGTTTTCCAACGAAACAGAAAGGTTTATTAAACAAAAATTGGAGCTTTGTACATGTATAACATGCCAAGAGAATAGGGGAACGAAAACATGAATGGTGCTTTTTTCCATGTGTTCGATTACTGATTAAGTTTAACTTCCAGGTCAGTGTGTGATCACTAAATTCATACATACTCTAGGCCATGACAGTAGTAATACCAGGAGTAAGGTTACTTGGTTATTTTTTCTTTTAAGATGTTGTTTTCAGTTGCTTATATCTTAGTCATACTGAAATTTGCCATGATGCGTATGTTTGAGCAGGTTATTCCGGAAAGTTTAAGCTAAAATGATTCAGCATTTTGAAAATTGACATTAAGAGAAAGTAAATATGTTAATTAAAGGGGAAAAAAATGTTTGATTGGTTTATTTAAAGGAATATCCGCACTTGAGATCTAGAATTTAAAACTGCAGAGAAAGGGGAACAGTGTATGGCTGTTCCTAGAGAAACCTTAACAAATTAAAAGCTYTTGAAAAACTGGTTTGTGCATATTACTCGGCAAATATTTATTAACTAAATTATCTGCATATTCCATGTAACGTGAGTATCTTCCTGTCTGTTGGTCCTTGCATGTCACCTGACTGTGCAGTCATCATCTGGACCAAGTAGTTAAGCATGATGCATCACACAGAAGTAGGTGATGGGTAAGTCTAATCCTAAATAGTCTTTCTTTAACTGTGCTTCCCCCCCAACCCCGGAGTGCTGTGATGAGGATGGGCGTTGGGGGAAGAGGTGGGGAATGGTGATTGAAGCTGAGTGGAAGTGCAATAGGCCCAGGAGCCTGGAAAAGATGGTACTAGCAAAACTAGTAAATGGACAGAAGCAGAGGGAATGAGAGAGGGCAAGAGCTGAGAAGGAGAACAAGCTGAACATTCACATGGAAGGCGCAGTGGGAAAGAGTAGTACAAGACTGAAGAGCACAATGAATATGGATAGGGAAATAAGGGAGCATGAAGAGCAATGGCAGCAGGAACAGAAGAGTGTATAACACAAAACATTTTCCATGTAAAAACGAATTGAAGTGATTGCTTCTGGTTCACCATTGCTTTACTGTTTACCAAATAGCTGTGGCCAGCGTAGAGGGGAAAAGGAAGAATTTTTATTTAATTAAAAAACTTTTTGAAAAGAAAATTAACAATTTGTGTTAAGGCCTAAACTTAACAGCAAAAAAAAGTTTGTGTTTGACCAAATTGTAGAGTCAAAGAAAAAAAAGTGATGCTGGAAAAGTCATTGATCAAATGGAATCAAATTTCACAAAGGASAGGTGCAGGAGCAGAGATACTTTGTCATTTTAGTTTATTCAATTAGTCCAAGTTAATGACTGGATAATTCACAGGCTCAAAAGTCAATTCAAAAACTATTATTTTTAAAATCAAGAATGACATAAAAATGAAATCATTGACCACAGGACATATTAATCTTGATGAAGTGTTTAAAAGTAGAGAAATTTTTGTAAGTATTTGGCATCTTAACCTTATTTTAAATGCAGTTATTAGTCAACCAAACTGTTTTTTCTTCCTTTAATTGCACATTGGTGTCATTAGGACAATTTGCCATAGAAAGAATCATTAGAAACTTCGGTAATTTTGTAATAAAAATATTGAAAAACATGAATATAAGCACAGTAAGTGTTACATAGTTTATGTAAGATATCACTTAATATGAATTATTTAATAGCAATGAAGCATAGGGAGATGGGTGCTCATTTGGTGTCTTCTTTATGAAAATAACTGCAAAGTCTAAACACAAAACCAGATTAATTTCGGTCACAGTTTATTGGTGTTGACACAAATCAGATTAAAATTGGATTTCATGTTGCTTTGGATAAATTCATTTGGAAGGATAAGATAAAATGAGTGTCTCTCTCCAGGAATAAGAGATCCGCGTAGATGTTTATGTGGACATTCCATAGGCTTAAATGGCAGGGGAACAGAATCATATGTCTAGCACATATGCAAACCTGTTGTTTATCCACATGGAGAGTCTTGGGGAAATCTGGAGGGTGGAATTTAGGTTTTTTTTAATCCTGAACATTTTTTATGAAATTTTATTTGAAAAAGTAATTAAATATTAATTAGGAAAGTCATACCAGAATGAGTTCTAGCTGTGCAATTGTTAATGTGCCCCCTCTGTTACGTGTAGTTTTGGGGKTTTTTTTAATAGTCTTTCTAATACAGTCCTTTTATCACTATAGCAGCAAGTTAGGTACTAAATTATTTTTTTGACTTTGGGTCTAAGATGGTATGATAGGAGCATATTGGGTTGATCTTGAGGAAAAATGTCACTTCTCTGTTCTGCCCTAAGCAGGTATGTGTGAGGAATCATGACGTGAYAGGGTCCCCTACCCCCTTGGTAGGGTGCTTTTTTGTTTTTTAGGCCTTTGGTTTGTAGGACAGGGTCTTTCTATAGCAGATGTAATCTATAAACTTTTTTGGTTGCTGTTAAGAAGCACTGTGGTAAATTGGAGATTAAAAAAACGTGATTATGCATGCTCCCCAATAAATCTGCTGATGTAAGCAGAAAGGTCATATGCAAGGTTAAGGAGTTAAAGTTTGTTTAAAAAAAAAMCAAAAATACCCAAATGCCCTTAATTCTGCTTTCATTCTTATGCCTTGAGGAATTTATATCATCTTACGCATTAATATTCATTTTATCAGCTACTACATACACAAGTTCAGATTGTAAAGTGGCACATTTTATAACACTTATTCGTATACAGTACTTGTAAATAGAAGAATTTCCAGAATTCCTTTAAAATGCAGAAAACGGTTTCCTCATTGAGTGTCGACTAGTAAAAGGTTTGAATCTTCACGTGTGATGGCTTGTTGTTTGTCAGGCTGTGTAACATGATGTACTGATGCTTGGAAAATAAAGTCTGTGATATGCATACTTTATATGCCTTGTTATCAAATGGAGTGGTTTGTGAAAAGGATGATAAAGATTAGTGTAGTAACAAAGCATTGCGTATAGCATTGGAGAGATCTTGCTGAATAAAGTCAGTGTTGCATAGTGTATGTCCAAAATTCCACTTGCAAAGAAAGGTTAACGACAGGTATTAATGTAGCCTGTATATTTGAAGACATTCAATGTTAGCAGTGGATTTTAATTTATCTTTATTTTCAGTTTCTTACAATATAATATGCATTCTTTTTTTTTTAATTTAACCTCATATTTGTCTTGATTAATATATAAATTACTTGATTGCATCACCAAGCAATAAAGGGGGGGGGGGAAAGTGACACAAAGTAAATTTTACTGCAATAGAATATCAGGTTTATGGCTTTCTTAGGGCTTGTCTCCTACGGAAGCTGACAACATAGCTGTTGTATAATAACTATTTAGCTCTATCTGTGTAGTGTAACTCCTTGAGGCTGCTTTAATATTCCTGAACAAGATCATCATCATTCTAAAAGTATATTTCTAAATAATCACTGTACTTCATAAGTACGTAAGATAGAGGAAATGAAAGCCACCTTGCTGCTGAATAAGAAGGATTACATTCCCATTCAGCACAATTTTAATACACTTCAGTATATGTGCATCAACTTCACATTAGCTTATATGTCTTAATTTTACTGAATGTCTCTTTGTAGGCAGGTTGATGGCGATAGGCATCCATTGCAGCAAAGGTAGAATGAATCTCTGATGACATATTATCTTATATACTCTACATATCGCTTCATTATTACTCTTTGAATCCATGAAAATATAAATTTATCTTGATTTTTAATGTATGCTAATATTTATTTATATGAGCATATGCATAAATCTTTTTTTTTTCTTATGAACTGATATGTGAAATGAGAGAATGACTGAACATAGGGTTCCTTCCTGTTTGAATGAACAAGGTTATATTTTACTTTATAGTGAAAACTTCAGTTGCAATATGTCTTTCGAGTGACAAAGAAAGCTGTCACTGGTTATGGTTTCATAGTTAGGTATCTTCTTCATGATGATAACATGGCTTTAAAGCTTGTCTATGAGAGGAATAAAAGGAAAAACAAATTGGCAATATTAATTTCAAGTCTAGGCTCCATAGTGCCTTGGTAAAGATATTATCTCCATCCTTACATAGGTATATCTGCTCCTCTTGTCCCCACTAATATATGTGACAGGGCATAACATGCAAACTCAGATCTTTATTATTTTCTTGTCTSATATGTTTTAGGGTAGACATTGTAGTGTTAACTGTATCAGGTGTCTTTTGGAAGAAGGCATTGCACTTACTGCAATGTCCTCTGGTTCCTTCTCAGMCAAAGCCTTTCCTCTGTAGCATCTTTCACATGGACCTGCATTTCTTTAGTACCTCTCACTTTCTGCCCTTGGTATCTCATACAACAAGGTCTAGAATTTAGCCTGTTTCCAGAGCTTCAGTTGAAGGCTTTGTAGGCAAGGGCTGTTCTTTAGACCTGAAGTATTTTGAGCAGTCAGATCTGGCAGCGGTGGCACTATCAGATCTTTCTTACAGCTGTTTCTGAATGAAGGAAATAGGTTTTTCAGACTYGCAAAGATGAAGCAGTCCTCCTTTATAGCAGTGGTATAGCACAGACAAGGAATGGACAGTCTCTATTTATCTGGCGATGATCTATGTTCAGAAGATTCTATGAAATGAGAAGTCCTTTATTTGGAAATAGCCCAGTAACTTGAGGTAGGTGAAAATACGTATCAAAATTAGAGAAGATAAATAGTCTGGGAAGAAGGAAGTAAGAGGTACGGTCAGAGGAGAATTAAGAAGTTCCAAAAATGAGAGAGCCCATTCTTTGGGAACGTAGATCTTTGACAGTTTAAGAGAAAATGGTAAGAACTAACGGGTCATCTTGAAGCTTTGGAGGCTTCAAAAACAGGTGTATCAGATCAGACTGAAACTTCTCTAGCTCAATATTACATCTCTAACGAATGACTAAAGCAATATACTGCCTGATAACTCCCTAAAGCATCTTCCTAGCCTTTTACAGCTTGAGGGTTTCATGAGCCTGAGATGGTACTGATCTGTAGTATCCCTTAACATTTTGTTTCTCTGGGAGCTTGTCAAAAAAAAAAAAAATTGCTTCTACACTGCACATAGTTAAACTTTGGTTCTCAAATCTAAATGCCAACTTCATTTCACTTTCAGAAATGTTGATTTGGAGTTATTTTCATTCCAGTTTTCATGCATTTGGCAAAACTGCAAACACAAGAACTTTGTAAGAAATAGAGATAATCAGATTTAAGATCTTGGCTGTGCATTTTACCCTTAATATCATTTCAGATGGCCTTTCTACAATGTTAGTGTCTGTAACCTCCCCTAAGCTAATTTTGCTGGGTGTAAACTTGGCTAAATATGTCCACTCAGATAATCAGCTCTTTGGCTAACTGCTGGGTTTCTTTAGTGCTTTTTAGGAGTTGTGTTTTCTAAATGCATTTTCGTAATCTTTGCATTATTACTCTTTAAAGTAGCTTTAGGACATCAAACTATTAAATGTAATTTAAGTAATTTTCAATGATAATTTTTGGAAGGCTTTTTTAAATGACTGAATAATTCTATAGTAGTACCTGCCTTCTCAGAACACACGGTACCAATAATGGCTCACACTCCTTCCTCTGTTCTGTGGGGTTCTTTTTCAAAGTAGTGCATTACTTGATCATATCGATATTTGGAATACTTTCCGTTGTTGCTATCAAAGCATGATTATGAAGGAGATTGAAATAAAAAAAATTGACCCTTCTTGGCTTCATGTTTAATTTTTACATGGAAGGATTTCYTTTTAAACACGTCTGAGTTGTTCTTATTTCATTTTATACTTTTATTTTGGGATGTGTCTTTCTAGTCTAAGCAGACAGATAGTGAGCCAGAGAGTAAAATATAAAGGTTCTATATTCAACACAAAGCAAGTCAGCAGACCAAATGTTAGCCTTCTCTTGCAAGCATCAGCAAAGAGGAGATAAAGTTCAACCGATAGCTTGGGATAGGGGAGGCGGGGGGCTAGAGATCATTAAAAATACAAATACCTTGTTCCGGTCAGTTTACTTAAACTTTGAAAGAAGAGCATAATAAAACAAAACCCTTTTTAAAAATCATAGTCAGTCTCAGGAAGTATGTTCTATATTGTTGTCTCCTTCTGAACCTTTTCTGTTATTTCTTAGGTTTCTGTCCACTACCTTGTGCATCGGTGGAATTTCCTCTGCTGGAATGAGATAATGGCCTCTTCAACCAGTTGAAAGAAAGGGGTGAGCAGCTTTCTCACAGCCAGTGTGTTGTCTCCTTTAGAAAATGGTGTGCAGTGGAAACAAATTTCATTACATCTTTTGATGAAAAGTGAAGCCAGTTCTAGATACTTTTCATGTGTCAAACAGGCTTGTTTTGATTTTGTTTCTGTTCTGTTTTGTATGTGAATATAAGGATGTATGTTATACAGCAAATGTCAGTACTTAAGTAAATAAGAATGGACAAATAGCCATACTGAATCTTCCAATCACCAGTTTTTCTCTAACTGTAGTTAATGCTAAGTACTTCAAAAGAAGGTATATAGGGAAAAAGATTATAAGGAACAATTACGTGTTAACAAGTCTGTTGGGTAGTTTCTTCACAACCCTAAGACAATTAGTGGTTGGTTTATACCCTGGAGCATAACTATTTATATCTCATACAAACATCTGTTGTAGCTTGTGTATCTTAAAAATGATATTACTGAACTCCAACTGCTTACTTGCACCTTATGTTAACATTACTGGGTGGTCCCCTTTCTTTTAATTATGAAGGAGTAAGTAGACCAAGTGAGGAGTGATGTACGTTAAGTAATCACTTTGTGTACATGTTTCAGATCACCTTTAATCTTTTTTCTTAGATACTCTTAACTTGCACAAAGTTTTCATGTTTCTAATTATGATTACTTCCCTTAATTTAGCTGCTTCTTTCTACTGCATCTTACAGGTTCGCACTTATTTTTATTAAAAGCTTGCATTTTTTTCCTTTCACTTTGTTTTGCAGAACGTAGTGCTTTTATGAATTCTTTTGCCACAGATGTCAGTGGAGTTTCTGAATACAATTCATGTATCAGCTTCCAGTTTACATGACCTTAAACATTCCCTTGAATTTTCCTCACTTTTTGTTTACAAAATAAATAAAATAAGAGTTAATTTTGTTCTGCATGAATCAAGCTGGCTGACTCTCTCAGCCTCAGGTTTTGTTATTTGTAACTCTTTGAATGCAACACAAATGCACTGTTTTCCTTCTACTCTCAATTTCTCTCAGGAAGAATAATTGGAATTTTTAAAGCATAGTTGTCCAGAAGTCCTGTGTGCTTAGGCCTACTTCAGATACTGTAAGCCATATAGTATTCGATATAGCTGTTCTGGTTAAAGATGGTCCTGCTGTGAGTTGAAAATCACCATGCATGAGCCAGAAATTACCACACTAATAGGTCAGCCAAGAGCAGGGGTTGTATGAGTGCACAGCAACGTGCTTCAGACAAAGTCAGCTGGTTTATATCATAGCCACTTTTTAACAGTGGGTTGAACTAGCCTGGCTGACTATATGTAAAAAGGATCAGAAATCATTCACATGTTCTTGTGAGCTCAGTGGTAGAGCTGTGGAAATAATTAACTCTGGCAGGGTGGCAGTGATAAACATCTGGGAGTGATAGGAGCTTCAGCTAGCATCATTGTTTACAGAATGAACATCTGCTTAGGCTGTGTATCTGCTAACTAGAACTGTATGCTAAGTTAGATTATAAAAGTCAAACGAATAAATACCTTTTCGGTCATTTTTCTTTAACACAGTTTGTTACTACTACTGGATAATGAGGAGATATTTCTCTTTAGTCAACCACAGTAATTCCTCAGTTAATTGCCTCAGTTTAAGTATGTGATTAGCTCAATTTGTTCTTGATTTGCAGTAGTCATCTTCACTAAATTTCATCAGTTGCTATCTTGCTAATAGCTTAATCTTCCTCTTCTGTAATTATAAGTCAGAAGCAAAGCTCTTATGGGAAATAAAGGCTATACCCATATAGAATTCTTTTCAGCTATTCTGGATAGGGCTAAAGCCCTTCTGGGTGAAATAATCTGTGGATCTAGCTCAAAATTGTGCACCTCTTCCTTCCTTCGTATGGCCTGGGGGGGGGGGGTGTCCAAATTTGAAATGTCTCTTCTGTATGGGAATCTGGACAGAAGGGTCAGTCCAACTTGTTTGATTCCCCTGAAATTCTTGCCATGTTTTATCGTCTTCAACAGTTTAAATGTGTTACTTTCAGATCTTGTTGCTTCCCTCTTCATGTTGTTCTTTGGGTCACTAATATTATTTCACAGATCTGTTAACTTTGAGATACTCTAAAGAGACCATGCTTAAACCTCTTTCCTATTTCCTCATTTCTGACTAAGAGCTTTATCTTTCTCCCACGGCTACAATTTTCTTTGATAGCCTTTTGTGAGGAACTTCTTAAACTTCTATAATAATCACTAAATAACATTTACTGTTTTTCATGTTACTTGATTAATTTGACATGTCCAAATGATTTTTGTTTATTAAAAGTTCTGTTTTAACTTTGAGGATAATCTGGTTTGTACTTCTGATATCACAGTAAGAAATAAGATCTATGCCCTTTGGGAAAGAGAAAAGCAGTTTTTGGAAGGATACTTGCACTTTGCTGTTGTGGGAAATGCTGATTTAAACTTTAACATAGAATGATTGAGAACTATAAAAAAAAAAAATTCTGATATACTTCTATCAGTAAGAGCATTTATGTCTTCTCTTCCCTAGTTTTTTCTTTTTCTTTTGGTGGAGAAATCAGTAAATTTTGGGAGTTTCAAAGAAATAGATGCTGATATAGAAATAGATACTGAATGACAGTTAACTTGAGTCTATGAAAGCCCTTCAAGCTCAGTGGGGCCCTTCAGCAAATACAGTTCACAGTGGGATTCAAGTTATAAAACCAAGACAAACGTAGCAAGAACTTTGAAATGTTTCTTGTTATTTTTGGTTCCATAATGCAATAGTAAAACACTGTAAATGACATTCATGTAGTTTATTCATGTTATTTAATATGTTTGGGTTAAAAGCTGTAAAAGAACTCAAGTGTTTTTTTGAGCTAAATCTCCAGAAAATAGGTGAAGGCTCACTTAAGAAGTTTCTGTTTTTATGATTCTTTTTTATTTTCTATTTTATTGGATTTCTTTCCTTGCAGTGTTTGCATAAGGTGAAAACATTTTGTTTGCACTTTGTTTTGAGAGGAAAATATATACAGGGAGCAAGTATTGACTTAACTTGCCTTTTTTCTGCGGGGGCCTTCTGTGATCAGTCTTTTCATCATTTTCTCATTAATATTAATGGCAACTATGTAGAAACTGGAGGTAGAATAAAGCTTATGTATTTGTGTGTGATTAATAGTCATGTGACTAAGTCATAACAAGAGTTCAGTTTTGGCAAAAAAGAAAGTATTAATAGGAAACATACAAAATGAAATTCTGAGTTTTGCAAAGCTAAACATGTTTCCGTGGCTGAACTGGGAGCATAGTTAAGCTAAGCTAAATCGTAGAGCAGCATTTGAGAGAGCAGATCAGATGATTACTAAAATGACAAGGTATTTCATGATCTGTTTTAGATTTTTTTTTAAAAAAGGTAGCATTAGAATTTATCATAAGTTATTTACTGTATAATTTCACATTTTAGAAAGCAGACAGCAGAGAGGAAGCTGTAAGCTGGGAAAGAGTGTTGTATATTAAAGGTAAAAGACAGAATGTTGGTGGAAGTGTAAAATGCAAGAAAGAGTATTCAGAGTTGCCTAGGTGAATTAAAAGGAGCTTCATCTTTTCCTAAGACAATATAAAGATTGTGAAATCCCCCTCACCCCCGCTGGGGGGATGATGCTAGCAGGCTGTTGTAGTAGTCTAAGGAGAAAGCTTGTATAAAAATCTGAAAAGGTATTCTTTATACTAGTATTAACATGAGTTTAAAGATGGGACTTTGTCTGTTCTGTTGATGTTTTTTGTTTAGTGATAACATAGCTAAGTGTGTGTCATGGGGAAATCCAGAAAGACTAGTAAAGCTGTATGGCAGAAAGGATATTAGTGTCTTCCTCATCTCCAGCTTGTGTAAACAAAAAAGAAAAAAATAGAATATTAACATTTTGACTAGAGAT
Organism: Apteryx rowi; assembly: GCF_003343035.1. Classification (NCBI taxonomy): domain Eukaryota; kingdom Metazoa; phylum Chordata; class Aves; order Apterygiformes; family Apterygidae; genus Apteryx; species Apteryx rowi. The sequence continues at coordinate 671,680 of NW_020449608.1, read as the reverse complement.
ACTTTAACTAATGTACTAATATTTTATTTTTGGTGTATGTTAAAAATATACTCAAGCACCACAATCTCACAGTGTTTTCATGTGAGGGTTTTGGCTTGTGAGGGTACAGTTTCTGCCAGGCTGTTCTTAGGAGACTTGTGCCATTTTGAACTAAAACATTGGAAAGGACTCTGTTCTTGTGAGCTATTTATTACCTCCAAACTACAACCAGAAAATACTTCCACTAAAGCTATTAGAATCTAAATGCAGTGTCTACCCTCTTCTTCTGTAAATTATATTCTTAAAAAAAAAAAAAAAAATTCTAGGATAGGAGTTCGCAGACTGTAGCATATCTTTTATCTAATGGTCCACAAACCACTTTAAGATGGTATGTGCATGTTGTCCACAGATAGAAATGATGCAAGCACCTGGCCTAGTGCCAGAACCAAGATCTGCTCTGTCTGTTCGTACTGGTGTTTCCCAAGATACTTTGTTTGCATGAGGTGGCATAGACTCCCAAAGACCAACAGCTTGATTAAAGAATGTGAGCAAAAGACAATAAGCTGGATTGTAAAGGAAGCCACAGTTGTACGGTCATGATGAACTACTCTGATCTTAAAGCTGTAAAAAAGGGTATGGCAGTTATGCTTAGGAAACCCATTTGGAATAGTTGTGTGCAAAGTAAGGCTCAAAGTTTGTCCTGAGGAGTTATGATTTGTCTGTGTGCCTGAAACTGTTAAGTAAACAGAGAAGGGAATCTTGAAGTCTGTCCTAATGTTTCCTGAATGAAACGTTTTACTTGAGACTGTTCTAAACTATAGGGAAAAATATCCAGAATATACAAATTGCTCTTCAAAATGGTCACAGAATCACAGAATCACTGAGGTTGGAAGGGACCTCTGGAGATCATCTAGTCCAACCCCCCTGCTCAAGCAGGGTCACCTAGAGCACATTGCACAGGATTGCATCCAGGC
>NW_020449608.1:567155-670367 GCF_003343035.1 Apteryx rowi | reverse complement strand
GGCCTCACCAGGGCTGAGTAGAGGGGGAGAATCACCTCCCTCCACCTGCTGGCAGCACTCTTCCTGATGCACCCCAGGATACCATTGGCCTTCTTGGCCACAAGGGCACATTGCTGCCTCATACTTAACTTGGTGTCCACCAGCACTCCCAGGTCCTTCTCCGCAGAGCTGCTTTCCAGCAGGTCAACCCCCAGCCTGTACTGGTGCATGGGGTTATTTCACCCATGAGACAGTTGTATACAATGGTGAAGGGAAGATTTGAAAACAATTGAAACATTTTGTAGTGATTAAACACGTTACAAAAAAATAGTTTTAGGGTCAGATCTTTAGCTGGTGAAAATTCTAATACCTAGTTCTGTGTTACTGGCATAAGTGGAAGAGAGCAGAAAACCTGGAAGTAGTTCCTGGATGCGATCTTCTACAAGACATGAGCTCTGTCTTCTTTTTTTTTTTTTTTTTTTTATAATGTATATTTTTATAGCAGCTAAAGCCTTAGGACTGCTACTTGTCAAGGAAAATTGAGTGCTGTGATAATATTTAACAGTAATGGCTTAATGAATTATGCAGTTTTGGTTGTAATGCCTGATAATCTGCCAAGAAAGTGAAATGTAAATTGTTAGATAAACTTTATCTAATGGTAATGTTACACTAAAAAAAATTTTTTTTTTTTTTTTGAACATAAGTCTTAAAAATATTTAACTCATCTAGGCTCCACACTGCAGCTAATGCTTAGAGGAAATGCCATACATAAACTGCATGTATCGTAAATACCACTAGAATTAATATTTTCAAAGCATCAAATATCTATAAAAATGAGACTTCTGAATTCCTAAGTCACTTTTGAAAATGTGTAGTCATATAGGCCCAGTTGTTTAAAGATAGTTAGGCATTGTTCCATTCTTTGCTGGTGCTTATATGGCTTAGATAGTAAACTTCGGATTTCAGAAATGATTTGAGACTTAGATTTCTAAAGATAATTTCAAGCATTTTAGTATATAGGATTCATACTCATGAGTAAATAGAGTATTTCTGAACACTTTTTGCATTTGGAGTGCCAGTTGTAGACTATAATTATTTCAGTTATTGTAATGTTCAATGTATTGTTAGCCTTTTTGAAACACAGAAACATAAATCTTAGCTCTTGTTTTATATATGACCTTATAATAAGTTAGTTGAAGTAGTGCAAAAATACATGCTTAGCTTTACCTGAAGTTTGTGAGTGTAACAAGACCTCATCCTTATAGTAAAAATCTTGAGTTAAAATATGAAATGGTACAATGAACTCTTTATTGATGAAACCTGCTGTGATTTCCAGCATGGCATTTTCTTGAGAAAATGCACATAACTATTTAATTGTCAATAAACTAACAGATTTTTTGTGCATAAATCTTAGTAATTTTTCATCTTGTGAAACTGTATTCTAAGTAACTTTTGTAACTGACATCTTTTACTTTTTTTAGAATATTTGTTCTCACTTACGATGGTTTGACATAATTAACATTTTATTAACCATGATGGCAACACAGACATTAAGTATAGACAACTATCAAGATGGACAACAGGTAAGTGTGTTTTTTCTTTCTCTATGAATTAATACGGTTAGCAAGAGAAAGATGTAGTGCCTTTTCTTTAGTGCCTGCTTTGGCATTGTTTAAGTATCTCATTTGGTTGTAAAAACAAGATCTTTAAAGTGACAAACTAACATGCTTTAATACTTGGACACTTGTATTAAAGGCTTAGCTAGGCCTTGCATAACTTTGCTTAACTTCTGGAAAATGGTTAGACAAAGAGTTTTTCCTCTGATGCTGCCCTAGATGATTTGTCCCTTGCTGTAATGTTGCTATTTTTAGGAAAGTCAAATGGTTATTCTTAATATTTTGTGTATGGACTTTTGTGCTCTTGTGCTTCTGCATTCACAATGACATCTAGGCAGTGATAGACATGTTGGTCTTGAGCAAGTGAAGTATAAATTTAGTTATCTAGAATTATATGGCAATGACTTCATTTGAGTTGCTGCAGTCATGCTGCAGACTAAAAACTGGTAAAATACTTTGCTCAATAACCTCATTAAAATTAATAATTAAAATTAAAATGTTGGTCAGTGGTCTTCCATGCTTTTATTTTTGTTAAAACCAGCTAGAATAATGAAATACACTCTTCCAGGTATGTCTGGTCATGATGTTTCTTTTTTGTACAACAAGCTGTATATTGCAACAATTTGCATTACTAAATTAAAATACTCTTAGCTGGAGACAACTCATGCCCTGGCCTGTACTCTGAAGACCCATTTTTATGTTACTATGTGTCAGCCCTAAGCAGTAAATACAAGTACTTCTGTCAGCAGATGGCAACAGTGGCGAGCAGTCAGAAGAAAAACAGCAGCTACTTCCATCTCTCAAACAGATGTTTATCTGAATGCAGTCTGGGTTTACCTATTTTGTATGTTTGTTTACAGCTTTTATTGGATTTCTAATTTCTTGTTCTCCTCTCACCTACCTTACATCTTTTACTTTATTCCCCAGAAAATACATGCCTTCCTCTAACATGTTAGTTAAAGTAATGCATGCTTTTGTAAAGAACAAGTTGGGAAGAGAGAGTTTTCTTTCCATTTGTTTTGTATCTTAAGCACTCAGTGACCCAGATCGGCAGGTAATTTTGGTGCCTGCTTCTTCTGTACTTTGGAAATGCCCCACAAAAAATAGCTTGCAGTTATAAGGGAGCTATTTCCTTTTTCCAGTAAGATCTCCTCCACCTTCAAATTCTGCAGACGTATGGCTCAACATTTATAATCGCTTATATGAGTCATCCCCTTTTAGTTTGCCCCTCCTTCCTGTCACTAGCCAAGAAATGAGTTCACTAGTTACATCTTTTTGCAGGCACTCTGGCATAAAAATCATCTGTGCTTGCTGAGGAAGCTTTTTGCAAAGCAGGATGCTCTGCTGGGTAGGATACTTTGTCATTTACTTAGTTTCCTGTTTAGCTAGAAGGTGGCTTGGCCCTGTCAGGTCATAAAGCACAAGCCTTTCAGTTCTCTCAGTCCCTTGCTGGGATAGTGTAAATTTCTTTTGCGTATGTTGTGTGGAAATAGATGAAATTCTATCAGAGTCAGATTCTCAGCAAGGTTTTGGAGGCCAGCTTTTCCCTCGAGGAGTCGTTCCTGAGAGGTGACACGATATATTTCATGGGAAAAGATGGGAGATGAATGCCTTCTGTACACTAAGTTCATTTCTGAAGGCGTTAATTCTGACTGCGTGGTGATATGTAGAATAGCATCTCTTTTCTGATCAAAATAAAATGTGTTAGGCTTAAAGTAGAAGAAGATTGCAGTGACTTGTTTTCTTTGTATGGATGTAGCCAGTGTTCAAAGGGGAGAAAACCAAGGCTGTTTCTTTTGGTTGGTTTGTTTGCTTTTTTGAAGGGAAGCTATGACTCTCAGGGGTCAGGTTCCATAAGATAACTTTTAGCCTAAAGGATTTTTCATCTTGGAAGTGATGGAAAATCCATTGCCAAGCCTTAAAAGCACCTCCAATGTATTCCCAGCCACCTAGTGTAATTTAGGATGTGCTAGGTAGAGGCTCTGGCTCTGTGGTGTTGTTCCAGTGCTGGCAGATTGTGTGATGGTGCTCTGAAGTAGATCTGGTGAAAAAATCTGTTTTTGTAGACAAACAGTTGAATAGAGTGGGTATTAACATCTGGAGGGGTAGAGGGTGAACAGGAAAAAGCCAGAAGAAGAAGAAGCCAAAAGGCTCTTCCTCAGAAGAGGGGAAGAGTAGCGTTCAACTAGATGCACTGCTAATGGAAAAATAATGTGGAAATTAAGCTGTTGTTGACCCCAGTATGATAAACAATATTCATGTGAAGTTTTCTTCAACACTATCAATGTGACTGTGCAATTACATAGTCTTTAGGAAATTTAATAGGACTTTGTATTCTTTTCAGTAATATTTTAAAAATATGTATATTTTTAAAGTTTTTCAGAGGAATTTCTGCTATTCCCCCCCCCTTTTTTTTCCCTCCCTACCTTAATATTGCAGTTCCTATTGCTCCACTTATTTCCAGACCACCAGTCCAGATTGGTCGTTTTTCACTCTCATGCAAATTTATCATTTTAGACTGACATCTTTTACATGAGGTGATTAAATTTGTTGTGTATGAATATGTGAGTTGCATTTAGATAAGCTGGCATACATATGACTTATAAAAATACTTTTTAAAGGCAGTTGCTTAGATTTTGTTTCCTCACAAATCGCATAAATCTTTTTGTTAAATGGATTTGTAGATGTAGTTACTGCTGTTTTTTTCCATAGCTTGATATTCCTAACTTGTTACCTCAGTATGTAAATTTGAGTGCTAAAACTCGGTGGAAGTTATGTTCCTGATCACTGAAAGATTGGTAAGACATAGAATATTTTAGTTCTCTATAAGAAAGTGGACATTTTAACGGACAAGAAAAACTAGTTTCAGAATCTCTTTGCTTCAGTATCATGCTATAATCTACAGTAAGGACTGAGAAAGAAAACTCGGAGTAGAAACTTTCCTTCCTGTTGTTTTCATCATAAAGGCTCTTTATGCAGGCATCCTCATAAAGTTTTTGGAGCAATGTACTCTAGCCTATTCCAAAAATAGCCACTTGAGAGATGAAATGTTTTAACAATTCACTGATATCTGTCATTCCCATTTTAAAGCTGAGTGCTGAAACTTGAAGTGACCTTTACCCTTCAAAAAGTGTCAAAGATTAAAAGAGTTTTTTTGTTACTGCTTATGTTTTTTGTGCAACTGCCAAGTCATACCAACCTTCTGGCAATTTGGTAGCCCTTTGCGTTGCTATTTCCTTAGAAAACAGTACACTTATTTTATGTCAAGCACACAGATTTACTAATAACTTATCCTCCTTTTTCTACAGATGCAAGTAGTAACAGAATTAAAAACTGAACAAGATCCAAACTGCTCTGAAACTGATGCAGAAGGGGTGAGTCCTGCCCCTGTAGAATCTCAAACTCCAATGGATGCAGACAAGCAGGCTATTTACAGGTAGTAGTGGACTTGCGTTCTGTCTTTTGAAGGGTAGAGTTGTTTTTTGTTTTTGTTTTTAAACAACAGGCAGATTAAAATCAGATGATCTCTTGGTTATTTGTCTCAGTAGTTTGCAGGGAAAGAATCAGATCAAATTAGTTTTGTTATCAGTCTTTACCCAAGAAAACCTTCCCCTTGTTGTGGGATTGCTTATACTTCAGTATAGTATCAAAGTTATTCTAAAGATAGCCTCATTGAAGGAGCAAGTGTAATTTAGCAAGTTATTCGGGCTGTTGAACTATGATCACTATTTTTCATACTGTAGCTTTTATCTTAAATGTCGTGTTTAATTTTTATTGTGATTATCAGTCTTTACTCCCTTTTCTTTAGGGGTGACAATCTATTGCCCAGTAGTTAGCTCAAACTGGATTAAATGTTGATGTAAAAAAATCATATTTTGAAATCTTCCAATATTAAGTGCTGTGCTGAGCAGTAAGTGCAGTTTTGATGAGTTTTCAGTGTTCTTTCTTTTTAATTGCTTTATAAAGTTGTAATTACTGCCAGTGAGCAGGTGAAAACTGAAGCAAAAAGGCATAGCACAAGTCTCCAAATAAGTGGATAACAAAATCATAGTTMTGCTCTGAGCCAGTCTAAATGATTACATAGGAGGCCTCTGAGTACAGCCTATCTACCATTCTCAGTTTTATCAATCTATAAGGCATTTTGTGATATGTAAATAAGACCCACATTGAAGAATAAGTGAATTATCAGATTTGATTATTTAAATATGGATTCATCCTATTTGTAACTGCTAATCCCCATTTCTAATGCACTGTATTAATGTATCTCTTGCCACTCAATTACAGTAAATAAAGCAATATGCCATAGCTTTGTAGCTTGTGATTGTTGTTTATTTAAATATTTTACTGCACTGCTTGTATCTAGATTGTACAGTAAATGAAAATGAAAAAACAAGCTTTCATCATGTTCTGCTATAGCCAATTGTGTTACATGCAGTCTTTTCCAAGTCTTGTCTTTCTACTTCTTGCACAAGTGCCTGTTACCTTACATGAGGTAGATATTTAATTTTTCAGTGGTGTATGTGTAAGTGAAATACTTATATATTTTAACTCTTATTCTAGGCACCCACTATTTCCCTTGTTAGCATTATTATTTGAAAAATGTGAACAATCTACACAAGGTTCAGAAGGCACAACTTCTGCTAGTTTTGATGTAGATATTGAAAATTTTGTAAGGAAGCAGGAGAAAGAAGGGAAACCGTTTTTCTGTGAAGATCCAGAAACTGATAATCTGGTAAGTATAAGCTGTTCATTTTATTTCTTAAACAATCATAATGTTTGCCTCTTCTTCCTAATTTCTTGTCTTAGCTGGTGCTCATAGTTTCTGCACAGATATTTCTTCCTACAGGGGATTTTTTTTTTTGTATTAATGCTGAAAAACATTTTCTGAAGTTTCTTCCAACCCTTTTTTTTTCCCTTTATCTATAAACTCTTATTGGGTCCTTCACAGTTGTTTCCTCTATGGGCTTCTAGACTGGCTGAGATCAGTGTATAAGAAATGAGCAGAAACACATGCTTGCCATAGCCAAATTGACCTTACAAATCAATTTTAAGGTGCCAAGCATATGAAGTATGTTTACTAAAAAAATTTAATCAGTGGAAGTTATTCCAGCTGTTTGTTTGTTTGTTTAGCCTGGGTTCTAGTTAATGTTAAAGGAGAGAAAGTTAAAGAAGAGCTGCTATAAGATGAGCTTGTGAACTCTTAAACATTAACACATTTTTGCTCATATGTCATTGTCTCCTTTAGACTTTCTGAAAGTCCTTCCTGGGGTGAAGTTGTGATTTCTCCAGGCTGTTAGTGTCCTGCTTGAATCACATTTCTAGAGAACATCTCTCTTGGCTCTCTTGTAGTGCTTGTTTCTAAACTGTCTGCCTGCCCTCCTCTTTTTAGAATCATGTGGCAACTAGATTTTATCATGTTCAAGAGTTCATGGATTATTGGGGTCAAGTGTTGATCTCCAGGGTGAGGGGGGGTTCTGGGTTTTTTTGGTGGGTTGTTGTTTTGTTGTGAATACCTGGTCTCTTAAGGTGACTGTGTAATAGAACAAGTCTGCATCCTTCAGCCTACCTCATAGAAGAAAAGGCTACTTAATTTAGTTTTGTTTGTGAATGTAAATATTGAGAGGAGCTGTAAAYATCAATGAGAAAAAAATAATGTTTTATAATGGATATCTAGAAAGACTTAAGTGTGCAATTCATATCCTGTGTGGAAGACTAAGGTAATGTACCTGGTAAAAACTTCTAACCAAAAGATGATTTACATGAGAGAAATGTGAGATGCTGCTTTGAATTGGTAGAAGTGTTGCAGTGAACAGCATGTTGGGAGGGGCGCATATGGTTGCAAAAAAAAGGGGTCAATTTTGCCTGCTTTTGCAAGCAGACTAAATAGTCATATGACTGATTTTCAGTGTTCTGACTTCTGGGAAGATAGTATTGAAATACTGTCATGAAAAATAAAGCTGAAAGAGCCTTTGTGTATTACTAGACAAGCGTGAGAGGAAAGAAGACAGAGGACAGTATGTTGTAGAGTGAGGCAGGCTTTTACAATTCTAGCTAAAGAGGCTTAAAAAGTTACCTTCTCAGCTACTTATTACCTCTTTTTAATTGTAGGTTATGGTGCCCATGACTGAAATATCTTAATAGATTGTGTCTATACTCTTAGTCTATGTAAACATGAAGTCAGGTTAGTTTACATCCTCTTTAAGGATGGATCAGGTTAATGTAACTTACTTTGCACTAGTCCACCTGCAGGAGTGCTTCTGGAAAGTTCTTACATCTTGGCTATGGAGCTGATGACTTATATGCTGTCATGAACCACTACAGGTGAATTTTCAATGGTTTTGCTTGTTTGATTTGCAGAAGATTTTTACTCTCAATTTGGAAACATTTTGAGGCTCAAATAAGATTTTGGGATAGAAGATGACCCAAAACAATGCATTCAGAAAGATGGGAAAGCAGCTAAAGGAAGAGTCATAGGCTTTTACCTACCTCAGAGTACCTTGTGCATATTAAGTGCATCTATTCCCAGTACATAAAGATAGTCTCAATATTAGTGTGAAGATTTTCAGTTTATAAATGAAGAACAAGTGTTGACTTGTTTGACCAAAGTTATAGCCAGAACAGAATTTAAACCGCAGAATCTCAGTTTAATATCTTAATCTTTAGATCTCCATGGACAAATTTTGATGCAGCCCACTTGACTAAGATTTACTGGTTTTACAATGACTTAGTTTTCCAGACAGAAGGCAGTTGACATAAACACTAAAATAGTTCCATGGATAAACCCTGTAGCAGAATGACTATTGCTACTGTAGGAAGAAAAAATTAGAATGTGAAAGAGAAAAAATTAAGGTAAAGGGAAATAAACCATACTTTTCCTCTTTGGCTACTACCCTAGTGTTAGAAGCAATGGTGTGGGGTGCTTTGTTTCTTTTCTTTGAAATGTCAGTGGAGTAGCACTACCTTTGTGAAATACTTGTAGCACAATATAATGACTGTCTTTTAAATGTAAGTAGAAATAGGTACTTCAGAATGGCTTTAAGGAGATGGTCCTGTTTCAGTACATGAAGAGTGTGGCTGTTCTGTTAGGGTACGGAAATCTTTGGAGGTTGATCTGCACTGGTGCCATCATTTTAGATACTTCTTGAACAGGAAAGGTTTCTTGCAAACTTTCAAAAAAAAGAGAGAAAAGTTTAATGAGGGAGAAGGAAAACCACTGATGAATGCAGTTCATCATGGATGTCATTTTGCACATGACACAAAATCTTGTGGGACCTTTGGTTATTAAAGCAGTGAATTGTACACAGAATTTACTAAATAATATATCAGTTTGGGGATTTTGTTGTTTGACCCAAGTATCTAGAAAGTTGACTACCAGGTGTACACACAACTTTAGAACAGCTTCTTCCTTCATCTGTTTCACTCTGCGATATGTTTATTGTTTTTTGCCACTGCTATCAGTGGCACCTTCTGAGGGCTGCTTGCACATCAGTTGTGAATTTAAAGACACTAATAAAATTTCCCATGTTTTTTTTCCCAAAGACTTTTCTGAATATATTTGCCTCCAATTCTTTACTCAAAATAAAAATGAGTTCTGTTCCRCATAAAGTGGATCTGCTGACTTGCTCAGCCTCAGGTTATTTTCCTCACTTGTAACTCTCTGAATTTAACACAGATGTACTGTTTTCCCTTATCCCTTTGCTTCCAATTTCTTTAGAAAAGAATATCTGGAATCTGATAGTTGGAACCTAATAGTTCTGGCTCAGTGGATGAGGGGAGGGCACTGAATGTTGTTTATTTTGACTTGAGTAAGTCTTTTGACACTGCCTCCCATAACATACTCATAGACAAACTGATGAAGTATAGGCTAGGTAAATGGTCAGTGAGGTGGACTGAAAACTGGCTGAACTGCTGGGCTCAAAGGGTTATGATCAGCCGCATGAAGTCCAGTTGGCGGCCAATCACCAGTGGTGTATCGCAGAGGTTGATACTGGGGCCAGTACTGTTGAACATCTTCATTAATGACCTGGGTGATGGGACAGAGTGCACCCTTAGCAAAATTGCAGACTATACTAAATTGATTGATAAACCAGAGGGCTGTGCTGCCGTTCAGAGGGACCTCGACAAGCTGGAGAAATGGGCTGACAGGAATCTTGAGTTCAACAAAGGGAAGTTCAAAGTCCTACACCGGGGGAGGAAGAACCCCCATGTTCCAGTAGAGGTTGAGGGGCAACCATCTGCAAAGCAACCTGAGGGTTGTATTCAAATAATCCTTCTTCCTAATCGTCCTGTTTCTGGTTTTAGTGGTGACAAAGTCACTTGGTTTCTGTGTTTCTTATGGTTGTTGATGGGCTGCACAAATCTGGCTGACTTTGCTTGAAATGAATGCGGAAGTCTAGTGTTTCATGGCACAGCTATGGTAGGAGGTACCTAACTATGACAGCTGAGGTCACTGCTATCTTAAACTGGAACCACAGTGCAAAGTTAACTTGTCTTTGGCATTGGGCTCCTGTTCTATAGTCATATTGTTAGCCATGCCTTTCTTTTACCAGATACCAAATGAAATCTGAGTGTGATTTCTCCTCTGCTTGTCCTGGGGATTGGGAGCTCTGAACAGCTGCCATGCTGACAGGCAGCTCATTTAGTCAGGGGCAGCAAATAGAAGAGCAGAAGAGTTTCTTCAAGTTGAGGATTAGCTAATCCATTCTTCAGGCTGTGCTTCTGTTTGAAATATTGGTGCTCGCACAGAGAAGACTCTAGCTGGGTTTAGCGGCAGTTTTTTCTTCCTTGTGTCATATAAATAAATACATTAATTTTTACATAGATTTAAAAATCTCTGTTGTAGAGGGGGGGAAGAAGAAGGGATCCTAAAACTGTGTTCCTTTTGTTACTTGTCATCTTTTTTCTCCCTTTTGAACTCCAATGTTAAATAAACCATGCACTTGAAGGGAGAAACTAGCAGATACTGCTAATTAGAAGAAGCTGGAAGGGTGGAGTGAGCAGGCTAGACAACTGCTTGCTTTTCGCCTCTGCTCTTATCTGATTCTGGTGGAATCAAATAAGTTGTAAATGCTTGTTCAGTAGTAATCATTCAACTTAGAGCCAGAGCTAAACTGAGATGAATCGAGCATTTTAGTACTATAAAAAGCAACACTCAAGTCCTATCAGAACAAAAGTCATAAGCCTGCCTAATATAAGGAGATCGGCCACTAATTCAGATAGTTCAGCTTTCTTCTTTTTATTTATTTATTTATTTATTTATTTATTGAAATGGCTTGTAGATCTCAATTATTCTGGATAGTTTATGTGATGAACTGAAACTAGTGGCTCCAAAGCAGAAGAATACCACTTTGGTGTCTCCACCAGCCTTAACTGGCTCCATACTGCATATAGGCTAATTGACTAGATATCAGAAATTTGGAAATTTTACAAATACTGATTGTGGGGGCTTTTATAGATGAATGTTAGTATCCTGGCAATATTTCACACTGCACAGTCACTTAAAGTGCCTTGAATATTCACCAAAAAAGAGTTTGTTTTGCATCCAAAGGACTGCAAAATGTTCATCTGGAAGGCACAGACATTAGGTCAGTTTGGCCAGAAAGTAAGGTCATTAAAAGCTGTGTTAGACTGTGCTAACCTGAGTAGCTCTTAGCAAGCTGCAGTCTAGATTACCTCTTGTTACTTTGATATTATGATATCTGTTCCATTCTAAATTAATTGGTGGTTTCCTTCCTTAGTAGTATAAAGGATTTCAGCACTGGGAAATACAGTGAGAATCCGCTGGAAATTTCATTTTAAGGACAGTCTTGGTCCATACATGGTTAAGCCTGGCCTGTAAATAGGGTTTCAATCCTTTTGGATTATCTTTATAGAGGGATTCAGTTCTTTCAAGTTACAACATCAACAGATTCAGTTGGTGATCTTGAAACCATATGGCAAAGGTATGGTCAACACTGAAATAGTGACACTCGACCACTTTTGCAGTGTCTTACCCAAGTCTGGCTTTCAGGTGCACCATCAATATAGAGAGTTTGCAATGAGATGGATGGGAGCATTTCCATTAATATTGATGGCTTCTGGATTGTGTCAGAGAAGTGTTATTAGGGTTCAGTGTATTTAGAAGGGCAAGAACTTCTCAGAATAGATTATAAGAATTTGGAAAGAGGGAAAAAATTGGCACTTCCATAAGCAAGGTTATGAATTTTTAAGTTATTCTCTTTGTGACATGGCCTGGACTAAACATTTTTTATTGGACTTTGTACAGCTGTTGCTGTGTTTGTATTCTTTTTCTGTATGTGTGTTTTCATGTGATTAAGACAGAGATGGTTTTGGCCTTAGCAGTACTGGTAAGGTGTACTTGTAATCTGTGATCTTTGTTCATCGTGCAGGGTGAGCAGAAGGATGGGGCATCCCCTGCTTTAAGCATTTCTCTGAAAAAAAAATTTTCAGGCTCATGTTCAAAACTGCAGCACTAAAAAAACCCTCAAAACTGTGTTACAGCTTCCCTGCAGCAGTGAGGTTACAGTTGTTTTCTCTTCCTTTATTTGAGAAGTATATGAGATGCCTCTCTCCTTTTCAAGGAAGAACATATCACAGGAAAATGCAAAGTTCAGTTTTGATTGATTTATGGTTAGTTTTGACTTTAATTCAATTTTCACTTTGTGTGTCAACCATCAATTTGAAACTAAACCTAAACCGAAGGTGGGACTCTTTTTTTTCAAACAAATGTTGATAAATAAATGATATAAATATGGGTAATGGTTTAAGGAAAAAAAAGTCTGACTAAACAAAACTAATTCATCACTAATACAGTCAAATATTGTGTGCGTAAAGGTATATTATTTGTTACCTCAGGCTCAACCCAGCAAAGAGCAGATGAGAGAGGCTAACGAACTTCTGTTTAAGGCATTCACTAATGCATATACTCTATGTTGGTCTGCCACATGTAAAGAATTTTATAATTTAAGTGTTTTGGTCTCTGAACCTCTTCAGCTATCGCAGCATTACGGGATAATCATTAATAACTATGAAAGAAACATAGGTGACCTTTTTTGTGTGTTAAATCTCGTTAAATTTGCATAGTTTAACTCATTTATGTTTAAGGGCAATTTTAAAGGCAACCACTGTAGAGGGCTATTCTAGAAGATTGCCATCTTATATACCTCAGTGATGGGCCATTACACTTCTTAATCCACAGGCTTTTGGTGTTAAAAGCTCCTAAGGATTACTAGGTTTTAATTTGGAGTAACTGCCTCAAGCATATAGCTCAGGTTTTTCTGCAACTGTGCTTTTAAAGATTTTTTTTTTTTTTTTAATGCTGTTAGAAGGGCTAAGATTTCCTTTTTTGTTATTGTTTTGTGGGGGGGGTCTCTTGTTTATTTTAACATACAATTTTCTAGATTGGGTGAATGTCATGCAACTGGAAAACCTCTTGCAAAAAAAACAGGAAAAGATCTGTTGTAATGAAAGCTAAAGTCATCATGAGGAGAGGGGAGTGCACCCAGAAGTTTACCAGCCTTGATCTCCTTAAGATAGCCTGAATAAAGGCTACTTTCAGCTCCCAGTTGGCTTCTTTGGTTAGGAGCAGTAAGTGGGCGATGTAGTAAGGTGTCATTTCTGGTCATTGGATTCAGTGCTCTGGCCAGGTAAACAACCCTGTATATGTGACAGATCCTTCCAAATAATGGTAAAATGAAGCTCTGCACTGTGTTTTAAAATACAATCCATTCAGTTTCATAAAACTGAAGCATATTTTTCTTGGAGATCTAGAATAGCAAGTAAGTGTTGGGGGTGGCACACTGGATAAAAATAAAATCAGTAATTATTTTGCCAGTCTCTTGTGTGCATATTTAAATGTCCTGGATTTGCTATTGCACCATCAAAATTGACACCATCTGGATTTAGTTTTAGCTTTTGATCTTCYGCCATGACCCTTACTATCACCTACRCTATTTTTATGCRGTATGTAATACCACTAGCTGTTGCAGCCTACAAGTCTTTTTCTCACAGTAAGCATGATAAGGATTCTCATTCTGTACATATCTCCTGTACTTCATTTTTTGTTTAACTGCGGGTTTGTGAAAAACTATTTAGTTACTACAAGCATTGCTGAACAAGATAAGACTTTTGAACCTTTTTATTCTAATTTTATACAAAAATAAATGCTAGTGGGTTTTTGTTATGGACAAAATGACAGGATGTTTCCTGTATTGTTCCCCCCTGCCCTGCCAAGCAATCGGTGTGACAAACTTGTGCTAAGTCACAGAAGGTTCTTCTCAGAGTATGTCAAATTCATCGTACACTGTTGGTTTTCTTGATTCAGGGTGTGATGTGGAACTGAACCTTATATTTCTGACTTGTAGCTGTTCCAACCACGCTTTTTAAATAGTATATCTGGATGGGATTATTTCCCTTCCCATCTAGTCTTGTGTGATATATGGCCCTCAGTTGTACGATGGTGATAAAAGGTCACATGGCTGTGCAGCCTCATCCTCTACTCCATGTACACCTTGACTGTGCTCAGCCTTATGCATCAAATGAGACAGGGTCAAAAATTATATTATACTTGTGTTTTGTTTCTCCTGTTTTGTAGTTCACTTAAGCTGTGGAACAGTACAGGTTTTATATGTAAATGCATTCCTTTCACAATTCAGGAACATATGATCAGTGCTAGGCTACTCTAGTAAGCACTCTGCAGTTAGTAACTCTGCTTAGATTGGGTGGTCTTTGTTACCAGAAAGTAGTGCTTGTTTAAATCTCACATTAAATATTTTTGAAATTAACAGTTATTTTCATTTTGTTTCTAAAATACTTTCCTATTATCTCCCTAGATGGTAAAAGCAATCCAAGTTCTGCGTATCCATCTGCTTGAGCTAGAAAAGGTCAATGAACTCTGCAAGGATTTCTGTAGTCGCTACATTGCCTGCCTGAAGACAAAAATGAATAGTGAAACTCTATTAAGTGGAGAGCCCGGAAGTCCTTATTCACCTGTGCAATCTCAGGTATGTTTCCAGTAGTTAGGTGGATTTTTGCTTAAATTTCCTGAGGAAGTTATAAATGCACTTCTGTTGCTCTTAGTTTGCAAACGGAATTTCTGCAGTTTCTCTAACTTTTTCAAATCTGTTAAGATTAGACAGAGCTGTAGGTGTGTGTGTGTGTGCATGCGTGCCACTGTGTGGTGGGCAAATTTGTTGAAATGAGGCAGTGCTTAAAGGATCACTTCTATAATTGGCACCCGGTACCTATTAGACATCTAGTACTATGGGATGTTCCTGACATACAGAAGTGTTTGTTACATATTCTTGTCGGTCTTGTGACTTAAATTTCACTATTACTTAAGTTTTGGTATCTGGAAGTGTGGAAAAGAGAGTTTGAAGTTAGACAAAAATAACTTTTAAAAGATGTTTTTGTATGGCTGTAACCGTCTTACTCCTGTAGAGACAGGAAGAACTGAATTTTGTATGTGGAAAAAGTAGAAATTATTCATACATATTAAGGTATGTGTAAGAGTTTGCGTAGTCGGTGCAAGTAAGAACTTTCCTGAATTGAATAAAATGTATTAGGACCTTGCATACACACTGCATTATTTTAAAGTTGCAAGGTGTTAAGATAATAACTGAAATTGTAAAGCTTTGATGCTTGTAATAAAAGCATCAAGGGTCCATTTCCTCTGTCCTTTATCTCTTGTGTGTTTGGAAACTGTTTTTTCTTAGTATTCATATACCTAGAATCATTTCCCTCCTAAAATTTCTGCTGGTAATTTTACGTCTTTTCTAACATTTGCTTTCATGAGGATTTTCAAAGATACTGATTGGTGGTAATGGGAAAGTTAATGTAGGTAATGATGAACCTCTAATGAAGTCTATTTCTCTTTGATGTTAATCCTGTGTGTGTAAGCCCCCAACAGGGTTTTAGAGCCAGAATTACAAAAGCATGCTTTATATCCNAAAAAAAAAAAAAAAAAAAAAAAAAAAAAAAAAAGGCATCAACTAATTGTTTTATTTTTCTAGCAAATTCCAAGTGCCATTGCAGGCACGCTCAGTCCCCAAGGGATTATGGTGCCAGCATCAGCATTGCAGCAGGGAAATGTAACTATGGCAACAGTAGCAGGTATGACACAGTAAAGAAGAACTGGCACCTTGCTCTTCATTTTGATTTATTTTATAGCTGTTACAGAAGATACACAATTACTTAAAAAAATTTTTTTTTAACTCTATTAAAGTCTGAAAAGTTGTTGTTATAATACTGTCAAGTGCCTTACTGGTTTCTGAATGTTAGTTTAATTTCTATGTGTACCAAATACATATATGTGAGTGGAGGTTAGAATTTAAATATAATTTTAAGAGAACTTTCTGTGCAACACTACTTTTGTTAAAAGTCATTTCAGAGACTGGGGTTTTTTTACTCATTTTTCAAAAACAAAAATCTATTTGACAAAGACATGGTTCTTCCATGTACCTGCCATTGGCCCTTCTATCCTGCTGCTCCTTTGTGCAGGCACTGGCATTTCTGTAGCGGCTCAGTGATTGACTGAAAATTATATGGCCAAAACCATGTCTCTTTTTGCTAGGTTACCACATAGCTGCACAATTGCAAGTGCCAGCACTAGCAAGATACAGATGGGAAGAAGGGTAGGACTGCCCATTCCAGCATTAGCCTGCACTTAGGTCAGCAGAAAGTTATGATCAAATCACAACATTAGGCATTTATGTCTAGAAAGTGTTTTGGGGGCTGTGAATCATAGTCTCTGAAGTTTGTCTAGTTAGACACTTCAACTTCAGAATTTCAAAGACAATTCTTCTTTCAGTATTTGCTGTTGGCTGGCTTCAACATCTCCCATGGAACATGGTGAATGTTGTGGGGCTTTTTTGGTCCGTGTTCTTCCCCAACCCCATCCCTCAATTTATTGACTTCCTGTATAAGGAACATTATTGCCTGACTTGGATTTGTAAATTCTACTTTTTTGGACTCAGATGCCTAACTATCAGTCACTGCAGTGCAAATATTTTGACACTAAAGAATTCAAAGTCATCAGAAGCATTAGATTTAGCATATTTAAAGTACAGGGAAACATAATCAAATTTAGCTTGTGTTTTTGTGGATGGAATAAATTGTAATGTAATGAAGAACACATCTTACGTGTCTACTAGAAAAGAATAACTGATACATTATTAAAATTGTAATATTGTCTGCAGTGATATGTTTATTTAAAGAGAATGAATATTTGAAGTGCTTTTTCTTATCTATAATATTTTTGTTGGGTTTTTTTGTTTGTTTGAAGGGGGGACAGTGTATCAGCCTGTCACTGTGGTCACTCCACAAGGTCAAGTAGTGACACAAGCACTGTCACCTGGGACTATTCGGATCCAGAATTCTCAGGTTTGTTTCATTGGCTTTATAGAAAAGTGTCCTGGGCTCAAATAAATCTTATTGTTTTTAAGAGTTTTGGTTTAAATCTGACACACT
This sequence comes from Apteryx rowi, assembly GCF_003343035.1. Lineage (NCBI taxonomy): Eukaryota > Metazoa > Chordata > Aves > Apterygiformes > Apterygidae > Apteryx > Apteryx rowi. The sequence goes on along the minus strand of NW_020449608.1, from coordinate 653,307 downwards.
GACAGAATGAGCTTTGTGCACAAGCATATACTAACTAATGTAAAATTAATGCAAGCACTGCAGTAAGAATTATCAGTTTTATAACATGTCATAAGGTCCCAGAGAGATCTCCATTGACCTAACAGATTGTCATCATTTCTAGCTGTTACCTTTCTTTTTTTCTTGATGGCAAAAAAGTGTTTGTACATGAGTAATTAAAAGACAGATACCTTAAAGCAGTTAAATAGTAAACACTTTTTCAATGATTAAGGCCTTTCTAATTGTTGAGCTAGGTTTATGGCAGCATGGATTTATGGTATTGCATTATGATGCCACTGCTGGTGTCAGAAATTTGACTTTTTGTCAAGAAGGTTGCCACCAGTACTGTGAAATGTATGTAGCTCTGGATTTCTGTATGTTGAGAAGTATCTTGCCATAAAACTTTCAAAATACTGAGTTGAGACTATGGGTGACTTTCACATAGTGCTCATCAAAGCATATCCTAAAAGGTAGGGGCCAGCACTCTTTTTGGGAGGCTCTTTAGAGTTGGATCAGGAGAGCCTGAAGAAAACAATAAGGAAAAGGAAGCGTGAAAATGAGACAATCTGAAGTTATGGAGAACCTTGCAAGCTTTCTCTTAGAGCAGAAAGCAGTAAATCAAATCTTTCAGAAACCTGGAGCCAATTGAAAATGTGAATCAGGAGCTATCATCTCCACAGTATAAAAATCTGCTGGTAATCACTGACTCTCTGTCTTCTCTTCTTCCTTCTCCCCTCCTAACTCCCGCCAAAAGTATGCCTAGAGCATTCTTGTCTTCTTTTTATTGGCAGTAGCATGTATGTACTTGCCCAGATTCTGCCTTAGAATACATGCAGTTCTGTCCTTAGATATCTTTTGGAAAGAAATGTGTAAAATTATTCTCCTAGACTGAAGTGTTTTCGAAGAAAAATGATTTTTATCCCTCTGACAGGGGAAAAAATAAGATACTGCATAGAAAATAATACCTATAGCTTATAAATAAAAAAAAGCTTGCCCTTCAATATATATCTGTGGCTTCCCTTGATGTTAATAGGAATCTCCAAACCCGCTTGTACCTAGGTTTGGGCCTGTATTCCTTGTCAACTGTGGGAGAAATCCCTCTTCAAATCAGACTATTCAGGATGTAAAATGTTATTTTGGAAAGAAAAATATGCTCCAAATATCTAAATGTGTGTGTGTGTGTATATAAATATAAAAATATATCTATCTATCTATCTATATATACACAAACACACATTACAACAAGTGTGTGTGTGTATATGTGTATAGATGTATATACACACACACGCACACACACATACTTGTAATTTGTTAACATAAATCTAGCTCAGAAATTACTTTAAAACTTGTTTTATACATGGCATAGACATGACTGGCTTGAAGAAATTGTTCTGTGTTGTTTGAAAAATTTGTTCTAGAATGATTGAAGTTATAGTTGTCTGAAAGAGTATCTCATATACAATTTGTGTATTGTTTCTTATTAATTTTGCCGAAATGCTGAAGAACATATCCACTGATGTTCACAGGTGGTCTTTCTTTTTCTTTTCCTAACCTGTGTGCAAAGGATTTGGTGAACCCATAGGAAATGAAAAAGGAAGCAGAAGTGAGAGAGAAATATGAACCTTTAGAGAAATAGTAGCAATGTTGTAAAGTGAATCAAGAATTCTGCAGTTGCCTGAACCTTTTCCGCTTGATAGGCCTTTGCATATACCTTCCTGCTCTTTGAGAATTTAGATTTATTTAGCAGAACCTTAAACATCTTTGTTTGGGACTGTAGCACAATAGTTAATTTTACTTTAAGTCCTTAAAGTTCTTAATCGTAACTATTTTAGTTTCCATAGTTGCTTATATCTGCACATAGTCAGTATATCAGGTTGCCAGTTCACATTGCATTTTACACTTACTTTTCAGCATATGCAAATGACTACATAGGGTGGCAAGTCCATTACATTCACAATGTAGCACAGAGCAGTACACAGGCTTATTAGCCTGAAGTCTAGTATGTAGGTGGGTTTTAGTCTAAATTATGGTAAAACACAAGGTCACATAAATGGCCTGACAAGAGCTGCAATTCTTAAGACAGAAAAGTTGCATGAAATGTGAAAACTATAGAAATCTGATACAGCATTTCCCCTGGATAAGGACGCTTTGAATGATACTGCAGGAAAGCTGCTATTGCAAGCCTTCCTTATCAAATAAAGTATTTTTTTATAACCAGTGTTCCTAAAAGCCTAGTTTCTTTTCATTCCTTCTATAAATTAGTTATTCACACATTAATACAAAGTACTGCTATTACTATGTTAACTTCTTTACTTCTTCTCAAATAATATTTGCAGCTTCAGTTGCAATTAAACCAAGATCTAGGCATCTTGCATCAAGATGATGGCTCGTCAAAAAACAAAAGAGGAGTTCTTCCCAAGCACGCTACAAATGTGATGAGATCTTGGCTTTTTCAGCACATAGGGGTAAGGACTGAAGATGATCAGGAGTCACAGGGTTTCAGACAACTCTTTATGTAATCTCTTATGATTTGCTTCATAAAGAAGGTAAATTTATTTTGCTGTCTTTTGTGTAATCCCAGCTCAGTTTTTCCCAAAATCATTTGGAATAGTTCCACAGAGTCTAATCAGTTGATTTTATTATTATTTTAATAAATATATTACATTTGCACCCCACGATCTCAATAAACATTGTTAAAAGGGATCTTTCCTCTTTTCAGTGTGTTGAGAATGCAGTGCTCTCTACACCCTGCTTTGTGGCACAATGAAAAATAGTTCCATATATTTTTTTTTTGTGTGTGCAGGAGAACTTCAAATTTGAGGAGATTATTCCCCTTTCAACAACCCTTCTGACACGTGCCAATTGTGTTCCTGGTCTACTTGTGCTTACAACAGAATGTCTTTCTGTTGCAAAAATATTTGTCCTTGAAGGATAAATAGGTTTTAAGTTATATTATAGTGTATAACTGATGGGTATTTTCTGTCTTTAGCAATAGATTTTACAACAGACAAATGATACAGGAAAACTGCATGTACATTTCTGTGTTACGTGCATTCTTTTCATCCATTTGTTTCAGGGTAGCTTTATTTAGCTAGAAGAGGCTTGTCAGTACTCTCATGTGACATTGCCTTTAGACAGCATAACTAATTAGATCTTATCACATGCTGTGTTGCCCAGAGATCACGCTGTTTAATACGGTCAGCCATGAGAAGATTTTTCTTCTGAACTAGACATCAGCAATTTAGTGGTATCATATACACTTTCAAGGGTAAAACCAGTTTTGTGTAGTAAAGTACTCTTTGTTAAACGATTTTATCTGTAAAAGTTCGTGAGGTTTCTTAAGTTTGTTATTAATGAGTCAGGTGGCCTTAGTCTAGCAGCTTTAATCAGTTGTAAGAAAAGAGTCCTAATTTTTGATGAGCAGATGAAATGAAAGCTTCTGCCTTTTTTGTTTGCTTTTTGTCCTGTTTAGCATCCATATCCAACAGAGGATGAGAAGAAACAGATTGCAGCACAAACAAATTTGACACTACTCCAGGTTAACAACTGGTAAGACCAGAAATTCTTACTTAATGTCTGTAACTGTCTCCACATGCTTGCAGCACACAGAAATAGTTAAGAGTATAACTTGGACATCTGGAGTCGAACTTACTGTACATAGTACATGCATGTTATTTTTATAATACATAAACTGTATTAATACTTGTGCCATTTAAATTCAATAATGACTCTGTAAAACTTTGCAACATTAAAGAATTTAATTTTGTTCTATAGCTGAAGGGATGGAAACTCTTCCGTTTCTTTTGCAAGTAAAGAGATTCAAGTTAAGAGGATTTAGTGACCTGTGTAAAGGCTCTGAAAAATGTACCCTAGTAATCATGGTTGCAAAGGTTTAAGAAGTTACTGCCAACAGGTATTCCTTTTCTTCTGTCGAAAGGTACTATCCCCTGAGCAGTGATGTCCAAATGGAATGTCTCAGTGCCTCAACTACTCGTTTCATGGGTTGACATCTTTTAACATATCTTATTTTCACTAGAGATATAAGATAAGACACCTGTCCCTGAAGAGGAGGAGCAGGGGTGCCAACACGCATCATATTCTGCTCAGGGTATTGATTCCTAAAATTGTTGCAGCTAAGTCCAACAGGACTCTTCCTCAGATTTCAAAGATGATGCTGGCTGTGTGACTGCAGTGGGATTCATTGAGGAAATACTTGAGATAGTGGCAGTGCACAAACTCCAAAAGTGGAGCAATATAACTATGTTTGCATGGCATGGTGGTAAGAGAGCTCTTTGGTACTGGGAGTTGACTAATGTCTCTGCAAAGCGTTGTATTGCACTGCGTGAACCTGCCAGCTCCACCCTACTTCTTTCCACTGCAGGTAAAGATGGGCCCTCCATGTGTTTTGGCAGATTTGGCAGGGAATGCTATCCACAGTCACAAGACAACTCCTACTTCCTGCAACAGCTAGCCACAGTGAAACTGATTCAGTTAATTGCTGGTAGCGAAGTGAGATGTGGGTTAAGTATTTTCTTGTTCACTAGCAGAAAGGGGAAGGGCAGCAATTAGCAGTCTAAAGTAAACAGGTGGAGATCAAGGAGTGAAAAGGAATTGGGAAAGATCTGAAAAATGTGTTTGATATTGTCTCTTGGATCAGGAACTAGGCCTGGCAAAGCCAGGGAGCCTATAAAGTCATACAGGAGCTTAGGGTAGTAAATTAAACCTCACCAAACAAGTAGTTAAGGTAGGGGCTAGATTTTAGGTGATCCCTAATGAGAGGAGTATCAGCTCTTTGAGTTGTGCTGTTGGCAAGTTTTCTGGTGATTAGCTTTTAATAAGGTCTTGAAAATGTGCATTTGTCATGCTGTTTGGAGAATTTCTTCCTCTGGAGAGGGGGGGGGAAAAGGTTGCTAGCAGCAAGATGAGAGGCCTGCTTTCTTAGCTTGTTCGGCAGTACTGAAGGATGCCAGTGTTTTGGGAGCAGTTTCACATGTTAAAAGGAATGTCAAGCCAAGCTGGTAGGGAGAAGTGACATTTTGCAATTTTAATGTTTCTGATTTAATTTCTTTTTCATTGTATACTTGTGAAGCTGAGAGAGAGAGAGAACATTTACAGCCTTCTGGTCATAAGTATTTCTTATCCTTGATTGCGTTTAGGTTTATCAATGCTAGAAGGCGAATTCTTCAGCCAATGCTGGATTCCAGTTGTTCCGAAACTCCAAAAACAAAGAAGAAAACAGCTCAAAACAGACCAGTTCAGAGGTTCTGGCCTGACTCCATTGCTTCAGGAGTTGCTCAGCAGCAATCTAACGAGCTTACAATGTCAGATGGTAAGAACTAGCTAGAAAACAGATCATAAAGTTAATTCCTCTATAACATGGAATTTGAGTGTTTGATAGGTTTGGTGGGAGGAGACCTCTCGATATTTCTGTATGACTGTGTTTTTAATTTGGAAAAACAACAGAAATGTGTCATTTTTTTCATCTTTAAATTTGTTTCTGTGTTTTGGGGGGTGTTTTATTGGAAACTATGTTAAGAAACTTTTGGTTTTATTTCGAAAGTTATGAAATGATGTAACAAGGGTTAGATGTGCAACTACGTTCTCTCGGAATGTGCATATACATCAGTAGTATTCTATTTGATTAGCAATGTTGGACTACACTTTCAGCTTTGTGATTCTCCATCCTGTTCACATTCCTTTCCGTATTGCTAGAGGGGCTGAGCATCTGCAATTCTATACATGCCTCATGTGTTTCAAGTTGAGCACTGAGAAGCAGGGAAGTACAATAGAGCTTCCAAAGATTTTGCTTGAAGTAACTTTGTTAGCAACAGATCAAACTAAAATATTTCTCTTTCTTAAATTGAATCTAACTGCTTTAATCTCAGGACCATCCTTTCTTTCCTGCAGCCTGCTGCTTTATTACAAACTACAAACAATTACAAACTTGTAGCAGCTTTTCCCTCAGCCTCTGCTGGATCTGACAACAGCTTTATCCATTTAAGTCATCTTGAATATCTCTGAACACTCCCATTTTTCTGCAATGAATTAAGCTGCAATGCTCTGCAAGAATTATCTTGCAATGACTTGAGTGGAGAATTGTTGTAATGACTGTCCATAACACAGCTAAGTTTAAGGTTTTGAGCCAGCTTTAATTCTGGGACTTCTTAATATTTAAGTTCTTGACAACTTAAATAATGCAGCTTTTATTTTAATGCAATTCCTTAGGTTTTCTTTCTGTTRATTAGAAACAAACTGTTATATATAACTCTGTATTGCTTAAAAATAGTAAACCAAGAAAGATGCTAAAGTGTTATAATTATGCCTTTCCAGGTGCTGTTGTAACAATTACAGCTCCAGTCAATATGAATGTAGACAGTCTCCAGTCTCTGTCATCCGATGGTGCTACTTTGGCTGTTCAGCAGGTTATGATGGCAGGACAAAGTGAGGATGAGTCTGTAGACAGCGGCGATGATGATGGAGGAGATCTCTCAACAACAAATATCAGTGGGCTGGTCTTGGATAACAGCGATTCTCTGCAGTAGGAATCAAGACAGAGTGACAAAATGTTTAGGAAAAAGAATGAACTGACTGACTGTTTTTATAGTTTGCACAGCAAACATTTTACACAAGTTTTATTTCTAATATGTTTTATATGTAGATATAGAAGGGTGCACTTTTTTTGTATTTCATAGTAAGCTTAAAGAGTGTTTTTGCAGGTGCAGCAACTTCTTTCAAATGTGTTTTTTTCATTTCTTTTCTTTTTCTTATTTGAGAAAATTATATCTAGTAATATAAAGAACCGCATAAGCACCCCTTTGTTCTCTGATGAATTGGAAGTGCTGCAGTTTCTAAAGAATTACGCAGTTTCAATTAGTGCTGTTATTTAACACAGCTCTTGATGGGCAGGTGATGTAAATTTAAAGCATGTGACACTAGTGTGTGGAACTTGATCATTAAGTTAGATGCATATATTTGAAAGATGCTTCTGCACCTTAAAAACTGCTAGTCTGAGGTGGACAGCAACACACAAAAAGAAAATGGTGATGTGTGATTCAGTAGCGAATGTATGGCAATTTAAATAAGTTTAGTTTCTCTCATAGTCAGTGAGCCTGTTTATCATTTGCTATAAAAACTCCTATTTTTACCTTGCCGGGATTATTGGATAAAAAATATTTTTATAAATTCATTAGGAATTGGGATGACGACTGTATTAAGCAGGAGAAAAACAAATTTCCAGAGGGGAAAAATAAATGTTTAGTATTCCTATTTGGAAGGTCTGAAAACTGACCAAATTTAATAAACAAGACTACACTAGCGTTCTATGATTCTCAGCTATCCCATAGTGGTATAGTATATTTGATAATAGCATAAGAACGGCCCACTGTTTGATGGGATTTTGATATTGTCAAACTTTGATTTATATTATGTGTAAACTAATATTCAAATAACATTAACACTTTATCTAAACTTGTATCTGAAGATGTTTGCTAAATGAGTATTCAGGTAAGTAAATTCAAACACCCACAACACTTCCAGTTATTAGAGAAATTTAACAGTTTATAGTTCGTCCGTCTGATTCTAAAAAATGAAAAGTTGCCTATTATACAATGATGAATTTTGCTATCTCTTTGCTATTTCATTGCATTTGAAATATTTTTTCCCCCAGTACAAAAAGAAATAATTTATGGATTTATATAAAGTTTCTTCAAAGCTGAAGGTCACTACCAGAGTATACAGCAGGCTTATTAGAGTAGGAGATCCTTGTGTGTCCGTTAAAAACTGAGAACTTGTGATGAAAGCACATTTTTTTGTGTGGTAATAGATCATTTCTTTTTTTCCCAAAGTTTGGAGTCTGTGTCTGTCTACCCATGAACATTTACTTTTGGAACTTTATTTCCTGTTATTAAGTACAAGTAACAGACTCCAAGAGTCTCATGGTATGATCAAGGTCCTCTTTTTCTCCCAGTCTGTTTGTCCCTATCTAGGTTTAGATCAAAGACAGAAATTTCTTCTGATTTAGACCAAATCTAGTTRCATTTCTAACATGACAGGGAAAAGGACAGGGAAAAGCTTTTAAAATCTTAGACATTGTATTTGAGCAAAGCCCTTTAGCAAATGCAAAGATTGAATTGAATACTTAATTTTTGCTTCACAAAACGCTCAGGCATGTGCTTAGGTCTCATTGATTTCAGTAGGATTAAAGCATATATTTTTTGACATGCTGAAATGCTTGGAAGCAGATCTTTAAAGACTGTTTCACAAGGCAATTTTAAGTCAGTATGAAGAAAGATTTTGGAAAGAAATGTCATACTAGTGACTAGTAGCTGTTTTGAAAAATTGGTGTTGGGCTTTACTCAACACAAGTGATGTTTCTGCAATGGCTTTCACTTACTCCCAGATGGGGATTTTGCTTCTTGCTTCAAATGCAGTAATGATCTACTGCAGCTAGAGTTATGATTTCTAAAGAATTTGTTTTATTCTAACTTCTCCACTTTGCCACTAATGTGCCATGCTTATTAAAGAGCATAGTAAATGAATAATGAAAGATTTAATTAGAAAGACTTTGGCATAGCATAACTAACTTGAAGGCTATTGTGAAATCTAGTTTGACCCCAAAGTATTTAAAAAGACAACTATTGCGTACAAATCATGCTCCTCTGGAAACATTCAACCTACTGTTCCTGCAAATGATACCTGAGATGACTAGAACCGAGAAACAGATTATGTATTTTTCTTTTAAGTTACTTTTGTTTTAACTCCTCAAGCACTTTGTCATCCTCACAGTTTCTATTATATAATTGGTTTTGTTTGTTGGTTTGTGTAGGGGTTTTATTCAGGAACCCTTGTTCATATTAAATAGTGTGTTAATCCTAGTACTTCTAGCATGTAAACAGATAAATAATCTACTTCTCAGTGTGTACAGAGCTGTGGACAAATATGCGTTTTCCAGATCAGCCTATGCTGGAAGGGTAGGCCATTGCTCACTCTCCTTCCCCTCTCTGAGTAGAGTTGTTGCTGCCTCAGATCTACCAGCAGAGCTTTCCCCAGCCTGCTCCAAGGGAGGCTGGGGAGCAGCTCAGCCAGCACATCTGCGACGGTAGCAAGCAGTGCAGGGAAGGGCAAAAATGGGCAAAACTTCTGTGGTTTATAGATATATAACAGGCATTTGCCTATCCTTCAAGACTAACAGAACTGAGATCTTAAAAAAGAGAGGGCATTGATACCATTTAATCTGTATACAGCTGGCTGGAAGAGGGTTCAGAAATATGTGCTGTTTATCTCGCCTTTTGAACTCAGTTGGAAACAACTGGGCTTCAGGGCTTGCAGATTTCTGAAAGTTTAATTTTTGGAACAAATTATTGTCTGATTAGTTGTTTTCATTGTTCTCCCCCCCCCCCCTTGCAGCAGAAGTTTTAATCTCCTGAAATGTTTGCAACCTTATCTTCAGCTAGTGTATAAATACCTGGAAAATGAAGCAAACTGGAAAGTTACTATGAAAGGGAGAAAATGGAGTAGTTTTACTGGCAAATCAAAAAAAAAAAAGTGAAGTGAATTATTAAAACTGAAAAAACTTTATCAGTATAATCAAAGATATCACAACATATAGAACTCAAACCTTCTCTTTTAATTGAGTTAGAATTTTGTAGTTGATATGAACTGCACAGAAGTGCTTGTTCTTTTCATGACTTTAAATAGAAAAAAAGTGGTGTTCTTCCCTTTTTACCATGTAAGAAAGATTACTGGTTTAAGGGAAGCATCGCTGTTCAGGAAAGGTACATGTTTACATTAGACAGTTAGTTACAAAGTCTTCATAGGGGACCTAACTTTAAACCCATCTATAATTCCCCCCTTCCCACCCAAAGCAATTAAAGTCACATTCATACGTAATAGAAGAGCTAGTTTGTTTTAAAAATCAGTGTATCTCTTCTGCAATTATGATTACTGAAACTCAATCTTTTTTCAGTGTAATCTAGATCATTAACCCAAAACAGGGTTCTCAGTCCACTTTTTCCAAGATTTCTATATTAAGCAAGCCAATTTCCTGTTATTCTTTAGCATTAGGAACATTGCTTTTAGAAAATCAATTCCAAATCAATCAGTGGATATTTAAAAATAACTGCTCCAAAGAAATAATCATGTTAGAATTAAACATTTAGAATTGGCAGGTATGGCTCTGGCTCTGCAGACAGTTTCCTAGATCTGGTTAGGGGATCAAAGAGGCGTCCAGCTAACCTCAGCGATACTCCATAAGGTTGCATCTTAACTGCAAGAGAATTGCTCCCTTCTTCTGGTCCCTGCTTATGATTAGGAAGCTTTTGGAGAGCCCTCCATCTTTCTCCTGCCTGCATGCCTCAGTTTGCTTCTGGAAACCAGGGTAGGGCGAGGGGATTAGAAGGGCAGGAATGCGTGTGGAGCTGGTGTGCACCAGGTATTCTTTGGTCAGACTATGGCCAGAAGATGCACCTAGACCGAGGAACTGGAGTTCCTACTTCCTGTGCTTTAAAGGTAACTTCAGGTTTATGGATCTTCTTGTGGAGCAGGGCCACAGAGACTTAATGCATGGATAATATATCTATTTGTTTCTCTAATCACATGGAAAAAGAATTAGAAGGCAGTTCAACTTCCTCACTTCATGAACTTGAAAGCCAAAAGAATGAAACGAAGTCTTTCCGAGGGATGATAGTTTCATAAAAACTATTAGCCTTGTAGCAGTTAAAGTTATTTTGAAAAATGAAAACACATGCATTTAATTGTAATTAAAGTTGATTTAAGATTTATTTTCTGAAGCTGAGTCATCTTGGGAGAAAAAAAATTAATAAGCATTTGTCTATGCAAGACGAAAGTCAAAAACCTGTATGAATCAGCCATTTTTAGGTGCTGTATTGTTGTTGTCTTTTTGGCTTCTGTTACTTTGATTAATCTTTTAAACCTTTCAGCCTTAAATTCAGCTTAGTTTTAGAGCTGAATAGGCAAAATGTAGTTCTGAAATCCTGTTGGAAATGTAACTGAACTTCATTCACTCGTGAAAATCTTGCATGTTAAACAATAGAAGAGAAATGTTTTGGTTCCCTAGTAATAAATTCATACTATCACCACCTCCTAAAAACAAAGCTAGCTGATAAATATCCATGGAAAATACAAGTTTAACTGTAATGGTCAAATGATCAAATCATCGGTCTTATGCTGAATACACTTTGCTCTTTACTGTTCAGTGTGGCTGAATAGTAAAGCAGGTTGGCTTCACCAAACTCAGTGGGGCTTTTCCCCCCACTTTGGCTTAATAAGTTCTTTCAAATAGGTTTTGGGTTGTATTATTTCAAGTCCTAAAATGACTTGATCTCCCAGTGTAAAGTATAGTAAAATTGGCACTTGTGTGCTCTTAAATGATTTCTCAAATCTTATTACTTGGTCATTGTTGTCTCCTGGAAATACAAAATCTGTTCTTTTTCTGTGACTTAGTTCTTTAGGACCAGCTGAGTGAGCACAGCTGTTTTGCCAGAGAAAAGCAATGTGGGAGAAAGCAATGAAGCGCCTTACCAACCTTGTAGACTGCTATAAAGATATTTAACTGGTGTTAATTGAACCCAATGTTTTCAGATAGTGACGGAAGTGGCCCATAAATCTTTCAATGGTTTAGCAACATTTGGTTTGTACAACTGACAATCTTTAAAATGTGAACCCTGTATTATTTTTTTCTCCCCTGGAGTGATTGTTAAGGGATTTTGTGAAGCAACTGATCTATCAAAAGATAAAATTAAAAATCAGAATGTGCTTCATGGGTGATGTATTTTTACACTACTGTTCTCTGTGAACTTAAAAACGCATCTTTAAAGTAAAGCATTCACATTACATTAGCAGTATTGTTTGGCTGAAAGACATATGTTTTCAAGAAATCTTGAGCATAGTTTCAAACTAGTTAACCAATTCTTGGCCAGGAAGAATCTTTGGTCTTTTTGTTTGTTTGGGTTTTATTGTTTATGCAAATGCAGAAAAATGTTTACTAGTTCTTAACAGTATGGGGATTTTTATTATGCTTTTGTAATGCAGGAGCAGCTTTTAAAGAAAGAATTAGCAGGTAAATAGCCCATAATGTGTGTGACTTTTTTTTGTTTGTTTGTTTCAAAATTGTTAATTAAAATGGCATGGACATCAAACTTTCAGTAATGGTTCCAAGCATATATAGTACTGACTTATTTGAAAAGGATTCCCCCATGCAAGTCCCATGTGCTAGCTTTTTTAGCCAGATAGGCTGTAATGCATTTCCAAAAATATCATGTTTTATTAGATCAGAAATCCTCAGAAAATGAGCAGGCTTCTAAGAAGATAGTTGCAACAACTCCTCTCTAGCAAGAAACTTGAATTCATTCCTGCAGTGGGTGGGAATCTCATTCAGCAAAAAGGAAGACGGACACAGGCGCTCTGAAGATAAGACGCACTTCTGCTTATCACTGAAGCGTTGTTTATTCCCGCTTCTGCTTCCCCAGGACCTGGTGTGGTGAGATCCCCAGCCGGTACAGCCCTGAGCCAAATCTGCTTGGCCTAAGGGGTCGGATGTGGCTCTACTCCTTAGAGCTGGTGCAACCCAGCGGCACTGTGCCTTGCTCTGCACCTTGCTCTGCTCAGCAGCACGTCCCGCTGGGTGGAGGTACCTTCAAGGAGTCCTGGGCATTTCACGAGCCAGGTCAAACTGTTCAGTTTGCCAAGCTGGGGTCTCCATGGGCCTTCTGATAGCTCTGCAACAGATGTCCTCTTACTCTGCTGAACATGCAGTTATAAGCATAATTGGCAAATTTCAAATAAAATAGTCTTTACAACTATTGATTTACTTCAGAACGTGTTTCCAAGATGACTGTTTTAAATGATTAATCTGTGATTAATTGATATTATAGACATGAGCAGTATATGTGCTAGACGCACATGTGATTTCTTTGTCTGACATTAAAACAGTGCCTGAGAGTAGTGTGAGTAACTCCTGGGGATACAGTTGGAAATAGTTTCAAGTCCACTGCTTCCAGAGAGCAAATTTTTCCTCAATGTGAAAAGAATGAAAAGTAAACTTCTAAAAAAGATCCTTTCCCCTAAATTACGGTCAGGACAGTGTATTCCCCAGTCTTCTAGTCAAATACCCCTCAAAGATGACTCCTTCAGGATGTTCCATGAGTCAGAACCATAATCCTAAGCAACTGAATAACCTGTTTGCTTTCGTGGAGTACCTGCTTACAAAACACTCAGTGATCTTTTATTACCCAACTTCAGGCTCTTTGGAAATAGCCCTCTTTGTAGAAAACCAGTACAATGTTTTCAATTCTAAAAAGAAGGAAAATACACTGCATGCAAAAACTGTAAAATGAGGWTTCTGCAAAAGTGAGAAATAGCGGACCTATATCAAGTACTGCATTATTTATTCAAAACCCATATTTAAATTCATGCAAGTTCAGGTGTGTGAGGTATGCAGGAGTAAGCCTGTGGTGTATTTTAAAACGAAAAACTGCACCCTTTAGATACCTTACTAAAATATAAAAGCCATGGGACCTTCTTAAATAGGCTTTGGTTTGTCTTCCTGATGCAGCAAAGATGTGATCTAAAGCTTATTGAAGTAATTGGGGCAAAACTCCAGTGGATTTTTCATCTTCTCTGATTTCTTTTGACTTTTGTATCACAACTAAAGGTCAGAAGTTTAGGCCTACAGGGTGCTTCCTGACCGTTCTTCCCAGTACACCTTTTTGTTACATTTCTTACTGGATCCTGAATATTCAGTGATGCATATACTAAAATGTAAATGCGGTAATAACATTGAATTTGGCGACAATTTTTGTTAAGATCCAAACATTTTTAAACTTAGAGTTTGTCATGAAAAATCTATAGATCATACTTAAGAAATTGTTTGTATGTCATTTTGCTTGTACCTGCCACTCCCAGAGCAACCTTTCTCTATGAGCTGCAGACTGCAGAGACTCTCCTTAATGTTTTATGTTCGTCAAATGACATCTAGTTTCTAACCTTGTCTGGTCTTTCAGATTTAGACTGCTCTTACCTTTGGTATAGGCTAGCATGCATAATGACAGGGAGACTTACTATATGCATGACTATATAAGCAAAATGAATTTCTGTGCAGGTACTGATTTTCTTAGATACCTAGGAGTATATGTGGTTCCAGGGGCAAGATCCAAATTAAGACCAGGAGGGAAAGTGAGAGAATGTTTCTGTTGCTGGTATTTCACTGTATTTTTGTATTTGAACAAGAGGGTGATTTTTTTTTTTGGCTACATGAAAGGATTAGAAGACTATTTTACACTGTRGATTATGAATAATTTTCTTAACTTAGTACCATAGCTGGACTGAGACCTGAAAGCTCCTGAAAACTTAAAGAAGTTTCATCAAATAAAACTCAAAATTGCAAAACTCCAGAGTTTTTAAGGAAGCAGGCTAATGTTCTTAGATAATACATGCAATATCTTTTCTGCCTTCCAGMTGCTGGGGGAAGCAATACTTCTGATTCGTTTTTAAATGCAGTGACACTTTAAGCAGTTACGGAAATAATTATTTTATGCTAAGAACATACATTTTGCTTTCAAACAACTATTTTTGTATTTTTGATTTTTTTCCCCTTCCTTTCTTTGAAAGTTGGTAACAGTTAATCCATGCTTACATAGCCCTAGACTTTTTCTGTGCCTCTTGGACTTTCAGCTGTGAATGGTGTTGAATAATGACTCCACAAAGCACTCCAAGGTTCAAAGCAAGCTTTGGTGGGAAAATTCCAGCCYGACAGCTTTACAGAATGAGTTGTGGATGCTACCATGAATGCAGTATTGGAACAATAAATAAAAATAAGCTATTGTTAGCTTAGATGCACAACATTAAAACTAAATCACTTTAGACCTAAAACAATTTGTACATTATTTTCTGAAATGAATGTGTGTCATTTTTGTCATGTACATGCTGTTTTTATAACGTGTTTGCCCTAGTGAAAGGTCTTAGGTATAGAATCTGCATATTTTAATACTTTCTATCACAAAATATGCACTACTTAGGGAGACATGCAAAAAAAACCCTATTAAATCATGCAAATCCTTAATTTAAAGCAATTACACTTAATTATCAGAAAAATCCATTTCAGTTTTGAATTTCAGAAGTAAAATGTATCTTGTCTCTTCAAGTTTTATTTCACTCCCTTCCCCCAAATTTTAAAGTCCTTCCAGAGGGGGATGTAGTCTCTCCCCTACCTGCACTGAGTGGGTGCAGTTTAAGTTAAATGGGGCGGTCTGCTAGGAAATCTCCATCGAACRGGCCACCCAGTTGCTGATCTTATCCTGATCAGAGGTCATGGGTGTAAAACTTGCTACAGGATCAGGCTTTCTTACATGAAAGCATAATACCTAGAAAAAGCGACAGGCAGCCAAAATCCTAAGCAGGGCTTTACAGATGCAGGCTCAGCAGTGGCACTAAAGCTGTGTGATGAAGGGCCCAGAAGGAATCTGTTTGCTCTGAAAGGGGAGAAGGGCCAGGACAAGCGCTCTTGGCAGTGGGTGTTCTTGCCCTGAAAGATGCCTCCTAATGGCCTTTCRCTCATGAATATTTCAGCCTAATGTTTTATAGTTTCATGATGCAGGAATTGAAAAGGCTTGTGGCATATGTCCAAAACATGGCTCTATTAAAAATCATTGTAATGCAATGGAGAAATCCTCATCAGTTCTACAAATGATTTACAGAAACCGTAATGGTCTTTTGCAAAGTTATGGGATACTGAAGAACCCAAACCAAACCTCTGAACTTGTTTGCACTGTACGTAAAATCAACTCTTTTTAGGAGCTGCAAATTTCTTTCGGCATTGTGACTCAATTTTCAGGGGTAGTTTGGGGAGGCACAAGAATTTGTATGTAGTTTTGCACTTAAGAAATGGGTGTAAATTCTTATGTGCAAACACGCACCTGGCTATGATGCAAAATTGTAATAAACATGCAAATGAGTAGCCACAAAACTACACTATTATCCAGAGCATGGGGAAGTCTGACCTGGAAAAATAGAGTTACCAATAACACCAGTACTGTGTCCAAAATGAAACAAGCACRCAGGTGATTAATATTGGAGAATACAGGACAAAGTCCTTTCAAATAAAGCATGCTAAGAAACAAAACTTAACTGAAGTGAATAAATTCTGACAACTAAATTGCGTATCATCTTTGAACCGGGTTTCTTTTTCTCCCCGTGCTAGTGCAAGCATTCATGGGAAAAGTAACATGGTGTGGTTACTTATTTGAATATCATGAAATGTAGGCAAAGCTCCTGTGAGGCTGCCAGGCAGAGTCCGTAGCTACAAACTGTCCTTCAGTCAGAAATGGTTAGGTAGCGCTGCGGTGGCAGAGCAAAGAGCCTGTTCCCATGCTACACTTCGCTGCTGGTGAAGGAGCCGGTGGGGATGTTTGGTGGCTGAGGCTGACGAATTGCTCCTCATTGTTCTCGTGCTGCTCCTGGTATCTGTGCAAAGAGCATTCGCACAGAGACAATATTCAGTCATTGCCATCTGTCAATCATTCCTTTCAAAAGGTTATCAAGGAGGGGAGAGGTCGTACAAAGGAGAAGATGCATGACAAAGAGTCAACAAATCTCAGCAGACCGACACCCTCCCCCGGCGAGAACGAGTTTGCATAAATCACTCGTGACTGCTCGGGAACAATTACTCCATTTGCAAACTGATTCTGATTTCTTTAAATGTTCGGCAAGCAAGCACGAGAGCTAACCTTATGGGCTAAAATATTCACGCCTTGCAACTATGTAGCTGAGTGCTGCCTTCTACCTTCTCTCTTATAGCACCTACCTCAGAAAACCACTAGAAATTAAGAGGTGCTGTTTCCTAACCCAGTTAATTGGTATAAGTGACAAGTTTCTTGCCTTTGAACTGCGACAAAAGCCTAGCTCAAGCATTACAAAAATTGCTGACTGCCTGAACATGGACYTGACTTTGTGCTTCATGTGGTTTTCCACACTGAACATTAGTGCCTGATAGCTTTTATCAGGCAATTGCACATCTTGGTTTGCTGTGAGCTGTCTTTCTCACCTAGAGAAACCCTCAGGTTTATTGCATTTTTGTGTAAATCAAACACACAGAAGGCAAAACGCCAAGAAGTGAAACTGCTGAGTGCTTTGGTTTTATCCGGATGTGCAGAATAGCCTCTCTGCGGGGTGGCTCATCACCAGGTTCATCTTGCAAGTGGGGACAAGCTGGGGACCTTCCAGGTTTGGGTTGTGCTGCTGGCGCATGACTGTCTCTGTGATGAGAATGGGTTTGTAACAACCAAAACCCTCCCTTGCGAAGGCATACCAAGTGCAAAAAGTATTCACCTAAAATCCCTTTTCTTCATCAGGTTCATACTGAGAGATCCCTCCCTGGGTTTGCTGTTGGCTGCTGTGAGTCTGCACACTGCTCCAACAGCATCTTAATCTCACTCAGCCGGGGACCTTTTCAATTAAGCCGTTTTATGGTTGATAAATAACACTGAATTCAACAGAAGACCAACAAAATCAAACTTAAATCCTGTTCTTGCACCCATCRTCACAAGCTGTTGATCCTGCTCCAGACAGGAGCTCGACGTAATTATTTGCATTCCTGCTCACTCAGGTCTTTGCAGTCCCATTTGGGTGCAACAGTTTCTGACTGTAACCAGCCTTTCTAGGTACATTAATGCCAAGCCTAATAGCCTGCGGATTTTTTTCCCCTGGTGCTTCCCTGTGGGCGCCCCCAGTGTGGGGCCAGGCTGCGCCCCCCCCCCCCATGTGGCAGTGTGAGGAGTTGGGCCAGGAGCTCAGGACCAAAGCGGGGGGAGGCAGGGGAAATACTGCAGGTGGGGAGTTCCTGTTGCCCCAGCCAGTGAGTTGGGATTGCCACCTTCACTCTGGCAGACCCAGGAGAAACAACCAAAAACAAATTGAAAACAGGCCAATAAGGCCCCAGACATGYGCAACACCCATGTTACGGATGGGGAAGCTGCAGGAAAGTCCTCTTTGCTCAACGGCCTTTGGTTTTGATGCCCTTGTTTTGTAGGTGCGGCTTGGAGATGCCGAAGGGCGTTTGGAAGTGCTGAGCGCTTAACCTTTAACTAGCTGAGGTGGATCAGAGCCATGGGCAGGGTCAGTCCCTGACAACGCACAGGGGCCTCTCATTTATTTCTAGAAAGCAAATTTGCCTGCCTCATCCACCTTTCTAGAAACCCTACACCTGCGTCCCATCCTCCCGTCGCTTGTCGCAGTTGCACGGCATCAGGCTGAGCAGTAAAAACAAATAGCAGCACAAGCCAGGAAGGCTTGTTTAATGTTTCCAAGTATACTGGGGCAGAAATGTCTGGAGAGGGGTTTGTCTGGCCCAAGTAACACCAGCTAATGTGTAAAGAAAGCGTATGTATGCCAAAAGTTTATCAGTAAAATTGATTTTATTTAGCTTCTTGAAAAAACACAATTAACATTTGTTAACATCTCAGCCTGATTAAGCTGTATTTTTGATTACAGTCTTCCTGCAAATACATATATATACACTTTTAAGGCATTCAGAAAACGAAGTTCTGGTGTACCCTTGGTTGGTCTTCAGTAGTTGTAAGAGGAGAGCACAAGTGAGGAGGAGATGCACAACTCAGTATTTCTACTGCACTGGGGCTCTGTAGGGACTCGCAACAGGGTCAGGCTTGGGTAACTGCTTCATCGAGGTGGCTTTGAAGGCTACATCCTTTATATCAAATTTCAAGGCTTTGCTCCAACAGATGAAGAAACTAGAGGGGTTGCCTTCTTCTAAGAGCGTGTACATGTGCTAACCCATAAACTGCCCCCCAACCTCCATCTGGAGTGAGGAAGAGAAAAAAAGCCTGGAGGGGAGAAAAATCGAACTATAGAAGATTTTGGTCCCACCACTTTGAATCTGATGGATTTCTAAGAAGCTAAAGCCTAGATCCTGGAGCAAAGTTTATCTGGTAAGTTGACCTAAAGCAGTACTATCTACACACTATATAAACATACATACAAGAGTACAATCATCTTGCAAATAAATAAATAACCGCATTTGTTTCATTTATATCCTCACAGCAATCAATCTAACCTTGCTGCCCACCGCCATGGAACAAACCTGACAACAGAAAAGATCACCCAGCTATAAATGTTTTGACCTGGCTTATAAATGACATAAAACACGGCGTCTCTCCAGCACTCTGCGGCACAGACATAATCATTACTAAGCTGTACAGGACAGTTTGAAGCATTTAAAGCTGTTCAGCGAGGATGCCCCAAGGTGCAGAAAGCCTCCCACCTTCGAATAACGCAAAGGAGGCAGAAAGCAGATTTATTCCTTGCTTTTGCTGCTGCCACACTGCAGCTGGCCTCCCTGTGGGGGGCAGGTGCAAACCTGGGTGCCCCGGGCGGTGACGGCCCCTGCGGGCACTGGCAGCTCATCCTCGTCATAGCAGACGCACTGGGGGCAGCCGTCAGCCATGGGGCTGCCCATGGTGGTGCAGGTGGCTGGCACGGTGGGGCAGCGGGAGGCGCAGGTGATGTTGCCGCTGGGGCCGCAGGTGCAGAGCCGCCTGGCGAAGTCGATGTAGAAGGACTCGCCTGTGGGCACGGTGCCACTGGCGAAGCCCTGCATGTYGCAGTCGCTCTGCAGGTAGCCGGGGCAGGGGCAGGAGGGCCCCAGGGGCTTTGGGGCACCGCTGCCGAGCAGCAGGCAGCCGAGCCACAGGCATAGCGCCCTGGCGAGAGACATGCTCCTGTGGGGGGAAGGGAGGAAATGGGTTGCGGGAAAACTGGTGCGCCCCAGTCGCCACCAGGGAGGGCCTTTTTGGTGGGCACCTCTCCCCAGCCTGCATATTTAGCCGTAAAACTGCTCATCTGCTGGGGCAGTTCGCCGAGACTAGCTGCTTAACTTTAAAATACAAGTCTCAACCTGAGAGCTCAAAACCTCATCCCGGTGTGTCCTCCGGCACCTGCAAGGAGAGCAGGGGGTCCCCAGGCCACAGTCTCCCCAGCATCTGAGCACCCGCTGCGGGGGTCCTGCCCATTGGGAGGCATTGCAGTCATGAGTGCATCAGTGCTGCGCAGGCTGGGCGCTCAGACTGATGTACAGTGGGTACCGGGATAATGAAGGTCACATTACAGAGCCTTGGCCCGGATCATCTGGCCAGGGAAGGACACTTCTTTATCCCTATATTGACCCTAAGGATTTAAGTTTAAGTGACTAATTTCCCCTGGGAGGCCTTCAGGCTTGGAAATACCACGAGATAAAAGCAGCACTGTTTCCTTGGGTAGCTTGTTCCACAGCCACTACTGCAATTTGGACCTTATTTCTCTGTTCAATATGTCTGGCTTTTTGCTCCCAGCCAGTCTTGCCATGCCACTAGCTGCCTGATACTTTTCTGCTCATCTTTTCTAACCAGCCCACTGCTCCACAAGAAGCCCAGCAGATCGTCTCGCCCTGATTTCACTTTGTGAAGTCTTCAATTCGTAAGGAAGATATTTCAGATCTCAGGCACAACATTTTTCTTTGCCTTCTCCCATTTATCAGCCAATCCGTTTTCAGCCAGGGTTGCAGTGTGCCAGTGGCACTCTCATGAGAGCCAAGCACAGAGGCAAACTACCTCTCCATGCCTGCTCACGCAACCTGGGTTTAGACTTTCTAGGATGGCACGGATCACCTGGCCAGCTCATGCTGGTTTCCTTTTCTATTTTAACCCCCAGAACTGTATTTTTTTGGAATGCCAAATTTTCAAGACACTGCATTTCTGTAAGTGTGGCCTGCACAGATCCTTTCCCCTGGGGTGACTGATCTTACATCTTGCTATATTAAATACACTTGTTCTCCTGGTGAACTGGATCCTTCCAGTCTGGATCACTTGTCTGATTGCCCCAGTGCCACCTTTGATTACAATTGCATCATTACTTTCATGCTATGCAGTGGATAGATACCCTCAATTTTCTATCCTTGGAAACATGTGACTACCTGCAATTGTTCTTAACATTTTTAAACAAAAAATATTTATAAATTGCATGATTGCATGGAAAAAGGCTGAAAGCACGAACTCCGTGTGTCTTTAATTTGAAAACAAGAGAGAACACACAAAGTGATATTCTTTAAAGCCTCCCTGTTTTTAAAGCAAGCTCATGCTTAAGTTACTTATCAATCTGCTTCTTCCTCATTATTAGAGACTGTTCTGCCCCTTGCTGTTTCATTCACGCATTTTAATCTCCTACAGCTATTTTATCACTATTTCCAGCTGTCTGATGGCTGTGTGATAGCATTGAGCCCAGATCTGCTCCCTGAAGGTAGCCCATGGCAAGACTCGCATGCAGTATTTCCCTTTTGCAACCACATGCAGAGATCTCTTGGCCATTCCCTGGGTCTGCAGCCCACTTTAGGCTTTACACATAACGTAAAAACATGTGTTTTGCATGTGTTTTGCAAACACGAAACTCCCAAACCCCGGCACTCACATTCACCCTCCAAGCCTATAATTTCACCTAGCAATAGGCTCAACAGAGCCTATTTCCAGTAAAGGCCAAACATTGAAGGAATTTGTCGGTCGGCAGATACGGAGGAGACAGCCTCCTGCTCATGCCAAGCCAGTTTTTCCTTAGCTCTGGAAAACCAGACTATCATCGGCCGCATAAACTGCTCCCGTTTTGCCATGTCGCGCCGTGGGGCCCCATTACCTGGTGCGTGGTGATGGTGAGCTGTGGGCTTGGGACCAGAGTGGCGTCTCCCGTCGTCCTCACACAGCCCAGCCGGGACCTCTATTTATACTCCCCAGCCCATGGCTCCATGATGAAATGTTGGCGGTGGCGGGAGGAGATGGCGGAGGCGGGGAAGCCCTCACAGCACGAAAGGTGGCTGGGCTGGGGCGGGAAGATGGTTATCTGGCCGGTGGTGTCAGTTTAGTCCCTCAGGCTTCAGACTCACCCAGAGTCTCCCTGCAGGCTGCAGGGCTGCCATCCGTCCCCTCCCRTCCCCTCCTGCCCCATCCCATCTGGGGGATAAAGGGATTTAAAAGCAGTGAAGCGAGGGGGGTGAAGAGCAGGGGCRTCCTCCCCACCACAACCCAGCTTGGGCAAGCAAGACAGGGCTGTCACTTGCCCCAGCCTCAGYCCCAGCCCCAAGGCCAGCTCTGCTACCCCCCCATCCCTCACCCACTTCTCACCGCCCAGTGGAGCTCCTTCAGCCTGCAGACCCCCATTTCTTCTGTGGTGGTGTGCAGCGTCCCGGACTTTGCTAAAACGAGCCATGCCGGGCACAGTGCACTCCTTCCCCACATGACCAGAGACGCAAGGGAGTCAGTGCACATGGCCTGAAGCTGGGACAGTCACAGGTAGCTGCTCCAGCTGCCGACGCTGCAAGTGGTTACGCATGGAGGGCTGTCTGCTCCCGGCCATGCGCTGGCATGTGGACAGAGCTTCAGGCAGGCAAGACAGACGTCTGGTTTAGCTTCAAGCCACAGCCCTGGCTCAGGATTGCTCCCTCCCTGCGGGGTGGGGAGATGAGGAGGAGACAGGAGAGGAGCAAGGGCAGAGCTGCCATCTGGCAGTGCTTTGTACCCAGCTCGGGCTCAGACTTTCATTTCGGACTGGTTTGTGTCTAACACCGGCCCAGCGGTGCTGTGATAGCCTGAGTATTAGCCTCAGTGTTTGTTAGCCACCTCCTCAAAAGGTGCATAAAATACTAACAGGGTCTCAGCAACAAGGGAAAGGAAATGAACTTGAAAGACCAGTTGGCTCAAAAGGGTTGTCCTCTCTTCGTCCCACACYGTTCCCTATTCCTTACACGTCTTTCTAGCACCCGTCCAGCTCTGCCCTCACCTTCTCCCTGGCGAGGGATGTTGGCATTTGCTGGCTTTCCCCCTCCTCAGACACATTTGACTGCTGTGGGGAGGAAACCTGGGCTCAGGCGCAGGCGGAGGGGGGCCCTGCCACCGCCTGGCAAGCGCCCCGGGGACACCAGTCTGGGGGCACTGGGGACCCCGCAGTGCCTCTGGATCCCACCCGGGTGCAGCAATCCTGAAATGACCAGAGCTTATGCATAACTTTTTGGTTCCCACACTCACAGTTGACATACTTGTCAGCCGTGCCATTGTAAAATCATGGTTAATATTCAGCAATTATTTCACCCTCTGCTGAAGCGCAGCTGTCTCTAACGTAGGCTGTTTATTGCTGTCAGTCACTGTGCAGCAGCACCGCTGTTTGTAAAAGGAGCACTGTTGTTCGGACAAAGCCGTGGGGACTGTGGATATTGCAAAAAGTCTCAGGGCAGCAGAAATCTAGGCTGCAAGTACGTGCTATTATTCCATAGTCTGGATTTTCTTGTGGTTATTTTCTTTTTAAAGTCACCTCATTTCACACGTTCAGGTTAGTGCTCAGCCCCACAAACTCTATGCTCAGTACATGCAGGGGGGGGCACCCTGCTCTGGGGCGAGCTGCGGGGTGCAGAGAGCAAGGAGCAGGATGGAAATCCCTTTGAGACAGTAATGGGGAACCGCCAGCTTGGCTCTATTTCTAACCTTATCCCAAAGGGAGAAACTTTCCTTCATAAATAAATGTTGAGTTCTCTCCCTCTGTCAAACATTGTATTCATTTTTGTTCAAACCCACAGTAACACCATCTTTTGTATAATCATAGGCAATTTCTGAGAGGACGAACTGTGGGGACTACCTGTCCCTGCAGCCTTGGGTACTGCTAGGCCAGTCACTGCCATAATCTCGTTTGCACACACACATGGCAGCAGCCTGGAGCTCTCCTGCCTGCTCTAACCAAGCTCTCGGGTGCAATCCAGGCACCCTAAGTCCGCTCTCACCCCCGGGAGAGACCAGACAGCAGGGCCGCCCAGCACACAGGGGCTTATTTTCATGTGTGCTCAGAAGGGCCCGCTCGGGGGGGCTGGGGGGGGGCAGCAGTCTGCAGGCACGGGCAGGCAGCCCCTTCCAAGGTGTCTTTAGAGGAGCCCAAGGAGGTATCACACACCTGACCTCAAACCTCAGGAGCTGCCTTTGGGACAGGAGCTGTCCCATCAGAGAGCTTGCTTAGCACATGGGCGATCCGGGGATCAGGCCCTCACAGTTTTGGAGGGGAGCTCTACAAAGAGAGACGCGACTCTGGCTGTCAGGTGGACGTAAATCTCCACTCCTCTTGCAGCCAGGCCTGCTATGTAGAAGCAAACATTAGAGTTAGTGGGATGTCAGGAAGGGTCTAGCGTGTCCCAAACTTCAAAATGGTCCAGATTCAGGTTCAGTTCTGTACTTTATGGGGCTAAGAGGCATTCTGAGACTTACTCATGTATATTTGAAATATATATGTGGGCTAATATCCTTCAGTTTGCAATATAGTTGCTAAAATAAATACAATATAATAAGGTTGATCTAATCAGTATTTACTCTTCTGGACAAATATGGTTATTTTTCAAGCAAAAACTTGCAGAAGATCTGATTGATATAGTTTATGTAACTCAGGAAACAAAAGACAGCAGAGACACTATTCCTAAATATAAATAGTTTAGCATTCTATAATTTAATAAAAATCTTGTACAGACTAGATTAGATTGAAAATATGGACTAGCCACTTAGCAACAAGCCAAAATTGGAACTGGTTGTTCTCCCCTTGTGTTRTCTGACAACACTTGGAGCACTTCCTGAGACTTAGGCAAAGACTGCAGAGCTCTTAGCATGTTTTGAAAGTGACTCCCCCAACCTGGGTTTCAGAGGCTATTCAGTTTGTTCCCACATCACTTGTTTCACTTTTGATTTCATTCATAATTTTGCAGCCATGGCAAATAGCTCTTCTGACCTTCATTATCAGCTCTTAGAACATGATACTCTGACAGCAAAAACAAGATCAACCTCTCCTTCTCCCTCCCCCCCTCAGTAATGAGATCTCATGGTGAATATTCATGAGCTGAATATTACAGAAAATTGCGATATAGCTATAGCCCCTCTCCATCTCTTCCCTTGCCACCCAGAAAGGAGACTGAGGTGAGAAGGAGGCTCTCCAGCAAGAGCAGGGCGATTCCCTGGGGAGCACAGGCAGTGGGAGGGCAGTGCCTGCAGCCTAGGCACCCAGTTTGTTCTCTCTGTGAGGAGTGGAGAGGGGCAGGTGGGTCTGCAGGGACATGTTTCGCCCCCATATATGCCCCGAGCCTAATGGGGGTCTCAAGAGCCCCAAGCTTCTCTCATCACAGAGGCAGGCTCCAGGCCGGTGAAACCAATGTGCCTCACAGCAGCTGGTAACACCGGCGCTGTATAGCTAGCTACTGGTAACAAACACATCAAAACCCGCTTCTGATAAAATCTGAGCAATAAGAATGATTCCCTTCATATTTCTACCCACCCTACGTTACTGTTCCAGTCCTGTGTAGCTCCATGTAACCACATATTGCTATTAAACATAATTTCTTTAGTCATCTTCTCTTTAGTGTTATTCTGGATGGCATTTAGTGGACAAATGGCTATTACATTACAATTTTAACCTAGTCATTCCAAGAAACTATCAGCTGGATTAGACCACAAAATATCTTCAGTTACTTGTTTCAGGTTCAGGAGGAGCAACTGACCCTGCTGGAGAAACAGAGTCCTGTGCAGCCAAGCTGCATTTCTGCTTCTTTTCACTTCTGCTGACAAAGGTGAGGAGGTCCATCGCTGTGACCACACCAAACACCATCTGCTTCATGAAGGAACTACCATTTCCACTGACTGTAAGCATAGAAAATTCCAGTTTAGTGAAAAAAAAGGGGGGAGGGGAACAACCCACAGCCATCCAGAGGCTGTTATTCGTTTCCTAAGAGAAAATTTAACTGGCAGAAAAGCTGTCTCTGCTATATCTCAACAAAAATGACCGATGCATCATGAGTCAGGTTACTGGAATCACATCAGGGATGTATTTAGCTGCAAATAATGCATTCTTTACCAGAGCATGAACCTTAATTTCCCAGTTGCTTTTACCCAACTTCTGTTCCAGCTCTGCTTCTATCACCACAAAACTTTTCAGGCCAAAATAATCAGACTTTTTAAGAGCAGCAATGAGACACTTTCTACTCTGTTCTCATAATGTCCTGCACCACCCCTAATAAAATAAATAACATTGCAAGAACTGCTTTAACAATTTGATTAATGCCTTCTTAAATTAAAATAAAATTAGCCACTAGAGTCCAAACAGGAGATAAAATGCAAGCTGTGAAGGTGTGGGAAAAAAGTAATAAATAAAGGGCCAACTGCCACTGCATTAAAACAGCAGCTCTAGAAAAGAAAAAAGTTGTTTAGAAAGCAGAGCAGGAGGCACTGAGTAGAGCTGGCTGATATTTTTTGGTGGATACCATTTAATTTATACCAAAATGTGATACAAAATAGATTTTCATTATTTTATGACAAAATATCTGAAAAAGAAAATTCTGCCTACAATTCTGCCTGGATTTTTTTTTTTTTTTTGGTGAAAGAATTGGATATATGCATCTTCTGAATTAGAGAGGCTTGTTTGCAACATTTTGTGGGCACATGGCAGGATTGCCAGCCTGCTTTAGAGCTAATGGGGATTTCAGGGAGAGCAGGCCACCACAACAAAAACGAAGGGGCTGGGATGTTTGTGAACGGTGGGGTTTGGAGGCCCTGAGTTCAGCAGGCAGGTCTAGTCCTCAGACTGCAAGTTCTTTGCTGGTAGTCAATGAAGTGCAATATTGCATACTGACATTCTACAGGAATGCTTTGCATGTTCAGTGCATAACCCCATAAAATCAGCATAATTTCACCCTTCAGCTCTAATGTCACTCTAAACATGGGTCTTCTGATTGCTTTGTTTTGTTGCTGATGTTTTGAACAAAGCACCTCCCTTGAGATAAGGCCAAATTTGTACCTCTGGAAGTTTTACAGCATAATTATACTGGAAAGATGTGTTAGGCCAGATTTACAGAACAGGTACCTGCAGCCATACCTGTTTTGGTCAGGGGAGTAACAAGGTGTGATCCCTGTTGCCATCAGTGCGTCAGCAGCCCTCATGCTCTCATGGTCCTACTGCACGTGGCTCTACCAGCCCCATTTGCTTCACCAGGGTAGGGTGAGGGGCTATTCAGTGGTTTGAAGGTAAATCAAACTGGCTGGTACAGCTGCTTTATTGGACCAGTCAAATGGTGCTCCTGAATTGGCAGACTATTCCTATGCCTGGCTCCAGCCTGGATAAGGCTCTACATGAACATCTCTAGCTGCACACGTAGGTGCGTAGTGTGCCTCTGAATCTTGCCTTGTGCACCTCAGCCACAGGGGCCTGCTCACAGTGCAACACATGTATTTCCAGCTTTCTCTACTTACCCTGGTCCTCCAGGGTATGTGTCCAACAACACCCATCGTGTGAAGCCCCTTAGTACAGTGATTTGCCCAGGCCCCTCAGGGGACAAAGGCCTACGGACATCTCATGGCTGCATCCCCAGAGGTAGCAAGTGGGAACAGGGGTGTTCAGAGATGATGGCAGAGCCTCTGGGCATGCACAGCAAAAAGTTGTTAAGCAGGGGACGGTGCAAGCTTTGTAGTTTGTTCTCTTAGGCATGTACGTTCATGCCTAAATTCCACCTAAGCTATATCTAATGTGCCCAAATGCTCTTTTGGATCTTGCCCTTGGGCTACTAATTCTACGGAGATCCCTAACTTCCCACTTATTTACTCTGCCACCCACAATCAGCAAGACAATTTGAATTCAAGATTAAGAGACTAAATGGGTATTAGATACCTGAGGCTACAGCCATACAGCAAAGGCAGTGTGCTCCAAGTTACTGCCTACTGTCCACCTTGGCTGTCAGGTGAGGGGACCAAGTGAAGTACCATAACGGATACCTTCCCATCCCCAAAACCAGGTTTTCATGGAGGGGAGGGATGGAGCTGTTGTGTGCTTCGGTGTCATCCCTGCGTGGGGGGACAACACAGCTCCCATAGCCAAGAGCTGGGAAGTGCTCTGGCAATACACACACCAAGTCCTGTGCTGGTCCTGGACTCCCATGGTTAAGGCTTCCCCCCTCTCCTCTCATCCCTGCAGTGTCAGGAAAGGCAATGAGTGAATAGCTGACAGTTTCAGGGCTTTGCAGAGCCACCGGGCAGAAACCTTTCCTGCAAAAGCACAGAGGCTGCACTCGTGGAACAGCTGTGCTGATACCTATCAACCTCAGTCTGAGAATTTCCCTCTCTCCCCCCCCCCCAAACATTTGTGCAAAGCCCATACAATCCTTCCCCTCTTTACAGATACCTACACTGCATCTGCTCATGTACAACAATAGCAAAATGGTCATTCTCCAGGATACAGGAAAGCCTCCCAAGGCTGTCATCCAGGCTGATCTAAACAGGACAAAAAGAGACATTTGACATTTCACTTTACATTTAAAGCATACCAGTGAGGAGCCCAACTCCTCCATCTAAGTGTAGCCCTGTTAGGGCAGGGTGGGACCTGGTGAGACCAGGATCAAGTGCACCTCACTTGCCTGCACTATTTTTGTGAGATGGGGCAGGAGACTGCAGTCAACCTGGCTTTGCCTTAGCCAGAATACAGCGCTGTCACCCCACAAGCCCCAAGGGCATTTGCGGGCCTGTATTGGTGTAAGTCTTCCAGCTCCTCTGAAACACCATCCATTTACCTCACTCCACCTCTGGACCACTGATGACCATGTGACCCAGGCTTCCCTCCCTGGCACACGAATGGGAGCCAGGACCTACCTTGCATCCCTTCAGGGCCCCTGCCTATTGCACCAACTCTGCTGAGCCCTGGGGATGGCTGGGCRTTGCTCTCAGTGGGTACTGATCCCCTGCTGGCCGAAAAGTCTTCAGATAATGTCCAGATGGGTGAGGACATTCAAGTGCATTGCTCCTGGCAAAAAAGCTCCTGTGTCTGATGTCACAGTATTCTCCTGTGTCACTCCACACGTTCGGCATCACTTTTGCAGGGACCTATTTTTTATCTTGCCTCTGTGATGGTTGCCCTCCCACTTCTCGCTATCCTTACCGCTCTGTCTTTTCATTAACCTCTTCTCCCAGCTCCTCTCACAGCTCAGAGTGGTGGTGCATCTTTCCTTCCCCTCCCTAGACACCAGTTGATAACAGCCGTAACATCAGTGGTACCTTTGAGAACTGGTCGTAGATGACCTTCATGACAGGGTCTGAGAACTGTGCGTTTCCAGCCAGCACAGAGGAGAGGATGTTGCTGAGTGTCACCATTCCCAAAATAAGTCTGCAAGGGAACAAGGAGTTTTTCAAAAGGCCAGGCCTGAGGTACAGCATATGTGTTACATAAGGACTGAACTGCTTCCTTTTAAGTCATGACTAAATCGCTGCTGCTTTCAGCGAGAGGCACCAGCCTTTTCTGCATCTGAGCAGCACCTTTAGTGGGCATGTGTCCACTCTTGGTGACCCCCTAGAAGGGCCTCTCACTGCTGAATCACATCTTTCCCTTGCTCTCCTTCCTCCTGACTTTCACCTTTCTTTCCATCAGCTGTCCATTCGATGCATGCATTTCTGGTTTGTGCACCCTCTGGAGTGGAAATAGCCCAAACSCAGGGCATTGCATGAGCATAGTCGGGGTATCAGCCTAAGAATGTCTCAGTTCAACACCAGAGCCTGGGGACAGATGGCTACAGGCTGGGATCTGAGATCTGCTGCTACACCATAGGCAACGCACAGGAATTGAGACAGCGAGGGGCTTCCCGTCCCCACACCGGAGACTGTTGCAGCTCCATTTGTTCCACTGTCATCACACTGGGGACA
Source organism: Apteryx rowi (assembly GCF_003343035.1). Taxonomy (NCBI): domain Eukaryota; kingdom Metazoa; phylum Chordata; class Aves; order Apterygiformes; family Apterygidae; genus Apteryx; species Apteryx rowi. The sequence goes on along the minus strand of NW_020449608.1, from coordinate 623,548 downwards.
AGAAGATACTTGTCCTCCACCAAGCTGCTAGTTCAACCATATTTAAAGTTGACTGTTGCAGTCCAGGACTTAGCAGCTGGGAAAAGGGAGATTCATGGGCTCTCCAGTTGCTTGTCTGAGTGTGTTTCCCATCCAGCCTTCGCTTCTCCTCTGCATCCCGCTGGCCAATGCACTGATCCAACCTCTGCTGAGGCTGCTAGGCACCGGATTTGGCTTTGACTTTTACTAGCTCATTTACAGGGAGTTTTCTTGATAGACCATGCCTGTTATTACTGTTAGCAAAAATAAAGGCTCTAAACTGTCTAGATAGGCAATTGTAAGGAATGYTGAGCCCGTGCCACTTCTGCAGCATTTATAGGACCCACGTCTCTCAGGATTTAGGCCCATATGCTTATCCTTTACTTTGCGTCACAAGGAGGCAGATGATATTTAAAAATGGAATTTAAGAGAATTTAACCAAATTAGCAGAATTCACAGAATTTAACCCAAGTACCACATCACTGGATAAGTAAATGGGACTTTCTGTTTAGCTTCATCATGGCTGCTCTTCCCATTTGAATGACCATCTATGTAACAAGTAGAAATAGATACCCTGATTCAGCAACAACAGGAGCCTGGTCATATCCCTTCTCCTGGAGGATTTCAATTGCTTTTTGACAGCTGACTTCTGGGAGAAGAATTAGAGGGGCTGAGAGATTCAATTTCTGCACCTTGATATTCCACCACCTGTTGAAAGACAAATGGCAGCACCAAGTTGTTATTCACTCGCGTGCACCTGTGGGCCTTGTTCAGAGAGGCAAGGTCAGTAAAGACCAGACCAACTACACAAAAGATATTCTATCTGCCTGTAAAGCTCACCTCACTGCTGTCCCCAAAGCAGTCATGCAATAAGTCCACTATGGCCAGGTCTTGTTTAAGCAGAGCTTTCCCTAGGCCCAGGGTACATATGACTCCTAAGGCCAGCAGTTAGCAAGGTACTGAGCTGTCCCTATTCCAAGGAAGCTACTAAGTGCTTAGCTTTAAGATCATGAGCAGAGACCTACCAGTTTTACTTCCTTAGTTTGTAGCCTTGATYCTTAATATGCAGCATTTGCAGCTCCTCCAGGAGAGAGCCTAGCAGAGATGCTGATAAGACTTTTCAGGGACCAGGTATTCTTGCTCACTGGTGACCACAGGGAACTTCCAACTCATCCCAGCCCTTCACCCTTGCAGACAAGGTAGGGCAATTTCTAGAGACTGGAAGGGCCAAGAGCAATTTTAACCAGACACAAGATGCCTTTGAAAAGTATTATTTTTTTAGGAAATAATTTGCAATAATCTTTAGTCACAATAACCCACAGGAGCAGGTGACATCAGTAACACCTCCTGTCTTGAAAGTGAGACTAGGTGCTTTCTAAACAATAAGCATTTATCCTGCCACTTGTCAACTGGCATCAGCAGTTTGTCTGCTTGATTCTCTGCCTTCAAGGGACTCTCTCCCTGTGGAGTGCAAGAGGGAGCTGAGATGGTCATTCTTTCCAGCCTCCCACTCTGGAAAGTGAAAATTTACTGTTTCCTGCCTGAAAACCCCCAGTCTGTTTGAAGGTGTCTTTGCTCCAGAAGGGATCCATCTCCCCACTGGCCTGATGTTCCGCTGAATATCAGCTGCAAAGCAGAGAGAGTAGATTTTGAATGGCGCTAGATGTCCTCCTCAATCGTTCTACTCGGCAGAGTTTAAATAGCCTGGAAAATGACTGCCAGATGGGAGCACATCAACATCTTCAGGACAGAAATGACTCCTTTATAGTTTTTGATCAGAGAACAGGAATATCTAACCAGTCCAAAAAGAGGAGCTGGCATCACAGGCTTCTCAGAAGGATCTGGACTTGACTAATTTTTTTGAAATACTAGAAGATAATGCTTTTCTTTGAAGATAATCACTTCCAGACTCAGAAAACTGGTTCCCTTAGTACAGTTTATATTCGCAAAAGTGTCTTACCAAGGCTTGTGCTCCTGGACATCATTCAGGAATCCATTTTTAATCATCCACTTATCATTCAAAAATTTGGACCTAGAAATCATCAGCAAAGAAGTTTGTAAGTCCTCAGTAAGAAGTTGTGCTTTGTTTCATGCACTAGACCTCAGTACTGCCTCAGGGCTTCCATGATTTTTGCAGCTGGCTGCTTTTAGCCCCTTTTAAGGTCAACAGGAGCTGCGGGTGCTCAATAACTTTTAGAAGCATGCCAGCTATTTACGTGCCTAACTTTAGGCATGCAAGTTCAAAAACTGTAGCTTGACTGATTCCTACTCCGTGCAGTAAGTCAGTGACAGGAAGAAATAAAACCCAAGTGTCCCAACACACAGCCCCTGGCTCTTACCACTGTAGTATGCTATTCCCTTTGTTTTTTGTTTTTTGTTTTTCTTCTGTGGGGTTGTACTGGGATGACTCCCGGCTTGGGGCTCACTCTGGGGCATGCTGTCAGATTTATACTGGTGGATCTCCAACAGTTTGCACCACCAGGCAAGCACAGAAACTCACATGTAGTTCCTGACGGAGTCGGGCAGGATGACGACACAGCGCTGCCCTTCCTTCAGGTCCCTGGCAGCCCTCATGGCCACAGACATGGCGCTGCCTGAGCTGCCACCTGGCCGGGTGTGAGGAGACAGAGACAGATGTTAGAAGTGCCCAGGGTGCCTGGTCATAGCCCCACGTGGACCCCACTCTGCCCTGGCCTGTGGGACGGAGGCGTTGGGGCTGAGCTGCTGCAGAAGTAATGCCTTTGTAGACCAGGGCAGCCCAAAACGCTGGGACCAGGAGGCAAAGTGAGTCAGCAATCTCATATGGCTCTCCAAAAGAGACCAGGTAGGGACTGAAGGGGCACCTCCATGTGGAGGCTCTTGACAGCAGGCTCATGAGGTGATAAGAAAAGTCACCTTATGACTGGCACTCTTCTGGTGGGATTGCAGGCAGGCCAAGGACTGAAAGGAGAGGTTACGGGCACATTTGTACTGCTGCAGCCCATGCTGCACCCTTTCTTTGGGTAAGGAGGTCAAATCTAGAGCTTCTGGGCTGACTTATTTTACAATCAAAGATTCACTTTAAATAAACCATAAAGGTTGAAAAAATATATAAACATTACATTCATGCTTGGAATACCAGACCAATGCAATGGGAAAGCTTAAAGTATCTCTGCGTCTGTGTGTGTGTGCATGTGGTTTGCTGCACGTAGTGACAGCAGGTCCTGACTTTACAGATGCAATTCTTCCACTGATAGTTCGAGCACTGAAAGTCAAACACATTCCACTACCTGTGTGCCAGTGACAGACTGCATTCAAGGCAGCACGTATTTTACAGCAGGTTAAGTAGTACTGGGTCACATTTTTCAAACAAATGATGAAAGTGCCCGAAAAATGCAGTTCTGGGAACATGAAGCTATTCACAAATTATAGTTAGTTCAGCAAGTAGTTTCCATTGAAACACGGTGACTTTGTGAGTATGTAAAACGTTGGAACATTTATCTAATGTTTTCATCTTGAACCACATTTCATCTAGACTTTCTATTTCAAAATAGTGCTTGTTCTGGATCAGAACTGATTGATTTTTTTAAAGAAAAAATGGTGGAGAAGGAAGAGATTAAATATTTGAAAAGTAAAACATGTTTCACTAGGGGTCAAGTATGTTCTAGCAGGTGTAGAAAAGAAGCGTAGAAAAGCTTAGCTATTACCTATGACTGAAATCTCTGATAGTTTAATCAATTGTGGGCTGTCATTTTAAAGTCTAAGATCATTGTGTAACAGATAAGAAGGGTGAAAGTGTACCCATCAAGATGCCCTTCACCTTTCACTCATGTAGGAAGACAACCAGGTATTGGTATTTAGGTATGTACCAAGGCAGGGCTTTCAGGTTGGCACTTTAATTAAAATATTTCAAACAGCATTTAAGCATTTCATTACAAACAGCCTGATTTTTTTTCCAAAACTTTCTGTATGTGAGTTATGAGGAATTTTATCAGCCATAGCTACAAGCCTATGTATTGTCTGGTACTGGGCACAAACCTACCACTACCTGCTTAGAGGGAGGAAAGGCTGAAAAATGCTGATGCTGTGTAGAGGTTCTTAGGGCAGTACAGGCAGGGTATGTGTGAAGGCACCTGTTCATTTTGCAAAGCCATTGGGATCACTGACAGCTCCTTGGCACACAGAGAAATACTCAATAAGAACATTTTACACTCACTTTACTTTCAATCTTTCCTGGTTCAATCCTGGCACCTCTAGTGTGGCAACAGTTCAAAGACAGAAAATACAGCCTCACAGAGTTGTTAGTGGAGCAAGTTTTAGTCCACCTGTCCTGTCCTGTATCCCATTAATCCTATTCCTCAATCCATGTAACACTACACCAAAACAGAATTAGGCCCAGCAGATCCAGTTCTATGTGCAAAAATGTTAAAGTAAGAAGAGAGTTATTGCTTCTATTATTATTATTATCACCAGTGACTCAGTTCCTAGACCACTGACTCACTGCAGCATCCCTGAAATCTACAGTGACCTACACACTAGCTCTGGATTCAGCCCTGTTAACCCAGCAGACACCAAATGCAGTGAGCATCTGCCCTTAAACTGCTCTTCTCCCAAAACAATTAAAGGGTGAGATTCAAAAACTTTATTAAGAGAAGCAGCTCTTGTTATTGATGCTTACCGCACAATAATCCCTCCTCTCTAATCAGCCTGCGAGACATGAGGAACGAGTCTCTGTCATTGCATTTATACCACTGATCAACCACCTGAAGAGAAAGTAAAGAGGACAGTTGGTTCCTGGAGGTGTTATTTCAGGCTGTGCCTACCCTCTGATGTATGCTGAGGTGCTGATGCCTCCAATGTCTGGCAGCTTTAAACTGCTTTCCATACTGGTTGAAAACAAACACATTTGTCAAGGCATCCTAAGTCTGGAAGGTATGTCCTTGGTTGAAAGCACCCGCTCTAGCCATTCCAGCCAGCACCCTTTCCTCAGCGAATCTGGGATATCTGACAGGTCCGGATTCGGGATGTGGAAGAGGGAATGGTGTTCATGCTGGCCTGGGCTAGGTTAGGTTAGTGGTCAAGATTTTGCCAGACAAAAGCTATAATCAGATCCAGCAAGGAAAAGAGTTTGGGGATGATCACAGGTCAAAGCTGTAAAACCATGTACAAAGAGCAGAGATGTAATTAACACAACACCTGAAAATATAAAGAATCTGGGGTCTGAATTTGTGTGGAGTGGGTTCTAAGAGCAAGGCTCAGGGAACACATACAGCCTGAGTTATGGCTTTAAAGCACCACAGCTGGTGGTGATTGATATAGAAAGAGGAAATTTGACAAGAAGCTGTACTGGGTTCATGGTCTGTTGTCTTACATTGTTTGAATCTTGTCTTTCAGCTCATATATGGTGCAAGGTTTCTGCTTGGTGCATGCAGTGAAGGACACCGAAGCCTCAGGAAACACCGGTGTGATGAATGGCAGCCTCAATATTGACTGTTTCTGCAGACTTACAGTAAAAGAGACATGCTCTGGACATTGGAAGATCAAGACTGAGCTGAGAAGTCAGATACTCTGACACATTCTTTGTCTGCTCCTATATTTGGCTTCTCCTTGTAGGTCAGTTGTGACCAGATTTACTCAGAGAGATGCTGGGGTCCTGGTCCCCACACGACAGCTTGTTCTGCACTGGAAATGCACACAAGTAGCCTTAGAGCTGGGCCRGGACAGGTACCAAATCTGGCTATTTCTGAGGTTGGGAGTAGTTTGAATGTAAAGCCAAAGATCAGACAGAGGCCTCTTCTCATCGCACAGCTACTTACTGATCTGTCAAGGACAGTAGGGATAAAGTCATGTCCGATACCCTCCACCTCTATGGTCGTGGTGTTTGTCCTGTTCAGCTCACTGGGCAGAGCAACGATGGAGCCATCGGGATCTACACCAATGATCTTTGAGGGAAGGAAGTTTTGTTAATCACAGAGGGAGTTCAAATATAATCAAACACACACCTCAAAGGAAAAATTACCCGTGCTCTTATAAGCAACATTTGTCAGCAACATTCTTCTTTCCATGATATTCATTAATATTGCTATCCATTGGCAGCATGGAAAGCTTCCAGGATAAAGAAATACTGTTTCTCACTGGCTTTACAAATAGATCCTAAGTGGTGTTCAGCTGCTGCAGAAGAGATTGTGGTGGCTTAAAATGTTATCACCCTATTAGCCATTGCCCCTTTGGCAGAGTCTGCTACTTTGAAAGCTCAACCCTTAAAAGAGAGGGTGTGATTGATCCTTAATCTGCTTCAGTGCAAAGCCAGCCATTAGCTCACTCACTGTGGAAAACCGTGGCCACAGATAGATATCCTTTCTAGATCTACCTGTGCTGGCTGACAGTGGCACCTCCTCCAGTTGCCCATAGCCTTATGTCTGTGTTGAGGTTGCCTGTGTCAGCACGCAGCTTAAAAAGGTATGATGGTACTGCTTCACACTCAGCTTCAGGCAGTCAGCTAGGTTAGCTCATGACCACATCCACCAGTGACTGAATCCACACCATCTGACTTTGCCTCTGGTGAACCAGAGTCACTCGCACACTGGCTATGCTGGGGAGGCAGTAACCTTCAAGCCGCCAGTCTGTCTTGAAGCACAAGCTCTGCAGAATGATCATCTGTCTATGGTTGATGTCAACTCAACTGCACTGAGGCTTTCACAGAGGCAGATGAGAGGTACTTGCACAGTCTGCTCCCCACATGGAGCTGCCAGAGCAGTAGCTTTTGGCAGCCAGGTTAACCAGGAGCAGGAGCAATAATGCTGTCAGCTGGGCCAACCACTTCTGCACGGAAAATCTGAGTGCATCCTGGAAAGTGCAGGGCACAGGAGAGGGCAGAGATTAGTAACAGCACTGTGGAGCCTTTTACCTCTAAGGCACTTGAGCAATCTGGCTCAAGCTGAGTATAACACCAAGTTGTTTCCAAGAAAAGCCAAGCTCACTGTGAAAAAACAAATTGGCAGAGACAACAACTGTTAGCTCTGCCCTGCCRCACATGAGCTGTGGGGTTAGTTCTGATCAAGGACACAGGCAGGAAAACCCAGGGCAGTCACCATTCCCCCTGGGCAGTCCTTCCTCCCAGCTTACTTTGCACTCTGGGCACTTCTCCTTCAGCTTCCTGGCAACACCAGTAACAGTGCCTCCTGTGCCAGATCCAATCACCACCATGTGGACCTTGCCTGCAGGTCAGAGAAGAGAGAGGCCTGAAGAGATTGAGCCTGACCTCCAGCACTGCCCTGCCATGGCAGACAGTCTCCCTTTCATTAGGGTCCTGCACAGATGTAAACCCTGTGTGTGGAAAGGACAAGCAGAATTCTTTCCAGTGGCAAAAGCATGGTCCTGCTGAGGGGCACAGATGAGCTTGCAGGATCTGGACACAGCTGATGCTGCCTCAGCACAGGGGCCTGAGAGTGACCTCCAGATCTACCACTGGTTTCCATGATTTCTGCATGTTTGGCACCTACTGGCTTAAGGCGGAGGGAGGATCACCACACTTCCAGCCCTTCCAAACCACACCACATTGAAGCAGTGCATGCACATGAATAACAACACACACTAATAACAGGCACACCTTTTCAGCTAGTGTTAGCATCCAAAGAGGAGAGATGGTTCTCTCAGCTCTGCCCTGACACCCCTGTCTGTCAGGAGTAGCCCTACTGACATCAGTGAAATTATACTGGTGTAGGAATGGTAGAAGCAGAATCTGTTAGGCCTTCAGAGCCTTGTGTTGTAACTGCAGTGGGAAAATGGGACTTGCAGTTCACTAGTGGCTGCTGATAAGAGCAGATCTGCACACTTTGGTAGAGGGAAGTCTGGAACTCTCTTGTTCCTGTTGCTATCCAACTGTTGTACTGTTATCACAACTGCTCTCTGGTTAAAACCCTTGAGCCCTGTTTATGTTTTGCAGTGCTCCCAGTATTGGCAATAAATTTTACTTCTATCTGCACAGACACGGACTGAGGCAGTCCTTCCCTGCCTCTCCCCCCTCCCTCCCCCATCACATCACATGTCATTAAGTTTTGATCCATTTTAATTTGCTAATGACTGTGCTGGATCAGATGAAGCCCGTCACTGCCCTGGTGGAGTTATATTCCTCAGTGAGGTCTCTTGAGCCATCTTGTGCTCTCATCTGACAGATCTCAGAGATGTTGTAACAGCCGAGAGATGGGCTCTTTCTCCTTCAATACAAACAGCCTAATTTTGTTAAGCCTCTGGTCTCCTCCCTCAGGCTTTTGAAGTTGGAGGCCATAATAGGGAAGTCCTGCAGGCTTAGGTGGATCTGGAGTGGATTATGTGAAGTTGCTACACTCTGCGTGTCAGTATTATCAAGGATGCCTTCACTTACAGAGGCCCTTTTGGGCGTTTCTAAACATTCAGATCAATAAACAATGTAAAATAAGCCTCTCACAGAGTTACAGCATCCTCAGTAGATAGAAACAACAGCATAAATGGTACCTTCACACTGCTCCAGGATCTCTTCAGCTGTGGTGTCGTAATGAGCCAGGGGGTTGCTTGGATTTCGGTACTGTTTATTTCAACAGAGAATAGCATAGGTCACTGCGTAAAGCATAGGTCAAATACCAAACTAGCAATAGCTCCTGACATGCTTTACCCAAAGCATACAACTTCCCCCCTCCTCTTCCTGGAGATGGCTGCACTGTAATCCAACCAGGCCAGGTCACAGATGTTCCTCCTGGTTGTCACTTTGGACCAGGTTTCTAAGGACATGATACATCTACACTAGAAGAGTAAATCTGCTCAGAAACACTCCCTCTCTGGCACTTGGTGACTATTTGCCTTGGAGATGGTGTGGCTGTTATCATATTCAGCATTGCCACGTTTTGTGAGATCTGGTGATTTTATTAAAGCTCTAGCTGCCAGAGGCAAGCAAGTACCCCAGCATCTCAGCTATTGTTTAGAATGAAACATTTTTAGACTTCTCTGTTGCCTAGAAAAATTTGAAAATGCAGCCACGCAATGCTTCTAAAAAGCTCAAAAAAACAARCAACCCCCCCATAYGTCAAATTTTAAAACTTTTGAAAAGTATCCTATATGTAATTTTGAGATCTGACTTGTGATTCAGGGACATTTGTGGTTGGCAGTGCAGCAAGTTAGTGTCTTGGAAATGTCAGCCAAAGTAGTGGTCCTACATTTAGAGAGGGAGTCACTGCAGGGGTGCACAGGTACAGCACAGAAACGTGTGCAGTGTCATGTTTAAGCCTGTAGCCCAGGCTGCTTCTGAAAAGTGCATTCAGATGCTGAGCTTGTTTTTTGTTAATAGGAAAGAAATCTATTCCTTACCTAAATTTTCTGCAGTATTGGGGTTCCCTGCTCACTATAAGGATTCCTCCCTATGGCAGGGTCAGATCAGAGGGAGAAGTGCCCTCCTGTGCAGGATCCAGTACTGTGGCAACTGCAGGTGGGAATTGTCAGTGTTTGCCTTTTACAGCATGAGGCTTATTTTGAGGCAGAATTGAGGCTGCTAGTCAGACATAAAAAGTGATTCTTAGGTTGACATTAATATCTGAAGTAATCTAAGGAGTCTTTTAAATATGCAAGAAAACCCAGCCTCCCCCACCCCCAAGCTTTGGCAGAAGTGCTACAGATGACCCTTATTTTGTTTCTGCCACCCTGTGCATTAGGGAGGAGCAGTTAAGTTGCATGAGCCATAAAATGGTGATTTCACACTGATGAAATCTGCCTTAGCTGCTGGTTTGGACAAAGCCCCAAACACAGACAGACTTGGAGTGTACTGTATAAGCCAGGTTTGGAAAGAGTCCATGGAGGAACTGCATTTACCTGGTCCAGGATGTGAGAGTTTGGGATTTCATCTTTCAGCTTCCAGGCAACACGAATGTTAGACTCGGGGGCATCAAAGCGGGTGCATGGGGTCCTCACAATTTCAACACCCAGCGCCTTCAGAACATCGACCTTTCAGAGGGAAGAAAGTAGATGTAATGCAACTGATCCCACGTAGTGTCAGTAATCTGAACCTATGTGCTCACAGTGGTGTCAGATGTCAGAGAAGCTTTGCATGCAGGAGACATTTAACATTTGGAGTTACAATGTCCGACTCTCAGTTATACTATCTTTGACATCCTTCTGGCAGCCCGGGGCCTCCTGCCGGGAGCTGGCACATGGATTGAAGCATGGCCCTGTGCCCAGTTCTACTCTGGGGCAGGCTGGGGACACAGCAGAGGTAGGTAACACTGGGCTGCTCCTTGGTGCCTGGGGAAGGGAACAGAGGGAGTCGGGTGCAGGGAACAGCATCTGGGAGCAGTTTTCATAYGTGCTGTGGACTGAGCCCCTGTGCACAGAGAGGATGCTTTAAACCAATTTTTGCCCCAGGTCCCTTCTCTCCCCTGCCCAGGCATGGGGAAGGAGTAACTACAAATCAGTCCTAGGGCATTAGTCCACTGAGAGATGTGGCTGCCTCAGGAGTGGGGGTGTCAAAAAAGAAGGATGGGTGAGTATCAGCTCCTGCAAGTGAAACCTATGGCAGCTGGGGGAGGAGGTGGCATCTGATCCAGACTCAGCTTAAGTGAGATTTAGATTGAAATGGGGGTGGCACTTTGGAGAAGGGCTCAGTTTTGAGCCAAGTCAGGGGCCAGGTTTGGCTTCACTGGCATGAATCCAGCTGACCCGTTTGTGAGACTTTTGGCTCCCCAAGACTGTGGGAGATTTCTGTCATTTCCAGGACAGAAATTCCACCTAGTCATCAGCTCTCGCGCAAGTGACGTGATTTCCACCATCTCAGAAAACAGCTCAGAAAACTCTAATGTCTTCAGGTTAAAGAAAAGCCTAGAAATATGGAGAGATCAAGTGACTTGCTAAATGTCACACAGGAAGTTAGCAGGACTGGCAGCAGAGCCCAGGCGCTCTGCATGCCTCTCCTTCTCTCCCTCCAGCCCTCGCTCTCACAGACAACAGATTGCTCCGTTTCTCTGCAGAAATGCACCATATTTGGCTAACACATGACCCCAGCTGCGTCACTGACACTAGATAATCAGTCAGATCATCACGGTGTGCTTTTTTTGTCAAGAGGAAATCTTCTGAATAGCTACAAAGATATGTCAGTACTTGCAGCGAGGCTTTATTACCCTTTAAAGGAGAGGACAGTCTAGTTCTTGAAAGACAGAGACAGAGAGAAACAGAGAGGGAGATGTTCCCAAGCTGCAGGGTAATACCATACAGAGTTCTGACCTTTTCCATGCTCATTTTTTCCGGCAAGACAATGATGCAGCGGTAACCTTTCACTGCAGCTACCAGTGCCAGCCCGATTCCTAGGAAAGGGGGGAGGAAAGGGAATCGTTTGATAACAGCATTTGGCAAGGCCAACTGACATTCATGTTCCCTCATGCTTCCTACGGTCCTCTCTCTTACCGGCAAACGTAACCTACAAATTTTTGCTGACAAGCTACGTGTGAGGGCATCCTCTTTGAGTCTTGCAGGGTGTGCTCTGAAAGCCAGGGAGCGTGGGAGGATGCTCTAATGTGTGAGTTGATAATAACACTCTGGTCCCTAGAGAACGGAGAGTGAGCAATCTGTTAGCATGGCATAAAGTGAATGGCAAGGCTAGGGAATGTTTTCCTCCCTGTACCAACGYTCAGGCCTCTTCCTTTGCCTGCCACGCTAAGCTTTTTAAAACATAGGAGAGATGTGATTTCACTTCAGGAGTACTTCCCCCTCCCCCTCAAATGCTCTCACTTATGTGYGTGTGGGGGGGATGAAGCTGCATATCTCACCCCATGGTGAGCAGGCAAAGGGTGTCTGTGCTCTAATTTCACTCTGGATGATGGATTGAGCCAGCTGCTCCCCAGCTAGATAAGGAAAGTGAGGCTGGAGCAGTTCCTGGGAGAGGATGCCCAGGGCTGGGAATGGGTTTAGGCACTATGGTGCTGCCCTGATTGCTCAGGCTCCAGGCCTGGAGCAAGGCTGGGCAGCAGCTTGAGCCACCTTGTGAATACACATGAAGAGAGGGTCCCTTTGCCCCAGCCCCTGCGAGGACAGCAGCACTCACACGGGGAGATGCCTAAGCTAAATGAAAGCTGGTGTGGAGAGACTTGGAACAAATGGGCTGATAAGGAGCAAAATTTATAGAGAAGAGCCCCATTCTGCATTACTAGTGTGGAGGAAATGGTGTCGCCATAGCAGCAGAGGGGAGCACAGCAAGGGACGTGGCCTTGGTTCCCTCCAAAGTGTCTTGACATCCACTGTTGTGCCTTTTTCAGGAAAGCTTGTTATGTACACACACATCCTTGCCTTTTGGGGGGATACTGATACAGGGAGCAGGAAAGGGCTATGGAAATTTGGCAAGTGTCCTTGTGTCTTGTGCAGGCTGCAAACTGGGGGGAGACTCCTCTGTTCTCCCCCCTTTCTTGTAGCAAACCACAATCTGTTGCCTGAGCAAGATGACAGTGACAAAGAGGAAAAGAAGATCTTCCAGCCCATCGGGGAAGCCCTCTTTGGGGAACTCTGAATATTCAAGAACTTCTCAGCCAGAAAACACGCGGGCTGTCCCAGCTGCTCCAGCTCCTGAGGCTGTTTGCGTTACCAAGAGGTAACCTCACGGGCATGTCTGCACAGGACGGGATCCTCAGACACCCTTCAGGAATTTCAGCAATGAGTCACTCCAGCACCTTGGGCTACCTGAGGCAGCCAGGAGGGAGGGGAATTGAGGTGAGGACATAGCCAGAGTTGTGGGACCCGTTGCTATCCTTATTGCTGCCTGTTGCCCAAGGATCAATGCTCACAGATATGTCACTTCACACTGGGCGAGGGGGCAAAGGTGTTTCAAAGATGTTTCCTCAGATGTTTCCATGAATGGGCCAGTGGAAAGAAAACTACATTGCCCAGGAGAGGTTTAGTCAGTCTGGTATTTTTGCTTAACAGTGTAGTAGGAAGTGCAAGAACTCCATAAATATCTCTACTGTCTCTCTTGCATGACCCTTCAGAAATACCAGCCCTATCTTCAGTCTGCCTGGTACCCAGACACTTGTCACACATATGCTTCCCACCTGTGTTTCCTGATGTGGCTTCAATCAGTGTGTCTCCAGGTTTTATAATCCCGGCTCTTTCTGCATCTTCCACCATCCTCAGGCTGATGCGGTCCTTCACACTGCCCCCGGCATTGAAGTACTCACATTTTGCCACTACAGTTCAAAGGTGAGGTTCTGTCAGGGATAAGCTACAGACACAAGTGCCAAGCACCCCTCAGCTACCAGCCCCCTGTTCCTCCCRGCCCTCACTGTGATCATTTTGGGACACCGATTTCTCCTCTGTAGGATGACCCTTTGCTCAGAGAAACACATCCACTCTTTGCTTGCAGGGCACCGCAGCTTGTCACGGGATTACCCATCAACATACTTGCCCATATTCCATCTTTGACCCAGGTTTCATCTACCTGCACCTTGAAGGCAGTGGGCAGGCCTAGTAAATCCAAGATAGATTTAAAAACATCTGGACAGACGATGTGAAGGTGACACACTGTTAGGATATACCCTGCTGCCCTACCTCAAGGGCACTTCTCTGAGCAGGGCGTTGTCAGGGTTCACAGCAAGGTTTCATGGCCTTTTCTGGGCCATGGCAGGCTCTGGGTTATTAATAGGTATCTAAAAAGGTGGCCTTCTCTAAGGATGCTCTGTACTTCTGAATGGGGTGCTATAAAAAACAAACAAACAATAGAAAGTACACTTTCAACTGATAGCTAGAATCATACTTTCTAAGCTCAACTGCCAAAACCCAAGTAACAGAGACTTTCCAAGGTGCATTTAAATTGCAAGACAGATGTGTATTTCTAATCAGTCCCTTCACACTGTTAATGCTTTGGATAGGATTATTATCACTCAGTTTTTGATGTCCATATCTGAAATGGTCATACTGGGCTCTGTTTTAGAGACAACAACGAGAAATGAGTACTTAAGGATGTGATTCACTTCATCCTTGCAGAGGCATCTCCTTCAGGTTGAGCCGAATCAACCAGATATATGGGCAGCCAAAGCAATGGGAAAAAACTCTTGTGATTACTATTACATTTTATAAGGCAAACTGCCAAAAATCCAGCTACACAGACATCCCCAAAGGCACAGAAATTACAAGGTAATCATGGCTAATTTTAACTGCTTCCTTAATGTTGCAGTTACTGCAAGCATTCATGTCTTTGCTGTGTAACAGGCTTTGTGCTCACTGACAGTTTACATAGCAAGGAACTTAGGGCCACTTTGGGAAAGTCCTGTTCTCCTTCCCTTTCTGCACCAGGGGAGGGAGACACCATCCCAGTAAACAAGGGCTTGGATTCACTCCCTGGCCTGCTCATTGCTGCTTGGACCAAATCCTTCCCTGCCTGGCAGGCACTTGTCTTGGCAAGATATCCTCCAAGGGAAAGGCTTTCTTCACAGGTGAATCGGGAACTGCAGACCTGTCCTCCAACTCCTCACACCCTGGCTTCACAGCCACGTACTGTCCCCTAAAGTCTTATTCCAGAAGGAGACAGGCAGTGAAACGTGGCAGCCTCTGAGGTTACAGGGTTAGGGGCCTGCCTAGGCACCTAAAATGGATCTGGTCAAAGAGCACAGCATGTTTCATGTGGATTTGTGTCCCATGGAGACTGGTTACCATGGGGATTCCCTACTGTCATATATAAGACTGTAAGATCCTGTTGTGCTGTTTTACGGAGCGTGAGCACTGATCAAGTCTCTCCTTCCAACCCAGCCACTTGAAACTCATGAACCTTAATGTTTGTCCTCCTGACCAATTTCGCTGAAATTAATTAGTAGGGTTAAAAGTTATAGGAAGGAAGACTGAAAAATCCATATACACAGAGATAGCCTAATTTCATCATCCTTTTTTCTGCAGGAGACCAAGCTAAAAACAACCCTTGCATAAGATAACACACCCACTTGGAGGCAGTGATATGATAAAATCGCCKCAGGGGGGTAGAATGTGGTTCCTGATGGAAAGACTGACCCCGCCGCCAGTGCGGTGGCCCACTTTTAGTATAATGGCCTGGCATGCATGCTGCTGATAAACCCAGCTGTGGAAAATTCCTGCTATTTGACTTCAGGCTACTTTTGGGGAGATTCCCAAAGGAAACTGTTGCAGAAGATGAAATCCCAGACAGAGCCCAGGGGGCAGTGACACACAGAAAGGGCAGCCCCTGGCCCAGCTCCAGCTAACCTGGCAGAGGCAGTGCAGAGAGGTGATGCCAAGGCAGATCAGAGTCCCTCTTGCGCAGCAAGCCCCCCTGCTGCAATCAGCGCTCAGGGAGCCACGTGGCACCAGCATGATGCCCAGGCACCTGGCCAGACTCCCCTACCTGGCTCTGGTCCTGCACAAGCTCTTTCTGGCAGCCAGGAGCCATCCTGGTGCTTCTCCACGCAGCCCTCGCTGCTCCCTCTGCCTGGGCAGGCTGCGGAAAGGGCCCCACTGTGCCCTTCACTGTGTCTCGACAACTACATTTCAGGCAGCTTCACCTCCTCTGTCCTAGAGATGCTGTGCATGGGGGGAAATAGGGGGGAGACTCAGCCAGTCTCGCCTGTGCACACCACCTGCTACCCCTGATGCTGCAGCTTCACTGCCCATTGCCACATGGCATATTATCTGCCAGCACCTGAAATCAGCCCAGCTCCACTCTGAGCTTTCGCAACGAGACAACATCAACGACAAACAAGAAGGTGCCAGACTGAACTCGTTTAACGAAGTCTGTAATATCTGGAAAGCAACATAATAGCTAATGTCAAGGACAAGTGAACAAGTTATGGTGTGAATTTACTACACCTCTGTGATAGCTGTCATGTGCCTGAGCTTAACCTGTACAGTGCATAAAACATCTCGAATCTCAGGTAACAGAGTGTATACAGGCAGTTGCTGCAGAGCCAGTGACATGCGCCAAGCTGACACACCAGCCTAACCCTTGATTGCATGCACACAGTGCACATAGCTTCAGCAGGCCCCAGTTCTGCTGATCTGGACATTTGAATCAGTGTTTTGAAAAGGAAGCCRGGGCATGTGAAGTTGTTAGCTGGGAGGGGAGACGCCTTCATTGCCATTAGCCTGCTGTGCATTACAGTCTGAAACCATATGGTTTGATCTGATAAATGACTAAACTGTAACCTACTAATCAGAAGTAACACGTGCAACATTTGGTCCTCCCTTTCAGTCCTTCCTCTCCACAGAGTCTCTTTTGAAGCCCTCTCTGATATCACCCCTCACCCTCTCCTCATGGCCCAGAAAAAACTAGTGAAAAAGGACACTCACAGAGCTCACACTTCAGCCCATAGGACTTCCCAATCTTGTTGACTCGGACCATTGGGGTGCAGCCAATTTTCTTCAGGATGTTGGGCAAGATCTTTGTTTCTTCTGGTCTGTATTAATGGAAAAGAAAAAAGAAATACATCAAATCAGAGCAACTGTTACCCAGCACGAACCAGGATAAAATCTGACTGAGGTTTCAGCAGCTCTGGTAGGCCACCAAGTTACATCCTGGCTCCAAGGTCCACTGATGATTAATGGCAACAGGAACTAGTTGTGGTCTTCCATCACTGTTACCATGAGCTATTTATTCTTTTGGATAAAAAATGAGATGATAGTTAATCTTTAGGGCTATTCTGAAGTGCCTTCTTCAATGAGGCCATAGGCCAGATCTATAACTAAGTGAAGTTAGCATCAGGAAGTGAAACATTGGGATTTTATGTAATGGATGAGAAAGCCAGAAGGCCATCCGTTATAAAGCCTTCTCCTCTTCTCCCCATCCTACCCAGCACCAGTGTGATATGTGCTAATTTTTTGCATCAAAGTGAGAAACAGCCTTGGGAACATCTTGTATTGTGGTATGTRCTAATTTGTTACATCAGYRAGAAACAGCCTTGGGAACATCTGTGGGAACATCCTGTGGTGGGGGGCATGTACCTCGCCTGAGATAACTGAGTTGAGCTAGCGAAGCGGCAATGTTAGTTTAGATAGCCTAATATGGCGCACAATGCRGAGGAAGACTCCAGCCTTCATCCCCACGACCACCAGAGGGCTGAAGAAGACCCCCTAGCAACAGCCGGTGCAGAAGTTACAGGAAGTGCCCCGTATACCCAGAACTGGAATCGCATATAAGGAGACTGTGAGGGGGGGGTTGCGCGCGCCGTTGGTGGAGCAGGAGACTTCCCCGGCCGCCCAGCGCTGTTTTGCTTACTTGTGACTTGCTCAATTATTCTATTAAATTGGGATTTATGCAACCYGGCCCGAGTGGTTGTCAATTTGTCACGTTTACCTATAACAACCAGCTCTGCTTTTTACATTTTCTGAGATCTCTGAGCCAACTGTTTCTTGGCTAGCCAATACCTACTCCCATACTTGCAAGGATTGCTCCAAGTCATCAGGGAGACCCAAGCCACTTCAAGGCTCAAAGGAAGTTCAGTCTCTGACTGACCAGCAAGATCCCTCTCAGCAGGATCTGCTCACCAGCATCAATCAGTTCCTGGATTTCAGAACATGAATGGCCATATCCAGTTTGGAGTTCTGTGCCCTTGAAATGATAGTCCCAATGAATCCTGTCTGAATTTTATTTCCCACTCCCCTAAAGAGTATGAACCTGGCAGCTTTTTCAGTCAACAGCTAGAGTTGCACTCTGTGTTTGCAAGTCCATGCCCTTAGTAAAGAAATGAAATATCAGTCTCAATGCTTCCCTTCTCAGATCTACAGAAGCCTGCATTTAGTGGGCTCTTCAGCATCTGTGTTCACCCAGCAATGATATCTGAGGCAATGCAAATCAGCTTCACCTGAGGCAAGTCAGCACAGCACTTTTTATTTCAGTACAACCTTGTTAAGCAGCTGAGGGCTTAGTTCCACTCCTGCAGGTCAAGCTCTTAACTCTGCCATGAAGCAGAACACTGGAGTTTTTCACAAATAATTAAATGGAGCTCTTGGATTGGGAAAATTCAGCCTCCTGCTTTCTCTAGTCTCTGTCACACTCCAGCAGGAGCCAAGAAACATGTCACAGCAACTGCAGCTGGAATGAAACAGGCTTGTTTGCCTAACACATAGCTGAAAGCATCTTGCCACGCAGATGGGGAACTTATGTCCTTGAACTTTTTAAAAGACAGAGGGAAAAGATTGGTGAGGACTGTGTTTATTGGGGCCACAAACATATTGCCCCTGGTTGATAACCAGCATGTCTCTCTCTGAGTAGGGTGACAAGGCTGCACTCGCTCACTGTTCAGCTCTCCTTTGCACACCTCTTGCTTACTATCATCCTTTGAACCTTGAACCCAAGTTATCCTTGTCTGCTATCGCAGCCAGGCAGATGGCTGTCTGCTTACAGAAAGTCCGTACGGCACAGGGATGACATGCTGTTTACTTAAAGACACATGCACCTTCTTCCAGAGTTTGCAGGTGTGACCTAAACACTTCTTGTTTTGCAGGAATACAGGCATAGTGTTTTAGTGCAGGTGAAATACAGACTTCAGGTACTTACTACCAAAAGGAGCCAGTTTTCTTACATGTCAAGCCCAGAAAAGATGGTGTACTATACACATGCGCTTTTACCTCTCCCTCAACAAAAGTGTCACCGCACACTAGCGTGGTAGCAACCTCTACTGAGTGCTGATAAATGTGAGTCAATAACACAATAAATGAGCTTCCCCCAAAGCTGCAGCCATTTTCCATCCGTATGGTAAGCCCCAGCTCCAAAAGCCACCAAAAGTCTCTGTGATTTCAGTGAGGACAAGAGCTGACACAAAGCGCAAGGAGACACCAGCTTCTTCAGGCAGACAGGAACTGCTATCTAGCATTTGAGCTAGAGCCTGGTTTTCAAGACAGTGGCTTGAGTACTACAATATATGTTTTTAGATTGCAGGAAGTCAGCTCAAGAGAAGAAAGCAAGCCCATTTATTCACCTTCAGTCAGTAATTGTGGCAAACAAGATGCTACATGTTCTTCAAACCCCAGCAAGGCATGAGGCGGCAGTGCAAGGGGCTGTAGGGCTCAGGGGTCTGCAGTGATGGAACCTGGCAAAGCAGAGGGTATGTGAGACCACAACCGGTGCTATCTCACATGCCAGGGCAAGCCTTGCCAGGACAGCAAAGGTGGGAATCAGAAACTGGACTAATCTTTTGCGTTGTCACCCAGCACAGTGACCACCCCCAAAAAGAATAACCTTTCTCTCTCTCTCTCTGGGGCAAGGCGTCAAATTTTCTACAGTTCCCATCAAATTCTTTCCTAATCACTGACATATTTCACTACAAAAATTCTAGCATGGTCAGCTTCCTTCCCAGGGTTATCCAAGCTCAATGTGTGTGCCTGAAGTCAGTAATGCTATGGATAAAAGCATATCTAGAAAATGCCTTTGGTGCTCCTAAGGGATGTGGTGGGGATACTCCCATCTTGCAACAGTTGGTATCAGTTCAGGATCACTGTGTGTCAAGGTTGTTTTCTCTCCAAGAATTATTCCTTTACTCTGTAAGGCTTGTTATTACATAAGCGGTCCAGAGAAAAAACAGTCCTGACAAGCCAAATGATTCTTACTGATGTTATAATATGTCACAGAACAGGTTCAAAGAATATCAGAACCTGTTCATCTCTCTATCTTAGGGAAAACTAATAATTAGTATTCTTAATTAAAACAAGTTCTTGCCTTCTCTTCTCCATGTTTCCCCCTCTACCCCAAAATTCACTCATGGTTCATATGGGAATCTCAGAAAGCCCTGAAATTTTTGCCACATCAGCTGCCATCAATAGTTCTTCCAAAGTAGAGAAAACAAACAAACAAAAAATCCCTCCACACACACGCTTCTTGCAAAAAAAAAAACAGTGTGATGTGTCCTGGTGCTGTGATTTGTATGTATTTTCTTTAGTGCTATATAAAGGGCTATGTTTCAGGAAGAGGCTTTGCTGTTTAGAAAGTGAATGGACACAAGGACACACTTGTACAGAGTTGATCACAAAGACTTTGGCAGGCTTTATCTCATTCCTGTTTTCCCCAAAGGGGGCAGGTTTGAGAGCCTAAGTGTCCAGGCCCTGGGGGCACCAGCAGGTTTGATTGAAAAGAGCTGGTTGTCTTGACTCACTAGGTTTTCACAATAACTCAAGGGACTTCATTTCCAAAGCATTTTGTGCTCTGAGGGGGTTGAAGCCCCTCATGAATACTGCAAGGGATAGCCTGGTTAGTATGCTTTGCTCAGGTTTGGGAGGAGATGCTTGGCTTGGTAAGCCCAGCAGAAAGGTTGGCAGAGTTTCAGGAGCTGCAGAACGCCTGTTCCTGCGTAAGGGGTTATCTCACCATGCCTGCACTCTGCGAGGAGAGTCAGCCTTGAATACTGGAGCACGTGAGCTCTATAAAACAGTGCCCTGGCTGATTCTTCTTGCAGCTGGTTAAGCCCTACAACCTCTCACATTTAGATAAGAAGGGGCCAGGCTGGGAAAAGGACTTTGGATACTGGAGTCATGGTGTTTCTTAAAAAGAAAGAAAGCTAATTGCTTAATGCCACTGACTTGAAGAGATTCAATAACAGCTTTCCTTGGGGTCCTTTTCAGGGCCAAAGGAACCTGCACTACTACAGACTCACAGATGATCAGACAGCAAGGAGCACTTGCCTTTCCTACAGTGCGATCTTCTGTAAGTTTGCCACTTGAAGACCACACAAAGCCTCATGAGAATTTGCATCAGGATAGCAAGTTTGGACTAGAGACTACCTCAATGTGAAGTACAGATCTAACCATTGTCAAAGCCTAGGTGGTTGGATTCAGCACTTGTGGCTCCGGTCCTAGCTGCAGGGTTTGTATTGGGTGAGCAATTGGATGCATGTTTGCTAGATTAACTTTGAAACTGTGGAGCCCACTTCTCCTTCAAGGACCAGATCTGGAAACTGTTTCAGGCTCTGCATATCCTGGTGAGCCATGCTCTGGTTGTGCAGGGCTCTCCTGCCTGCTCAGGTGGCGTGTGGTACAAAGATCTCCCAGCTGGCTCCCCACCTGGCAGGCATCCATACAGAATGATGCCGCACCTCCCAGAGGCTCTAATTGCATAAATGCTGAAGTCGAATTCCTGTTTTACATCTTTGGCACAACAGAGACATGACCCTGACATTTATAGAATAGGCTTATCTTTAATAGCTTGTCTGGGTTTGGTTTGCAGGGCTGTTAAAGAACATCTCTTTTAGTGTGGGCACTTCAGCAGGCTTACATCACTTTGGGAGGAAATCAGCTGTTGGGAGGACAAGGACAGGCTCCTAATAATCACTGTCCTTAGACTTGCACTGCACTCTTGCTTCCCTTGCACAGAGTGGGCAAGCTCTGTTGGGGCCATTTTCTCCCTGCACAAAAGCCTAGCACCTGGTAATCAGTTTTTCTGAAGATCTCTAGCAATGGGTAAAGATATTGCTAATACTTTGCACTCTTCTCACATATTGCCTCAGACTGTTTGAATGAACAAGGGTAGCTGAACTGCAGCCCTTCAGCTAGTGAATGAATAACTGTTACTGACTCTTGTACAAAAGGATGGGGAACAACAGCTTTGAGTTGTATGCATACATTACATTATAGCCAAGAACGCCATTACAACATCTCCATAAGTGCCTGGCACTCTGGAGTGCCTTTGCTTCTGTTGTGTAACACCAGACCTCACAAAGTCCATTCTACAGAAGTGAGTAAGTCCCTGGCTGAATGCCACCTCTGAAATCTGTCCACCTTGATTCTTCCAAAATGAGATGCCCCAAACTAGCAGATGCTTTCGAATGTGTGCTGGAAAACACAGACCTGAATCTTAAGCCAGCAACATCCTTCTGCAAGATGAAAGGGATAGAGAAAGTTCTTCCTGTAGAGTAGGTACTAGATGGATGATGCCTTTTGAAAAAAGTATCATTAGCATGACCTATTGTCAAACCACTGCCTTCTGGTCATGACCATCCTGGTGTAACAATACAGTGTGTCATCTTCAGAGGAAGATGCTATTTTCTGCGCTCTGAAATAATCAGCATAAAAGAATTACTTACAATGGTATACAGGAGTGTGGAGACTTGGTGGCAGGTGTTGCAGCTGTCCATGTGCACTTACTGGGCAAGTTGGGAAGAATCCATGTGCTGTCAGTTTTCCTTTCCTGATTTCCCACACAATTGCCATTCATGAGAAGGGATGCCTCGGTCAGCTCCTGTGTTGTGGAAAGAGAGCCACACAGTAACCTGGGAGGAGAAGTGTGTATGCAGGCACATGTGCAACAGCTGTCACAGGAAAGAAATGACTTCCATCTTTGGGTGTGAAAGCAAGATGGCCAATTTGCAAAAACCCAATTCTAGAGCTGCATAAAGAGGTGGAAATTGCTCTTCTGTCACATGTCTAGTGTTGGTATACTGGATGATATACATAGCACAGTGGTACAGTGTTCCATACTATAACAAAACATCTCCTGACCACCATCTCCAGTAAGTCTTTCCCTGCTCTAATGCATATTGGAGCATCTCTCCTCTTGAAAATTTGGCACTCTGTATTTAACTGTTTGGCCAAGGGGAATATTTTTAACTCTAACAGTGAAGAAATCATAGATAAGTCTCAGACTATCTAACAATAATTTGAGAAAATTTGTACTGTGGTGTTGGGCCTCAAAGGGCCAGTGGACACCTGTGCTCTCATACCAGTGTTTGTTAAAAATGAAAAAAAAAAGTATCTGTAGAAACAAAAAGTTAGGGAAGGGCAACAAAGGTGCTCAGGGGTACAGAAAAAGTTCCACAGTAAAGCAGCTTAAATAAAGCAGGATTCTTCAGACTGAAAATGATCACTGATAGTGAGAGTGGGCTGTAAATCTTGGAACATCTAAAGAAGGTGACTGGAAGACACTTTTCTTTTTCTCAGAAACAAAGAATAAGACACAATGAAATTATCAGGGGCAGCTATAGAAGCAAAGGAGGTACAAGAGGAACCAGAAAAGGTTTAGACAAGTTCACAAAGGTAAAGTTCATTAGTGACTCTTAAACACGCTGGTCCTAATGGTACCTGCATTATGGGAAGACAATAAGTTGCTGATGATGCATATATAGAGAAAAGGATGTGCCTGGTTTTATAATTTATTCTTAGCATCTGTTGCTGACCAATATCAGAAACAGGATAAAGGGTTACATAGACCTTTGGTGTGACTCACTATGGCAACATTTATTTCTTATTGGTGTTCTTTGTAGATCYTTTTTATGGAATCAGCACTTGCAATCAGTTTCTTGGCTTGCCTATGTTTGCCATCACGTTCTGCAAAAAGATTTGGACAACTGCAATTCATCAGCCACCCTTTTGTGATAAAACAGTCAGCCACATGGAGAAAAGAAAGAAGTTTTTGGTAATTGGAAGTCTCTTTTCTGGCTTTTTCACAGAATGCACTGCTCCTGATTCAGCTGCTGTTAAATAAAGGGACCTTGTAGCTCTGTAAGGTCATGGTCAGAGACTTAGGTCTTACTTGGATTGATGATGAAAGTTGGTGTTATCTTCTTATTATAGCATATTCTGCCTTATCTTCTTACACTACTATGGTGGTACATTTTGTAATTAGAACAAGTATAATGAGAACAGAGCTTTAATTTTGAAATTCAATAGAACCAAACCAGATTTCCATTGATCTGAAGAAGAAATACCTCATTTCCAAATCCAGAGGACTGCTGGTGGGAGGGACAGGCCTACTCGCCATGTGGAGAGGAAGAAGCTGTGGGAAACACACTCTAGCTATTGTCTGTCATCTAGGGGAAGTAATGAGGGCAGCAGACAGGAGGACGCTGGAGCCAACACATACGGCACAGACAGCAGAGGCTAACAGACACACAGAGCATCATCTTCATCTCAGGCCATAAAACCACTTCCCTCCCCTGTCTTGACAGCCAGGTTGACCGTAATGCCTACAAAGCATGACTGACTAATAACGGCCAGGCAAGCAGCCAGCACAGTTGTTATGGCTGGGTCCTGATTACATAATTAGTTTGTGACTCAACACGTGAGACCAAAAGCAGCCTTAATTACCATTTCTGCCATCCTTCTTCTGCTCGCTTACTGGCTTCACCCACTTGCAGTGTCTTCTCCAAAGCAGCACGGCGGGAGCTCCTTGAGGGCAGGGCACTGCTTTCCGGGTGGTTTCTCCACCAGAAGATAACCAGGATAACGGGGCCACAATTCGCTCTGGCTGCTGGAGTATCCTTGAAACACAGAAAAAGGASGTGATTAATAACACACTGTTGTTCTAGTAATAGCAGAGTGCTAAAATAGTACGTGACACTGAGCCAGCTTGCCACTTCTCACCACTCTTCTCCTTCTGAGCCCCTGCAGCCTGCTTCCATGTACACGGTCTGCTCAGGGGAGCAGAGGGACAGCACGGCCCCAAGCTTATTAAACAAACCCGCCAGAAAAACGCTCCATGCACAAATGAGTCTTTCTGCCATCTTCAAGCATGACAATAAGCTTAATTCAGCTTCCATAAACCAAAAGACCGGCTTAGGAAAGAAACCAACAATTTTCATTTCATTTTGCTTTTTTAAAATAGACCCTCTGGTCTGAGTCTTGGGGATTTTGCATTCTTTTCACTTTCTTGTGCTTTCTTTTCAGCCAGAACTTGTTTGGAGACAGAGGCTAATAATTTGATGTCACCTGGCCCAGAGACTGAGCCTTGAAGAAGAACAGCAGACACAGTGACCCTGGTGGTAAAAACAAAATATGGAGCCTGGTAACAGTGAGTGGCCAGGCCAAAGGGGCTTGCGCTCCTTCGGCAGGTCCGATACTACACGCTTTGCCTCTCTGTGCTCTTCCCCACTGCCACCGAACCTGTTGCTTCTTGGGAGGGATTAAAAGAAAAAAAAAAGTTAATTTCCTTGAAGGCCAGGATTTGTGTCAGCCTTGAGAATATGTCCCCAAGCAAATCCATGTTTACCTAATGAATTAACTGAAAAGGAGCAAAAGTCACTTGTGGGTAAAGAAGTGATAAGCTGAAGTATATCAGAGGTAGTTAGCCTGCTTTCACAACTGGGGTCACTGGTTACCAACCAAAATTTTGGCAAAAAAGAGTTTACTAGTATCCCCCCCACCGAAGCCTGGTTACACCCGTCTCCGCCATTTTGTGGCGGGGCAGAACCAGAGGAGGGGGAAAGGGGCTCAAATCAAGATGCCCGTGAGGCTCTTCCCCGGCTTCGGGGCGCTCCGCCATAACTGCCCTAACAGCCGTAACAGCCGCTGCGCTTCTGCAGGGCGAGTCAGGGCTGCCAGGCCTCACTCAGCCCCATCACGACCACAGCCCGGCCGTGAGGCTGCAGCGGCTGTTGCCACATTAAAGGTGACGCCAAGCCGGCCGCGCATGCGTGCCTGTGTCACGCTGCGAAATGGCGGCGRGGGCCGCACGGCGGCGGCTGCAGCAGCTGGCTTGTTTCACTGGCCACCAGCCAGGCAGTGTGGGCACACGGACCTACCTCCCTGGCACGCAGCAGGCAGGACAGGTAATGAATTCACTGAGAAAAGGTTCAGGGCTGGGCTCAGTAACACATTTTCTTTTACAGACAATGGAGGTTTTCATCAGATGGCACAAAGATCCCGGGGAGCTGGAGCCCCAGATTCCTCCCTGGCCAGGAGGGGCCCTGATCTCTCGGACACAACCTAACGCCCGGGCTTGTTCCCATACACACAGTCATGCTTTAACTTCACCTCCTCCCCAGTCATGGGTCCCTCTCTTACCAGGTGCCCAATGCACACCAGGGAGAGGAGACCTCTCTCCCCAAGGGAGACGGACCCCGCAGCCCCCGGCCACCAGCCACGGCGAGGAACCGGGGCCGCGGTGAGGCAGGCAAGGGGCCGCAGCAAGGGGCCAGCATCACTGGCGGCCCTGGGCTGTGTGTGTGGCCTGCAGAGAGTGAGCCCAGCACGGGGGGAAAAGGCAAGGAAACCGGCCTCCGGTTTGCTCCTTTTTGCTGGGGTGAAGAAAACACAATTTTATATGCGCCTCTGCAAGCAGCAGGGGACTACCCAAGCAGGGTACCCAAACATGGAGGGAAGAGCGTTACTGCCATTCGTCTTTTTCAAATAATATTACAGCCTGATCGCTATGTTCAGTTCCCTAAAACATCCAATATAAAAACAATGCAAAGAATGGGGTTTTCATTTATTCAGCCACTCAAAGTGGATACAGATATAGTTTCTAAAAGCCCAAAGAACAAAAACAATACCTGCCCCTTGACTGTGTCAACAACTACATTCATTACTGCTGGAGGAGTTCTCATGTATCTACATAAAGGTTGGTTACTTCTTCGTATAATGCAATATGACTGCGTAGATATCCTTCTAATTACAGATCATTCTAAGATCTCTGCATAGCTGTGCCTTAGGGTCTGAATTTATGTTTAAATTAAGATATGCCTAAAACCACTATGATTCCGAAGATAACCTCAAAAAAATTGCCTGGAGTGTAGGAATCCCAATAATGTCTATGTGAGACTGTAGACAATCTGAAACAGTAGCTCTAGTACCAAAGGGAAGGTGGAATCTGGCCTTCCTGTATCTTTCTGAGGCCTCGAGATGACACTGATGAGCTACTCCCCAGCTGATAGTTTCAGCAGTTACATTGTGCTAACACGCACTCTGGGTGAAACGTAGGAACAGAAAGGGGGATGGGACTGCAGTGGAAACTCTGACTGCAGTCAAGGATTGCTGAGATGAGCAATATCCAAAGCAAACATCTCCCCATGCTGCCTCCAGTGCAGTTTTAAGTCACCTTGTATCACAAAACAAAGATATGTCCTCTCTTGATTAT
The DNA here is from genome assembly GCF_003343035.1 of Apteryx rowi. Classification (NCBI taxonomy): domain Eukaryota; kingdom Metazoa; phylum Chordata; class Aves; order Apterygiformes; family Apterygidae; genus Apteryx; species Apteryx rowi. Next base: position 596,772 of record NW_020449608.1, on the reverse strand, counting down.
GGAAACTCTTAATGTCCCAGACACTGAAATCAAAATCCTCCTCCTACCCTTGCCTGAAGCTTCAGCTATCAAAGCTCAGCTGTCAAATCCATCTGATCTATATGGGGTGTCCTGTAATGGCCCCATTACTCTCTTTAGAGCGCAGGATTGTTAAACAGAGACATTTGAGACAGCGCAGAATGGACTACAGATACGGGAAAATAACCCAAGTTGGTTGGAACTGAGAGGCAATCCAAGAGGCAGGGTGTAGGAACACGTAATTCTGCAGCTTCTACCACTTAATGAAAACATATGACAAAGAGCATAGGCTAATGTTTATAGAGTACTTTGCAGATAAGACATTTCAGTTATTAAGTTATCAGACTGCACTGATAACTTCAAAAGGAAGAAAATTGAGATAGTCCTATGTAGACTGAATGAAAATGAAAAGAAGCCAGCAGAGCAGGATTCCATGCTGACTTGCTCCAGACTTCTGTATGCATTCAAAGCAAAATACAATCTTCTTGCATTATTTAAAAATGAGTACATTTTAAAGAAATGGTGTTTCTCTTACTAAGACAAATGCAAAAGCAGTTTGTCAACAAAATCACAGAATGACCCAGTTTGGAAGGGACTTCAGGGAGTCTCCAGTCCAGCCTCCTGCACGAAGGAGTGTCAACACTGAGTTCAGATCAGGCTGCTCAGAGCTGTGTCCAGTTAGTCTTGAAAATCTCCAAGGATGGAGACTGCACAACCTTCTGGGCAACTTACTGCACTGCCCAACTGACCTTATGGTGCAAAATCAGAATCTCCCTGGTTTTCAGATATATTCAGATCTTGCCAAAAACACAGACGCTCCCTGGATCACAATCAACCTTTGAATAGGCTCAGAAGCAGAGGCTACAGTATTTCTATTTTTTAAGCCTTTCCATGATAACAATGTTATCTGGTTAGTAGGCACTGCTCCCATGTAGTTTGCTATTAGGAAAGAAGCATGCTCAGTAATAGATAAGCCATACTTACCACTTTCAGTGTATTAGCCGAGTACCTTCCCTGTGTTTCAGCTCTGAACTTATATGCATCCCCGTGATAGAGAACGCCAATGAGCAGCAGTAGAGCGCTCTGTGGAGAGGTGCTGATTGGGTCCTGCCCTGTACCTGATTATGCGCAGCATCTGATTGCTCTCCAAGCGTAAATGATTGGGATATAAAGAAGATGATAAGCAATTTATTGTTCAGTTTTACTTAAACTTCTTAAGTGCTCTCATCCCATCCCCCAGCAATGTTGGGATCTTTTCAGAACTTCATTTCTGATCTCATTTCAGGCTTCATACGTAAACTGCTGCTTAAATTCAGCTCTAGTTTATGTCAGCATGTGCTTTGCTGAATAGGGTGTAAGTAGTAACAGAAATGAAATACAGAGTTAGGTGCTGCTTGATGTGGACTTTCTGTGTCATTTGGGAACCTAGAGTTAGTCTTCAGACCTAAATCTCTATCTCTTTCTCATGCTAATTCCAGTTCTTTACGCGACTCTTATTATTAAGTCATCCAAGAGCAGCAAACATTTGCAGCTCTACAGTGATTCCCAAACACTGGCTGGTGTAATTATAAAATTATCTGGGTGCAGATTTATCTGGAGAGGGTGAGCCCTAGGCGAATGTGGGACCCTCCCTTCTCTACTCCTTCCCCCAATCAGTGCAGTACACAGACGCCTGGCCCAGATTGGGGCCATGCTCACCCACAACATTGTCATGAGGGAAACTTAACTGCTATTCAGGTAATCAAGTGACAATAATGTGGATTGGAATGCTTATTTTGGAATTAAACCTTTCAAAGACATGACAATTATGGGTATTAGCACAGGAATTACATTACCTTTGGTCTTTTTTGCAATAAATGAAATCTCTGGAAAACATTGCCAGGTTTAATCCGTTGTAGAAAAATCTTGTGAGCTATCCGATGTGACATAGATCATGCAGGTCTCTCTTAAGAAGCTATAAATAATCCTAAACTCAGTAAGAATTGCATTTTCTGTGCATTCCAGTTACAGAATAACCCAGCCATCTCTTCTTGGCTACCTTCTGAAGCAGCCTGTGAAGCAGCACATGCTTGAAGTAAAGTCACATTTAAAAATAAGATTCTTGTTTTCAGTGACCAAACTGAAAGAAATGGGAATTTAAGATCTTTTCAGCCTAAACTGAAAAAGAGATTTGGATGGGTATTTGGAGGGAGGGAAGCTCATTTTGAAATAAAATATTTTGTTTAGAGAATTTTTTTAAAGAAATGTTTTCTGCAGAAAAAGTCTAAATGGAAAGTTTGGGAACTTTGAACTGACCTCTTTTTTAATAAGGCAAAGCTATTAGCTAAATTTTATCTGAATTCTCAAATATTTTTAACACCACCACCACCACCATCCCCAGAAGTACTATTTGGAATGACTCTAGTTTTTAGGAAAAAAACATCCACTTCTAGCCTCCATGTCTAGAGAGGTTATCAGCTCTTTAGCAAACGCCAGTCATATGTGGATGGTAGAGCAGACCTGCACACAGCCAGTTTTGTCCAGGTTGCTTGAAGATGGCAGGAGTTTTGGCATGGTTTTTCATACTTTGTCTATGCCTGAGTTACGAGTAAAGGAGAAACTAGTCCACAGCAGGCTGGCTGGAGCTTGCAGTGATATCCTTGTCGTATTTTCATTCCACACAAACAAGCCAGGAACATCATAGCATATGCATATAATAAAAATGCGGCTCGTGGGTATCTAATCTTATCTTGCCATTCTGTGTGTGTTTAAGCACTATTAAAAAGAAAAAAAAAAAACGAGCACACTGCAAATCTAAAGTTCTTTATTACACATCGGACTTGCGCTGCCCTGTATTTTATCTGAACAGTTACATTGCAGCTTTTACCCTGCAGGATCCCGCTGACTAAACTGCAGTGACCCTAGGCCAGGAAGTCACAACTGGAGGGAACCAGCCAACCAGCCATAAAAACAAAGTAAGGCAAAGGAAATGATACAGCACTTGGAAAATTCCTCACTCTCACAAGAAGGTATTACAGAGGATTTAATGCCTGTGCACAGTGGAGAGAGCATCTACTTTTAAAGTATCATCTGGAAAACTCCTTGCACAAGAAACTTCATAGTACTCATCTCACTGGGGTTGGAAGGGATGTAGCACTTAGGGATTATTTCTGGGTGCATGTAAGGAGAGATCTTTCATGACCACAGAGCCATCCCTCAGATAGATTCTCTCCTAGAGGAGATGGTCAGTTTTGCAAACATTCCTTATTTTAGTGTAGCAAGGAGGGAGAAATCCATGTTTTCCCCTCCCATGCATTTTAATAATCAAAATGTTTTTTTTCAAAGCAGCTGAAGCAACATGGTGAGGCTTCGTATGATTTCGGAAAAAGAGGGGTTAGCAATGTTCTGGGAAGGCCCAGTGGATAATTCAGAGCAGGATGGCCTTGTTTGGCTTTTGGCTTTTCTTTGCCCCTCAGATGAAGCCATATGGCTGTAAGAACATGGGATCAAAACCACTGCTGGTCAATCTGAATGGGAGAGTGAGTTGGGTCACAGTATGTGCTGACTGATCTGAATTACAGGGGTAAACTGGAAAAAAGAAAAGACTTTACTTGCTGTTAAATATATTCTTTACCTGTTTAACATGCTAAATGTAAAAACTATTCCAGCTGAAATATAGTAAAAGTAATTTGTCAAAAATACAGAGTTTACGAGAACTTCCTCCCCATAATTCAAATCTTGCCAAAAACAAATAAAAAAATTAACTGCCTGTGGTTAGACCCCACTGCCCTGAGAAGCAGCATGTTTCATAAATAGCCTAAGCTTGGCAGAATTCTTCATGTGAGGTACGCTAGCAGGGACAAGCCAATTACAGCCCAACAATCGGAAATGATTTAGTTTTTACTACTATTACATTTTTATTACTGCCTTGAAGAAGTCATTTGCACCCGTCCAATTCAGAAGAGTTCGCTATTTGCTTGTATAACCCACACAGTCACATTTTCAGTGTGTCTAACGTGTCTCCCTTGCTGGTCTTTTCACTACCAGTGCTTATAGGGAGAGCTATGCTCTAGAGATGGGTGAGAGAAGGAACAAATATTAATTATTAATATTTCCTATGAGGAAACTAGAAGGAACAGCCTACTGGCTGTTTACTCTGTTTCTTTGGGTGTAAAAATCCAGCTGGGCACCACTAAAAGAAGAGGCTACTTTCCAAAGCCTGAGAGTTGGCAGGTGCTAAAGAAGTATATGCAGGCATTTGTTCAGACAAGCTAGGCTGCACTGCTTGCTAATAAAAGAGTAGTCAACCTGCAGTGTGAACAGTACCTGGCTTTGCCCCTAAATAGGCGGATTTTTCTTAAGAAATAACCTAGTGGGGCACAGGTGGGTTGGCGTTTTTCCTTCCTGCCACACCACCTTTCATGTACTATACACTCTTCCCGTGCTCGCCATCCTCCAGCATTACAACTGCTGCATGACCCAGGACACTGGGCACCAAGCAAAGCTGTAGCTGGGCTTAGCCATGGCGCATGGCTCTCCTCAGCCATTTCCTCCCGTCCTTGACAAAAGCATGAGGTAGGTCCTGCTTTACAGAAGCCTCTGTTTGATGCAGTAGCATCTTATACATGGTGGTACCCACATAAGCGACCCTCACCTTTAGTCCTCCCTCCTGCCCCACCTTCCAGCCCCTCCATAAATTGCCTGCTCCACTTAGGATGCCTAGAAAACAGACCAGGAAAATGGGTTTCACTTAAAAAGCAATGCATGATAGGGGGAAAAGTAACATTTCAGTTGGACCTGGTCTGCAATCCAGTTCACCGTGCAGCTGTACAACACTTTTGTTGGTGCGGAGCAGGAGCAGCACAGGGTGAGGACATGGGGGGGGTGCACTGAGGAGAGAGAGGGAAGTGTTGGGGCACTGCATGCAGGAGACACCCAGCAAGGCTGGGGAGCAGGAGCTGCTGGTGGCAACAGGGCAGGGGCCTCTCCCCAGGCCCTTTCCATAGTGCCTGAGCAGAGCCAGGCTGGGGACGATGACTGGGGCTCACCATGGGCCCGGGCCCACCAGGCACAGCCGTGGCTCCAAAGCTGAGCTGGGGGCCTTGGTGGTGGCAGCCAGGTGCAAGGCTGGGCTTGGGCATGGCTGCAATGTAGCTCAGGCAGGGGACAAGGGTGAGGGCCTGAGCTAAATGCCGCTCCCCAGCAAAGGGGGCCAGGGCCCACTGCTCACAGCTCCTTCTTGCAGCAGGCAGACCCAAGGCCCCAGGCTGCACGACATCAGAGATGGCCTTGAGCCCAGCGAGGCATGCAGGCCCTGACACAAAGATAATTTAATCTGGAATTGTCACGGAAATGTTACTTGTCCGTTTACATCCTCAAGCTAGAAGATATTCTCCTCAAACAAAGCCTTGGCTCCAGATCAGTCCACATCTTCCTGCTGAACAATTTGTTATGATTTTTAGCCACCAAGTGGCCTCAGCCACTGCTGTGCTTTATTTCCAAGTAAGGCAAGTAGCAGTTCTATTGCAATCCAGTGGATTCTGCTATGGGCAACCTGTAACCCCCTTGAACCTCACCTCCTCAATCAGCTCTCCAACCTCCAAAGGGAAGCACCCTTGGAAGCCAGCACCAATAGGATCTGTGATACACCGCTCTCAGGTAGCCCTGAGTTTTTTAATGGATGTTATCCAGTAACTCAGTGGAGGTAGCTGAACGCACAGCACTTCAAAATATGGAGTCACTTATCCAGGGGCCTTAAAATACCAAGAGCATCTGTGAACTTAAATTCTTCACTTTTGGATCCCATTACAAAAACTTGATCAGAGGTGCTTCCGGCCTGAATCTGTTCCCATGTTACAGATGTGCCATCCCATCTTCAGCTGGCATTTCTTTGCTGCTTAAATTGCTGCAGTCACAGCTAATACGATGTCACGCTTTAAAGCAAGGTTCCTTACCCTGCACTGCCCACAGTTCCTGCAGACATTTGGTAAGGGGGTGAGATGCTAGTGATGTTGGGACCTCAGACTGGCCTGTGCCTCCATGTCCTCTTGCTCTTCCCTTGGAAGCACCTGGGGCAGAGAAAGCCTGCCTGCCTGCCATTTCCCTCGCTATCTTAGAAACCATGCGGAGAATGGCTCAGAAGGCTTGTAGGAGGAAACAGGGCCTGGGGAATCCACTCACAGGAAGCATCCTGAGGCAGCCCAAGGAAAGGCCTAGAAGCCCTGCTGTGTATATTTTACCCTGGAGTAAGTGGGGTCAGTATACTCAGTAGCTTGTGTAGGCCAAGCTCTTTGCACACTGGCAGGGGTTTTGCCTGCACCCATCCATCACTGCTGATTTTTTCCCCTCAGAAATTCTCATCATCCTCATTCTGTTCCCCCTCCCACATGTTCAGGACTGAGGTCATGTCACTAGTTCCCTGGGTTCCTCTCTGTACTGGGGTCACCCCTCCTATCCCTCCCTCCCCCATATCGAAGTCCCTCATTTCCCATCCCCTCCCCAGCCTCTGAGTTGGCAACCTGAGGCAAACAGTTCGGGATGGCGATGCCATAGGACACCACGTTTACGTCTCTGAGAACCTACAGCCTTCTCACATTTTCAGCTTTACAGGCCCTGCAGCTTCAGCCAGCTGAGCTCATGACTAACACCAGAGGACCCTGACAGCTCCCCATTTCACTCCACATGCTGTGTGCTCCTTCTTTCCATCCCCTTCTACCACACAGGAGTTGATTCTTGAGTTGAGCTGCCATTTGTGGATGAATCTGTTTTGCCAGTATTTGCAGCTTCATGGGGAGATAGACCAGGCTGAGTAAGAGACAGCTTTGATTTCTCTTGGCTTCTGATCCATGCAACTACAGACCTCATGGACGCACTAGTCAAATGCAAGTCGTCCTCTGAGGCCTTTTCTCTCTTATTCCCCTGTGGTTCTCTGCTTTTCACCAGAAGCAATGGGATCCTGACCACTGTTTAGGACATGACCCGAAACTGGGAGCTGAGTAGCTCCACTGCTAGAGAGTTACTCTTTTAATTCCCAGAAAAGAAGTCCATTTCCCACTCCTAGAGAAGCTACTGCCTCCATTGTAAGCAGGCTGGCTTTGTTTCATGATGAATTTGTTTCTCTAGGGAAGGCTAAACCCTGGGTTTCCTTCCATAGCCATTTTTACAGTCACTTCCCTCTTCAAAGTTACATTTCTGGTAAACCTTTATTACTAAAGAATGCCTTCAGGGATATTTCATGTGCAAAGCTCAAACAGTTCCAGTTTTACCTGGCACCTCCATCAGCAACACATTTTTTCCAAAGGGAATTTATTGCTTTTGTAAAGCAGCTTTCTGGACTGAAGTCCTCCGTTTATCTCCACAGCCGATACAGCAGATTGTACCCAGTAATTTTCCCTGCATCTGTGAGTAGGGGCACCTCCATAGCTGAGGACAGTTCAGTCTTATCAGTGTCACTAGGCAGTGCCTTAATCGCTGGGAAAAGCATTGCCTCCTTTTTCAAAAATGGAGTGTGTGCAGTCATCCAAATGCAATGCTCAAAACAGGGGGCCACTACAAATGGGACACCCTCTGGGCATGCCAAGGAGCTCTGGCAGAAAGAGTCTGGGCAGAAAATGGCACTACATTTGGAAAAGGGCCTGGAAGCTGCAGGCTGGGGATCTGTCACAAGCTCCTGTTTTGCTGTGATGCAGTGAAGTTCCATTTTACGGTTTAGGCAAAATTAATCAGCACCTTGACCTGAAAAGCAGGAGGTGCCACACCTGACGGTGTGCTCCTATCCCCAACTATCACAGTCCTGAGTGCTCATCTGACCCCATGATAAACAGATCCAACTCACAAAAGGGCATAAGATTAACACAGAAAAAAAGGGACAGTTGTTTTGACTGGACTGGCAAGTATCTGCTTCAGCCTGTGATGAGACGTGCCAGTGCTGCCACATAGGAGAGGCTGGCACAGGACCTCTGCACATCTTTCAGTGCCTGCAACATGTTCACATCCAGCTGACCTTCTCACCCAAGCCTAACCTCGTGGCTCCCTGGATGCTTCTCTGGGTAGCTGTACTGGCTAAAACTGCTCCTGGTCTATCTTGCTAGGGTATTTTTCAGCTTGTTCAGCTTCCTGTTTAGCACCACAGCTGTGGCTTGGTGCCACAAGCAGCAGCAGGTTGGGGCAGGAATGCCTTTAGCCTACTCACCGGTGGAACTTGATCCCATGAGCTGCCTGCTCTTCTTCCTGCCTTGTTAGCCTTTGGCCTCTCTGCTGAAACGGTGAGTCCTGCTCTGCAACAGTGAGCCTGGGAGTGATATTGGCCTTCTACATATCACACCGAGACATCAGGATCCATTTTGCTTTTTAGCAGACTGCCAAAAGGCGAAGGTAAGGTAATGATCTGCAATTGCTGCAGACAAGGACAGTGTTTCAATTAGTAACATAAAAGGGATGTGTAAGGGAAAGAAAGTTTCATGTATCATTCACCTGCTGCATTAGTCATACCGCTGGAGAGCAAACTGGATCAGGAGTAAAAAGATAAAACTGAAGATAAAGTAGTCTCTGTATATGAGGAGGTAGATCAACACTGCCCCCACAGGAAAACCTGGCATGCAGGTAAGTGAGCAGGCCACGTGTTCAGCCTGCACTTCAATTGAACCTGCACTGGCACCTGAGGCAGGCAGAACTCTCTGTACCTCCCCACCACCCTGACATTTCCCTGCAGTCTCTATAGGTGATGGAGTAACGCAAAACTGGCTGGTAGGGTTGTAAGTTACTGGCATGGGGCTGAGCAAGCAGTGACCACATAAGGAAATGGGGACTGAAAACCAAGGGATAAGAGATTTACTTGCTTGTCTAAGAGGTATAAAACACCTTCACACTGGTTTTATTTGAGCAATTGACCAAGACGCTACAGAGTTGAGTGGCAATACAAATACATAGCTCTGAAATAACACAGCCAGCTGTTCCTCCCAGATGTTTCTTATCCATAGAACAATCCCACGCATGCCACTTTAGTTCATGCACCTTTGAGCATTATAACTTCATTGTAATTCCAAAAAGACATCACATTCTCACAGAAACACAGGCTGGCCCATACCCCTTTGTATTCATTCCCATGCACAAATATCTACTCAACTGGTCACACAAGGCAATTGCAAGTTCCTACAGCAGTAGGAACTTTAACAGTGACATTTGAGTCCTAGGTCTACATAGTAAAAATAGAATGGTAATAAAACCAGCATGGGAAGCAGACTATAGCCTGACTCACTGACACAGTCCTGTCACACCATCAGCTTTTTGGAGACAGAGGACAAGGAGTGCAGAGAGTTGCACCCCACACTGAAAGTGTGTGGGGGTTCTGTGGCAGATGAAAATTTCTCACTTTCAACTTGATCCACCATTAAAAATAAACCTAGCCAGTGTCATTCTGCAATCAAACAGGTTTTATTGAGCTCTTTATATTGTACAGTGAACATTTGTGCAATGAATAGAGCAGAGTATTGATTTCTCCCCCCTCCTGAAAGCATCAAAAGACTTCTCTTTGTCATTGTAGTATATTGATACTACACAGTCAGAAAGGCTGTTGGATGCCACTGGCAATGCTAGGCAATTCCTAACAGTAAGTATGCTGGGTGAAGCTCACGACAGCAAGCAGAGGTTTTCAAAAACCATTTAGTGATGAGCTTGGTCTGCAAATGAGACTGGTCCAGCTGCTTAGAGGAAACGCAGCTATATGGAGTTCTGGAGTCCACCACAGCTTGGGGAAGGAGTGGGAAATAATCTTGGTCACTACAACTTCAGAATGCTCCTTAAGTCATTTCCTGTTAATTCCTTGCAGAATATTATACAGATTTTATTAATTGTCTTCATGTGAGAAAGTAAAAGCATTTTTGCAGAGCCAAGAGTAAACCAAAAGGACTGATATTCTCTTGTATTGACATACAAATAGAGCACAAAATGTTGATATATACATATCCATGTGCAAAATAGTTTTCAGGCCTATGGTCAGCATTTGCTTAATCAGCACAGGTAAAACAGAAGATGCAGGCACTAAATTCAGAAAAAAAATATATATTTCCATTCAAGCTTTGGACTTAAGCTTTGGGTTAAAGATCAAATAAACAAACTGCAAAGCCTTTCTTGGTCCTCACAGTATTTGAAACAGAGATAAGGCAAACATGAATACAGCCCTACCACTACTAACTAGGACCAGGTTAGTAAGAATGTTCTTACACATGTGGAAAAGCATTGTGCTCATCAGCTTTTGCACCAGAGGAACTTCAGCTTTGCAGGACTCCCTGTCCCCTTCTCCTTGCTGCCACTAAAGGAAAGAGCTCTGGAAAGTTTTTCAGTCATTCATCAACTCAATTTCCCCAATTACTCTCATCAAACAGGGTTGCTACTTTGAATAAAAGTGGCTGGTGACCACCATTTCCTCCTCGTGCCAGTTTAGAACAGGGAAACAGTGCCATGCTCAACAAACTGCATGTGCACAGCAGATACGCAGGATAGAGGTTTATCGTCTTGCAGTAATTCAGAGCTTACTTGGATTGCTTTATTCTCATATCCCTTCTTCCTTACCAGCTCTAACCAACCCTTCTTTTTTTCACATCAGCAGTACCACCTGTTTCTTCCATGACATGGAAGAGATTACTAATGGAGCAAACTAAGATCTTTATACTTTTCTCTGTGTCGCAGGTAAAGCCACCCATTATTCTTCTGCTGCCCCAACTCTTAACACAGTGACTTTATTTCTTTTATGTACTGCTGTTCTGAATAGCAACTTTGGGAATCTCCTTCTATCCTCCTCCTACTTCTTGCTGAATTCAGTTATCCTGGGACATGGAGCTTTTACAAGCACAAAGGTGAAAGAAAAAAAAATCCTAAATGCTTAAGCCCCTTCCCCCAAAGGAAAGGTCAGATGGAAAATGGGGAGAAATCAGATAAAGGCAAGTGAAGTGAATTTTCCAAGAGCAGCAGTTATGCCAAAAATTTAGCAGCAGTGACAGCTACAATGGCAGCACACACTTCAGTTAGTGGCATCTAGTGAAGTACACAGGTTCTCTTACAAGTGTGGGAATCAAAGAATGAAGTGAAAATGTAAGTAATCAAAGAAAACAGTCTTCCTCAGCCTTCCCTGTAAATTAGAATAGGTATGAAAATATGGCTGAGAACGGTATTTGAAATCACTGGGAAAGGGGTTTACAAGCTTAGCTGAAATAATAAGGTCTTTAGGGATGTAACTGACTATTCACAGACCTGTCTACAAAAGCATAAAGGATGTTAAAAATGATAAAAGCAATGACTATGTTCTCAATTGTCTGAAATTATTTACAACTCCTTGGGGAAAGTATCTCAAAAATACAGTTTGTAAGATGATTTACTAGGCTGTGCCAAATAGCGACAGATATAAGACAGAGCTGTCCAGCTTGGAAAAGCTGATCCAGATTCAAAAGCAGCGTCCCTAACACATACACTTCTGATACATTAGTTTAGCTTTCCACTAGTCAATCAGGGCATCCAAATTGGGGTTGCAACTACAGTGAGGGGAACAATGAGGAATGAATCACCACAAAGCCTCAGGTTAAAAAAAAAAAAAAATTCCTTCAGAACCTATTAAGTTGCACATGTTTATACTTTACAGTAGTTTAGTCCAAAGCCTTAAGAAAAGTTGTCTTAAATCTTTAAACCATAGTTTAAGGCAAGTATCTCCTGGTGTAATTCACCCCATTCTACAATAGGTGTCAAAGATGAATCACTCCTGGAGGGCACTTTCTCCACTGGGTCAAACTGACAAGATTAGTCTCAATGTCTAGCTTTTACATAGATAATTTGAGGAGATTAATCCAGACACTAACAAAGACTCAGAAGATGAATCTAATTCTTTATCTGTTCTTCCTCAGTTTCAGCAGTCGTTTGGAATGTTTAGCTACGAGGGATAAAGCATCAACTCGCAGATGTTGGAATTAAAATCAATAAGGGCCATCTGCTTCCACCTAAGTCAGAGAAACAAAGTGACCTTGGTGACTCTGCCACTCCTTTCTCACCCAATCTGACTGCAACTAAGTGACCTCCAATTCCCAACCTTTCTATTTAGTCTACAGTCTCCGTTACTCACATTACTTGAGAAAACAAGTACTCAGGAAAGACCATGGGTCACGTTACTTCAGTAACAGCCCTAACCTGAAGGAACAGCCAATATCTAAGGGAATAAACTAGCTAAGGGATAGAATAAGCTTAGCAGCCATCAGCATAGCATTGAAGAGCTAACAGAAATCAGCCCGAGGCTTTTCAATCATTTCCACAAAGTTCCTAACATTCACAAAATTAAGGTGAGAGAGAAAGAAGCAGCTAGAAAACACAAACCAGCCTGTCACACTGCTGGCAGGCAAACAGTACTACTGGTGCCACTTCTGTGTCTTTGAGCTCTTGCCTCTCATCTGTTTTTCTCTCTCCTCCAGCCCAGCACCACACGAAGGCTGTGCTTGACATTCTGTGCTCAGCACTGACGCGGGGCAGGGAAGCTCCATGGTCTCCGTCCTCTGAGCACAATTCCAAAATGTAAAGCAAATTCCACTGCCACAGGGAGACCAGCAAGGTAGAAAGAAACTAATATACAGGGGTACAGGGCGTAGAGGGTGGTAACTGATTTTTAAATAAACCTTTTTAGTTTTCTCTTAGCTGATACTCAGCTTTCATTTTTTTGAGCCTTTTTTTTTTTTTTAACCTCGCTATCCTGCCAACAATACTCCCAACCTAAATAGTATTTTTCTACTTCAGTGGAAAGACAGACAAGCTAAGAGAAGTGTCACTTCTGCTGACCAAAAGTTTTGTCTCTGGAAAAAAAGCCAGTCAGAAGAAGAGGATTAAAGCATTAAGATGAAGTGGGGCTACTTTTCTCCTTTGACCATATGGTGATTCCAACCACCATTACCACCAACTAACAGGAACTGGTAGCCTGAGTACAGTAGTGTGTAGACTGGGCTGCTGGTGCCAACAAACTCTGCCATGACTACCTATGTCAAATATAACTGAAAATCCAGATAGTTCTGGAAGTGGTAAAAATTTGTAGTTACACATACCTACTGCACAGTACTCTTGTGCTTATGACAGATCACGTTCACACCATGTTGGCCAGTTACTTCCAAGCTTGGCTACAGTGAATTCAAGTAAGACTTTTTTCTGGAATAAGAAGCTACAGTTTGGAAGCACCTGAACAGGACTTAAAGACTTTACAGCTCTTGATGGATTAGCTTTGACATTTGTAAAACAGGCATAAGCAAGAGAACTTTATAAGATAAAAGCAGGGGGGAAGTGGAAGGTACTACATGTAACACAGCATGATCAAGAAAATATTAACTTTCAGGCAAGAAGTTTGATCCGATTTAATTTTTTTCATTTCATTTGTGCTTACTTATCAAGGTACAATTGAAAAAAAAGAAAGGTTGGTCTTTGCAGTGAAAGCTAGAGTTCTGTTTAAAATTAAGTCACTACTTTACATTCATCACTTCACTGTCAGGCTTCCAGTCAAGTCCGTTTAGTCTCAGAGCAGCTGGTTGAAACAAACCTTAATTCCAGCCCTCAGGATTTTCTCCTTTGTTTTGCATTGATGTCATGAAAAAAATGCTTCCCTTCTTTCTCCACCCTAAGCCCTGACACTGTTTTTTGTCTTTACACAGGTATTGTCTAACCTAACACCCTTGCACAGACAAAACTTTTCAGAGCTCTCTTGGGCCTCTGCTTCAGTAACTTTTTTCTTCATCACCTTTAATGAATCTGAAACAATGTTTTGGAAAGCCAGACTTTAAACATAACAGATAAGGAACACACCAGTTAATTTAAGTAATATTCTTACATATATATGTATATATATATATATAGGTAAAAAAATAAGTTTGTCTTAACAAGAAACATTGTGTAACCTGATTAAGAAATGAACACCCAGAAGCTGTGCAATACTGTAAAATGTGCTGGCTATATAGCTGACACGAGGATAGTAATGCTTATTTTCAGAATTAAAACAAAACAAAATCCCCCCACCCCTACCCTAGCAGCCGACTATTCTACCTAAGAAAAAATCTGATTCTTTGTTAGAGATTGCAAAATGCTGTTGAAGAGGCTCCAGGTTGCTACTTGACTTTAGCTGGACTTTCTTTCCCGTTCTCGTGCAGTCACAAAGTTAAGCAGGTCAATAGCTGTAACGATACCAAACACCATTTGCCGCTTACTGGAAGAACCATCAGTGTGATCTATATAAAAAGACAAGAAGGGGTTCTGTCTTTAGGAGGAACAAAGACACACCATTTTGTTTTAATAGCACTGTTTGTAAAACCAGGAGCGCAAGCCATCCCAGCTCTGAACACCAGGGCATGTTGGTAGAGTTAGATATCATTGATGACTTGTATATTCTGGTGGAACCCAAACGTCATCTTGATTGACAGTCACACAGGAAATGGCAAGGACTATCATTTCAGAAAGACTACTCTAAAGAAGAACAGGAGTAGAAAAGGGATATAGAAACTGAAGCATTATGGGAGGAAGGATATGGGTCCATCAGATTTATTTTTCTTTAATAGAAAGGAGAATATAAGTAAATCACTGGTTCTCAGTGAGGCACCAGTTGTACTGCTGACACCAGATTAGGCTGTGAGGCCTTCCCTGTTCTGTGCCATTGACAAGTACACGTTAATTCAACATCTCTACACAAAGTACTTCCTTTATATGGTTACATGTTAGCACTAGAACTTGCTTAATGTGGTGAAGAGAGTGAAACAGTGCTTCATATGACACATTTGCACAAAATTTTTATTTAGAGTAGCAAGGATTTAGCAGCTGCAGCAGGACCTCCATGCAGGAAGAGAACTGACTTCAGACTAACAGATGAATTCTCTCTGACAGGGCACGATGCAGCAGCAGAAAGGACAAAAAACAAATTACTGTGATACAATGTTAGGTAATAAATTCAGTATTACTGATGATGAGTAGTACAGCAACATGCACATTTTTTCCTCCAGTGAAAACCTAGAGTGGCTGTAGCTAATAATGCTACCACAACCCTGTGAACTTTTAAAAGCATATACTTGTTTAACTAGAGCATACATTGCTTCAGTGGTGGCAGTAATGGTTTTTAGCTGGTGGGAAAGGTCAACAGAAAACCATAAAGTACACTTGGGTATGTACACATATACCATTCAATACAGGTTTAAGACTTAGAACAATATTGTACAGAGCGAGAAAGTAATTACTCATTATCAAGGTAATACTAGCAAGATGAGAATATTTACTTGCTTTACATTGGAAAACCAGTAAAATAGCTATCACCTTTAAAGGACCCTGGAACTTCCTCCTGAATATCCCTTTTTATGCTCAGCCCAAGTTGCCACATGCCTGCCTCTGCCAGCATGAGGACAGCTAGTGAAATCCCTGCTGAAGACGATTGCAAAGGTGAATGGAGGAGAACACTATAGCTCATTGAAATGTTAGTAAAAGTATATATATCTATATATCTATCTCGGTCAGTGGAAGTTTGTTGCATGTTGTGACAAGTCTCTCCAATATGGTACAATAAGTGTGGGTTGCCATTCTCTCATGCCGATTTTCACAGTGGCAAAGGCCATTTTTGTCTGTTTTCCAGCAAAAAACTAGAAAGTCTCAGGGTATTAGTATTATCTTGATAATGAATAACCTCTACCATTCTTGTTGTTTATGAGACAGTTCTCTTAAACCTCCATCGCACAATGCTGCCACTGCATGCCACTATTTAGTGAGGTTTATAAAAGTTCTGGTAGGGATAGACCTCACTGTCCTCAAGGCAAGAGCTGCTCCTGTACTTTTTAGAATGACCTCCAAGATTGCTAGAGACTCTACTAAAAGCCTTGGCAAATCATTCCACAGGTGTTACTTTCCCTGTTATTTACAAAAAGGTTACTACTGATCCAAATGTGTTCAGCTTCCAGCCACTGGCTCTTGTCATGCATCTGAATGGCACCTGCTTGTTCAGTGAACTCTTATTCTAACTTCTGTTCTTATAGGGAGGTATAAAGTCAGTCCTTAACTTTCTGTTACATAGGTTGATTCAACTTTTCAAGCCCTTGGTTATAAAGCAATATATTCTAATGTGTCTTAGTTGTTTCTGTGGCTCTGCTTGAAACTTTTGCAGCTTGAAAATATTCTGTTTGAACTGGGAACCACTAGAAACAGGACATATGACATTACCAGCCTTCTATGCCACTGCCAGATACAGAGTTACTATAAAAACTTAATACAGCATCCTCCCATTTACATCCAAGAACCTTATTAACTATTTGAGCATTGCTGAATGAAGCTTATGKGATTTTTCATTTTGACCATAAGGTCTTTGACCTGGGAGACAAGTACTCTGACCCTTTATTTATGGTCTAAGTTCCTTGTTCCTCCAGTCTGGCTGTATCAAGACATTTGGTCTACATACACCCAGCTTGTTTTCTGTAATCTAGATTGCCCTGAACTTTTCATTATCTACTGCTTCTTCAATCTTTGCTTCACTGCAAACTTCCAGTGGGATTCTAGGTTTTCTTCTAGACCACCAATTAAATAAAAATGAATTGTTAGATGGCACAGGGTCAAGAGCAGATCCTTATGGAGTGCATTAGGGACAAACCCAAATTTTGATGAAGATTCTTCTTTACCATTACAATTTTGAGATATCTATCAGCTAAATTTATCTGTCAAGTCTGACAGCTGTTTTTAGTCTAGTTTTTCAGTGTTTCTAATTTCTCAAGATAGCCTGCTAAGAGGAAGATATTAAAGGAAAAAATGCCATTTTCTGCATATACTGAGCTTTAAGCAGTTTAGTCATTTCCAGTTCATAGAGGAAGCAATGTAAAGAGTTTTGAGAAGGATTAAGAAAAACAGAGTTTGGAAAAAAAACAACTATCAAGTGAAGGGGAGTTAAGTTAGTTTAAATACGAGATAAACAGGAACCTAAGAAGGTGATGTCAGTGTTGACATTAGCTCTTACTGCACTTCATGAAGTTGAAATAAAGATTTTGCTTTGAAAAAACAGAAAAATATTGAGGTTTAGTTAGCCTTGGACATGCACTGTCATGGAACTGCTGGAAATTGTATGATAGGTCTAACAAGGAGCAAAATCATTTGTATTGCAGGATTGTATTCATTAGCTGACTGCTGCAAATTTTTGCACATCATTCACTGCACAGTGGGCTGGACTCAGTCATCCTGTTGCCCTCTAAGGAGTGACTTGCTCCAAAAGTAAGTACACTACAGTCTATGGGGTTATTGATGGATTTAACAATTACACCACAAAAATTGCAGTGGCAATGTCTGACCGCTGTCAGTAGAACATGGTTACACACACAAAGGATTTGGCTTCTTCAAGCATTTGTTTACACACTCATGTTTGTGTTTGCTTCTTATTACTATTCATATAAAGAATACATTTTGCAAGGAGCAGTACTCACATTGAATCTGTTCATGGACCACTAGAGCAAAGTGATCTATTTCCAGGATATGAGAAAGTTTCCCCAAGTTGTCTTTCAGGTTAATCTAAAAATAGAGAGAGTTACAAAACTTAAAAGAAACAGTCTTTTATATATTTGGTGGTAGATAACCCCACATACTCAATGCAGTATTAAAAAAATGGTACAACAGCATTTATCTACTGCTCACATCCAAAGTATTGTGAAACACTAACAAATCAAAGTTCAGTTGAAAGATCAGAGTTTGTCATTTCTAATTTTTAAAGAACTGAAAAAAAATGAGTCAGTACATGAAATTTTCATTAAAACTCTGAAAACATACTGGAGAAACATTAACAAAATACTTTTGAGGAAAGAGGGTGAAAAGGAGTGTTCCATGTATCTAACACAAGAAGTTACCATGAATCTCAAGATTATACTTACTGATTTTGCTCTAGCAAGACTGTGAAGAAGTGAACAAATCAAGCTGCAAATCATTGTGGAAGTGAATACAATTGGAGAAGGTAGCAGGGGGACAGAGAAAAGCCCAAACAAGCCAAAACACAAAACCAAGGGTGAAGAGTGCTGAGCTAACACCATTGAGGTGCAAGTCAAGGAACTCGGAATCAGGAATTCTTTTTCAGTGAAGCAGCTTAAAATTAGAGTTGAACAAGTAAACACCCTGCACTGGATCTATAGATGGAATACAGGTCCTTCTGAAACACTTAGCTAATCATCTGCTGAAAGCATTTGAAAGAATGCATAAAATTGCATTCTTCTTCCTACAAGTTTTAACTAATTTTAAAAGCATCAACAGGTCTATTACCCAGGTGACTCTTCCCAACTAACAGTAGCATCCACTATCTGATATACTATCACTAAAGTGATTTATAAGGGATAAAGGAATTTACAGCAAAGAATTTTGCACTGCAGATTAGAAAAGCTTTTAACCTGCAGTGAGCTCAGCTTGTGACTGGGGAATAAACTTCACAGCATTAACAGTGCAACTGAGCTGGAAAACACAGCTCTGGTTCCCATACTCTGAACTACAGAAGATCAAAAGGAGGATTCCCAGTAACCTGTGTTTAAAGGACAAGCAGTCCGTAGTTCAGACTGAAGTGTCAGTCCTTAGGCTTATGGGTCAGGCAAGGGGTGGCATGATTTTGGCCAGTGCTCTAAACAATTTAGTCCTCTGCTAAACAATGCAAGGCTTGATGTCCACAACATCTACAGTGCAGAAGGGTCTCTTTTTGGAGGAGATTAAAATAAGCTTGACCAAAGTGGGAAGAAAAGCAAAAATCCACAAAGTTTCTGAGGTTACGTGCATTCAACCATGCTTCTCCATTAAATCATCATTTCAAATGAAAAATAGCCAGTGAATGACGCTTTTAATTGGCATGTTAGCAATACCACTATTGTGTAACGTCATTCTCCCTCCACCTCTGCCAAGGAATGTCAGTGTTGAAGAGAAAAGGGATGTTTCAGCCATTCTTTAATGAAGAAGCATGAGGAAATTCAAGGTGTCCATGGAAAAAAAACCCATAGCCTCAGAAGTGCAGAGAATTGGTTACTACAGCTAACACCACTCTAGCTACCAAAGTGATTGCACCATGCCAGCCCCAGAAACTCTTAAGGTGCCCAAGTGAGGGAGAACAGGAGCTAAACAGCTTTGTTACGCACCACATTTTCACCTGATGCTTGATTATCTGTCTGCGAAGGAAAAAATATATTTACATTTCATCCACAAAGAATTAGCATTCCCTCTCAACCTCAAAGACCTGGTAGCTGGTAGATTAAATGGAAGTATTACATATACTTCCTGAATACAGGACCTCATTTATTTTGATAATGTTGAAACTAAAAGCCTAGTGAAAGCCAGATCAAGCATTCCATGCCAAAAAAAGGGCCTTTTCCTGTAAACAAAGCAAAGCAACAGCAAACAATATTTACATATTTTAGAAGAGCAGCCACACAGCTGGGAAGTTTAGTGATATCCTGGCACACCATACTGGATGGACATGTGAAATTAGCTAACAGCAGTAGTACTCTAAACTGTATCACAGTAGTACTCTAAACCAGAGAACTGGGAATTGTAGAATATATTTACCTGTTTGAATTGCTTGTAGATTACTTTGCTGACTTCATCTGAAGGCTGAACTTTTCCAGCAAGCAGCGAAGAAAGCATGTTACCCAGGGTAACCATGCCCAAAATCACCCTGGGGAAGAAGGATAAGAGGAGGTATGGTTAAACAACGCAAGCTATTGCTGGAGATAAAAGCATCCACTCTCAGTGAGCCTGCACAAGTTGATTCAACTGTTTCATAGCATAAAGCAACATTACTGGGGATATACTGGGATTCTGTATCCCTTACAGGAAACTCCTAGAGTCCAATGCTCAGAAGTGCTGGATAAACACATAGATGTCAGCAGGTGCTGCAGGTGCCTAACCCTTCTGCAAATTAGGCTCTTTGCACCTCTAGCTCTCACAGTCATAGAGAGCTTCTTGCAATCAGCAAGTTTCTGAAAAGTAGACCTCACAGTTTTGTGCCCTCATCTGTCCTTTTGAAAGGCCTAACAGGGCCAGAGACATGCTCTTCACAATTTTGCTCTTTTTCCCCTTTTCCTTACAAGCATGCTGCAGAGGCTTATTAATCCCTTGTGTTGGCACTGTGACCAGAGAGTAACTGAGAAAACTCTGCTCATTCTTCAGCCTGTTCTACAAGGAAACCACAGGGTACCAAGTCATGCCAGTCTGCTGGGAGACTCCAGTAGCAGTTACTGCCTCATTGCTCTATAGCAAAACATTCTGAAGAAACTGGGTGAAAGTTGTGCTGAAGGTGGATAGGTTTGAGGTTGTTAGTTTGTTTTAAATGTGAATTTTTGCTCTGGTAAGTTAAGCAGCTACTATTAAAAAATGAAAAAACCCTGAAGAGACACACTGAATATATCATAATAATCATTAGAAACTTATTAGATAAAGGGCAGAACAGTCCTAACATGACAACATATTAAGTCCAGCACTGGTATGTTTAAGGTAACATTTCTGAACCATGCTTCAGATGGCGAACCACCATCTGAAGAAAGCCAGATGACAGAAGGAATATTAGGCTTCTAGTAAGTTTTTAAAGACATCCTGTAGGACCAGGTAAGGGAGGCGATATATATGTGTGACAGTGAGAGAGATATATATAGATATATATATATATATGTATGTATGTATATGGACATACCCAGATTCATCAACAACTGGTACCTGGTCGAATCCTTTCTCTCGTAGGATTTCAACCGTCTTTGCACAGGTAACAGTTGGAAGCACAGTCAGGGGAGCTGAGAGGCTTAATTCCTGAACACTGATGTTCCACCACCTAGGGACAAAACCAAACATAAAACCAAGCAAGTCTTATGGGGAGAACAGAACCGGTAGCTCATGTGCCATGGCCTTCAACACTAGAGGAATGACAAGAGACTGCAACGAAGAGTCAGGAATCAGTCACAGTTACTAAACTTTAAAGCTTTCAGGTTTTCTCTCCCCAACATCAGAGAGTCACTCAGGTGTGAAAAGACATTATGATTGAAACTCTCTTCTCATTTAATCTATTTCCTAGGATGGAACTGGTTAGTGGAAGGTACTAGTCTCCTTAGTTTCATTATTTCTATCTTAAATGGAAAATTCTGGGCCTCTGCTCAAAAAGCTAGCCATATTTGCAGTCACTATAGGTAATAGTTTTAGGAAAGATCCTCCTCCAGCCATGTACAGCTGTAGTGCTTTGCACCAAAGAACTCTGGTCTTGGTAGAGTTCTCTGGATACTACTTTTTCATTTTAGATATGACCCTTTTCATTCAAAAGTCATTAAGTACCAAGTACCATTCATTCATTAAGTACCAAGTCTTTTCTGCTACCATACAACTCAAGGAAAAAGGAATTTTTAACTCAAAAAGCAGATTTGATTCTATCTGCAATTAAATACTGACACAGCAACACAAAAGATTAGCTAAAAAACAAAGGAAATGGTACAAATTCCAATGATCTTCAAATTAGCAACTGCCACAATGACAATGAAATAGACTCACAAAAAAACAAACGGATCTGACATGCTTACCAAGGTTTTTTGATTAGGTCTTCTTCTTTCATGAACCCTTTCTGAATCATCCATTTGTCACTCAAGAACTTAGACCTGGAAAGCATCAGGAAGCAAAGAGCTCATTAGTGGACTAACATCTAACAACAGCAAACACAATATCAAACAAGACAACTGCACAGCCCACTATGACTAACAACTAAAGTGTAATTGGAGAATATACTGCCATTTGCCGACCAAGCTTACCAGCCAGGGACATGGAGACGAAATCCTCATAGGAAGAAAAAGGAATCCCATAGGATACAAAGCTTCAACTACATCACTCCCTTGCAATACAGTACAAAGACAGCCTGGAATGGAGAAGTGCCAACCTGTACTCAGCCTTTCTGCAGCTTCTAAAGTCATCCAGCATTGTGTTGGATCTAACAACAGTCATGAAGCACAGCTAAAGACATTATGTTCAGGGGTACGTTCAGAATAGCAGGAAAGGAATTTCTTCAAAGCACAACTCAAAGCTCTCACCCCGCCACCTGCAAATTCACATCAACACTGGCTGCTGCTACAGTACTGCTGTGTCCAGCTGTCAGCACATACAAAGAGAGCAGACAACAGCCTTAAAAGAGACCCTTCCAGAAATGGGATGGCATTGATGGTCCCCAATAAAGGAAAAGCTTGGAAGCAAATCTTTTCTAGAGGGATGTTAACTAACCAGTTAACTAACCAGTGATGGTTAGATACCAAAGCCACACACAAGGAGCTCTGCTTTCAGAGGGCTGAGCTCTTGTCTACACCATGTCAGACCCTTTCTAGGTACTTCAGAAGTTGTGCCCCAAACACATTCCTTGCTTTGGTAACTGGGTGCTTTGAGATACATATTCAACTTGCCACTGATGTAAAGAGGTCTGAGGGACTGCCTCCTCTGCCTCCTCCTGGAGGAAACAAGTAGGTTCTTACATGTAGTTCCTGATAGAGTCAGGGAGGATAACAACACAGCGCTGACCTTCCTTCAGTTCTTTGGCTGCCTTCACAGCTACAGACATGGCACTGCCTGAGCTGCCGCCTGCCAAAATGCGGATCAGAGACAAAACTGTCAAATACCATATAGGAAATGACAAAGAGAAAGGGACAGAGCAAAAGAGAAGAGGGGAGGCCAGTTCTGGAGCCCAGGTTGAGGAAGACAGTTTCTGAACTGCAAAGAGGCCTCCCTGACCTTCACAAAGCCTCATCCTCTCACATACTCACAGAGAACCCCAAAGGATTASTGTCTGCTCTTACCACACAACAGTCCTTCTTCTCGGATTAGCATGCGCGCAAGAGTAAATGACTCCTCATCGTTGCTCTTGTACCACCGGTCCACTGTCTGGGGTGAGGCAGGAAGAGAGAAACAAACAGCTCTTGAGATGAGGAGGGCTGGGCAACTATATAACTACATCAGTGTTGCTTCAACCCATGCTCTTTGAGGTAATAGCTGTCCTATTGATCCATGTGCTTGGGTTTCCATCCTGCAAATGTTGGGTGGTTTTGTTTGCCAAGATAAGATGACCACATTAACAAAACAGTCTCTACATTGACATCTTGCTGTGAGAACAGCCACAGGGAGCATGAATCAGTTTCCTCCCCTCTTGGAGGGCTTCTCAGGGACACAGGCTGTGCTCACAACCTGACATTGTCATACTACTTTTGTGGGAGCTTTTTTTTTTTTTTTAATAAAGGGAAATACTATGTTCTAGAAAATGCTATCTGCCCAGTGTTTCTACCCAGCATTGTAAAACAGAGAAATTGTTCAGCAAAGAAGTCTTCTAAGGACTGCTTTCTTTGATGGGAAAGAATAGAAATAGTTTTGTCTGCTAGCCCTCCCCTTCCAGCTCAAAGAAATATTTTCCCAAGTTTCTTCTCCATCTCAGTGGAAAGCAAGGGGCAGATAAATCAAGAAGCATGACTTACAGATCTATCCAGCACCGTGGGGACGAAATCATACCCAATTCCTTCCACTTCATACATTGTCTTGTCAGTCTTGTTCAGTTCTTCTGGTTCAGCGAGGATAGAGCCTTCAGGATCAACACCTATGACCTGTAGAAGTTTCCAGTTTGGCTACCATGACACACTGCTTTCGAGAACACAGCTATGTACTCATCAGTGCAGGCCTTATGACAACACACTGGCTGCACACACAGAGCGAACCTAATGGCAATCTGGTCTCCTATTCAATTCTTCCTGGCAACATTCACCTCCCTTGTGATTAACATACTTTGGTGCTCCTGGCCCTTAGCAACCCATCCCACCTCCTCAGGTTGTGGCCACTGCAAATGATGGGCACCACGTGTTCTACATGGTTTTTGTTTGGTTCAAAGTTGTTGCTATTCACATGTCAGGTATCATTACAGTCAATACTTTTTGTGCCAAGTACAGGCAGAAAGGTATGTTCCCTTTGCTTTTTCCTCCCTGATTGTGTAAGAAAATATTCATGATTGAAACAGATACCAACTTCTGTGAGGAAATATAAAACAGTAAACAAGTACAAATACAGATCTGTTTGCAGAGTAAGTTTCGCTTGTTGGAAACTCAGCAGCTCCTGAGGATTAGCCATGGCACAGTCAGAGAGAAGAAACACAAGGCTGCAGAACACCAGCAGAGAGAAGGATTTGTCTCAGACACACGCCAGGAAGGAATCTCAGAGCCAGTTCTCACCTGCAAAGCCAAACCTTGACTCTGGTCACCAATGAGACCAGAACACGATAGATTCAGATGGACTCTGATACCCTTTCTTTGCTGCTCAGAACTACCTTTGAGCTGAGGACACCTGAGCGTTTCCCCAAGAGAAACCCAGGGAGGGCTTACAAGGAGGCGGAGATGCTGGGAGGAATGGGAGTGACGCCAGTGGAGCAGTTTGAGGCTCTCCCAG
Source organism: Apteryx rowi (assembly GCF_003343035.1). Classification (NCBI taxonomy): domain Eukaryota; kingdom Metazoa; phylum Chordata; class Aves; order Apterygiformes; family Apterygidae; genus Apteryx; species Apteryx rowi. Next base: position 572,349 of record NW_020449608.1, on the reverse strand, counting down.
CTAAAGAGTTTTAAACTTGCCACCTACTTTGCATCCTGGGCATTTTTCCTTCAGCTTTCTGGAAATGCCAGTGATGGTCCCTCCAGTGCCAGCTGTAGCCACCACCATGTCTATTTTTCCTGATTAAGGGTGAGAAATCAAAAGGCAGCTGTGAGACCTCCCTGAGTGTGATGGATTAAAAACTCTATTTACACCTAAGTATGGACCTTTTTCTCTAACAAAAATGCAGAAAATGGCAGAAGAGGCACAAGATATGAGGATCCTTGCTTTCCAATAGCTGTATTAGGAGACCTACCTTGAGGCCACTTTGCTCTATCTCCACTTACTTCAGCAACAGTTTTGAAACATCCTTTTGGCAGCCTGACAAGGCACCAATTTGTAAGGCTTTCAGCAGAGATGAGAGGTGGTCAATAGAGTTGACATTTGCAGTTTTCCTGTTACTGTAGATAGATACTTATTCACCCTTTAACTTACAATAAGCAGCCTATAATGCAGGTTAGTTTACTGAACGGGTGCCCAGAGTCAAGAGAACAACACTCCACCAAGCATGTCCCAGTTCAGACCTGAGACTGGTGTAAGCTGACGAGTATTGACAGAACAGTGCCTGGACTACAAGGAAAAATAAACATGAACAAGAGAAGAATGAAGCCTACAGTTAGAATTCATCCTGACTCTAAGTTTGTGGGATGTCAGTTTGTTAAAGTATGCTCACTTTAACTCAAACTAGAAGAAAGTGGAAAGACAGGCTAAATAAATCCTCTGCAGCACAGGGAGAGATACTTTTGGGGGGAGGGGAAGAACACTGCACATGGTCCTCATCTTCATTAAGAAAATTAATAGCCAATTTTGTTATTCCAGTAGCCAAGGTCCCATCAATAATAAAAAAAAAAAGCTGCTAACTGTACGGTTTTACAGGGCAGGTCAGCAGCATCCTACACAATCTCCCTCTACTTCCTGTGGGAATACCTACATGCTAGACTGCAGCATTGCACTGAATGCCTCTGGTAGCTCTCAAATGGATCTCCTCAGCTGGATGAGGAGCTAAAGCTAGCTCCTCTAAAGCTCAGCTAAAGCTCTCTACTGCCACAGTTCAGCCATTTCCAGTACTCCAGCTAGCCAGCCTAGAGCTAATACGGACAGGACCCCTGCAGAGTAAAGCAGCTTGTGCTCCTGAAGACAATAGTAAGTGAAGAAAATTCCAGTCTAATGGAGTATTTGGTCTTTACATAATATCTAACAGAATTACAATTACAACCTGTAGCAAACTCCAGATGGATATTAAGTGAAAGCAAAAATCTCTTCCCTGCCTCCATGTACAGTTTGGATTCTGAGCATGTAAAAATCCTTATTTCTGTATTTGTGAACAGAAAAAAAATGATCCTGTTCTTTCATGCCACTTCAGCTACAGCATTTTTTGAGTTAAGCATAACTGCTTTGTTCACCTGGTCACAAGCACAGGAATCTGAAAACCAAAACAGCCCTCTTTAATGGAAAAGATAGTTTATTACTATGACTACTGAAATAAGGCAACTCTCTAATTACACACAGAATATGGGACATGCTATATCAAAATCCATGCACTTCTCAACCACCCCAGGCCTCTTTCTTCACAAACGTCAAATAACAATATGGAATACTAGGGACTCATTAAAGAGAGGGCTAAAATAGCAAACATACCTTCACATTGCTGCAGGATCTCTTCAGCCGTGGTGTCATAGTGAGTCAGGGGGTTGCTGGCATTACGATACTATATTGAAAGACAGAGCCATTAAGTAAATAAGAAAGACAACATATTTTGCATCCTGAGGCATTGCAAAAACATGACAAACATTCTCCAAGCTCCACAACAGCTGCATATTCTCCTTTCAGACTGTTTCCTTATCTGTTATCTGGACCTAGGCAGAATGCCTCAGGGTAAGTGCAACATCCCAAAGTGACCTAATTTAAGGGTATTCCTAAGGTGCCAGCATCCTCCAACATCAAGATCAGCCCTGTCTGTGGGGCAGTTTCTTTTCAAGGCATAAATGACCCGTGTACCCATTTTTCTACACAGGATTGCCAGTTCAGTGGAGAAAGCCACCTTAATCTTTTTGCAATTTCTGCAAACATAGGCTTATTGCTGCCCTCTAGTGAAATAAAAAGCTTGATACTGCAGCATGGTGATGGCTCAATAGCTTACACTTCCAGATCTGGGACATCCTTGCTTCCACAGACTCACATGGGCTGTTTAAAATTTAGCCAGCGACATTAAGGCAAGAAGCTACAATACCCTCCTCCCATGCTAGACCTCTGACACCCAGCTCTTACCTGGTCTAGGATATGTGCATTGGGAATTTCATTTTTCAGCCTCCATGCTACTCCCACATGAGATTCAGGAGAGTCAAATCTGGCAGTAGTTGGGGTCCTCACAATCTCAGCACCCAGAGCTCTCAGGACATCCACCTGCAGCAAACAAAGGTGGTCACAAAACCCCAAAACTTTCTCCCAGGACAGAAACCTCACTGGGATGGAGAGGAAGATGTTTTACATCTTCTCTTTTACTCAGTCTGGAATAGCTTCTAGCAACTCTCCCATGCACCTGTCTCACAGTGTATCACTGGGTTCAAAATCTTAATGTCATTTAGTCTCTTAGCTCAAAATCTTGTTTTCAGTCTGGGCCTCCAAGTTTCTAGAAACCATTACTCCATATTGAGGAGCCTTATTCAGGCAAAACTCGGTCTCCTCTCACACTAGTCACGTATGTTCTGCAGGGGATTCTGCACTCTGAAACAGTGCTATACCCCAGCATTTTATGTTTAAATACAAATTATGTATATTTATGTCCTCCTTTGGACATAGGCAGCAAAGAGGGAGATCCTCCAGGGCCCTGTTCACTCACTCTGCCACTGTGAGGACAAGAAATTTTGACACTCAGCTATGCCAAGGTCTGCGTTCAAAGGGGAGGCCTTTGGCACTGGTGTGTGGAGCACAGCAGTAGCAGTGTGCTGCCTCTCCCTCCAGGGTGGAAAAGAACTAGCAATGGGCCCAGGCTTTCAGGGAACATTGCCATTCAGTTGGAATACAGCAAAGGTTTGGACTGAGAACTGTTTTGCTGACAGTGATTTACTGTCCTAAACTGCAAAACACAGAGGATCTTCTCTCCACCATCCAGAAAGCACTCTTGACTTCAGGGGCAGCGTTACCCTCGGAGGGGCCCTAGTCTGGGCTGATAATATTGCAAGGCTTTTATGTTTTTATGCTTTCCACAGCAAAGATAAGCTGATGTGACCCAGGTGGCTTTTCCTTTCCCTTTGTTGTTGTGGCTGCACAACTTGGATACTTGCCAACATACCTCAGGGTTTCACTTGAAGGAACGCAGCAGACTCTCCCATGGCCTTGCTCAGCCCAGAACAGCAGAACATTCAAAGCTTCAGCCCCTACCTTCCTCCCTACTCCTCTGTGGCATAACTGAAAACTAACCTAGGGACAGGCAGTCACTTCAGTTTGCTATGTACATCTCAAGTTCCTTTGACATTTGTTTTTTAAAGCGGTTACGACAGTTCCTCTAATTGACAGCACTGCAAGGACAGGACTCTAAACAGCACAGTTCAGTCCATGGTTAGCCAGCCTTGATTTCTCTTGGTACTGGCAATAGCCCTTTGGCCAGAAAATATTCAGCAGAATTCTGCCTAACCAATGATTTGGAGGCCAAGAGCCTATACCTTCACTGCTAAAGCCACAACACTCATTTGCACCAGGAACTCTGCAAGCTCAAACATGTTATTTGTTAATACTTCTAAAACAAAAGCAGATCTGACCTTCTCCATACTCATTTTCTCTGGCATCACAATGATACAGCGGTAACCCTTCACTGCTGCAGCCAAGGCCAGCCCAATTCCTAGAAGCAAGCAAAGACATGCAGAGCATAAAGTGAAAAGCAACCAAACAAAACCCTGCAAAGCTAGCTTTTGCACGCCCTTGCTTTAATAACAGATCTTCACTAGAGGCTTGGGTAGGATGGCTTTAGACAGGTGGCAAAGGGAAAGTTTCTGGCTCCTGGGGAGAGCTGGATTCACAAATGCTGCTGGTTCTCAGAGGATCAAAAACAAAAGAAAGTTTAGCCAAGGGTGGGAAGAAATCAACATATGCAAACTACTGGCTTTACAACGGGCACATCACCTTCCTCCTGGCCCTTCCCCATCCCACCACTTTGGGGGGGGGGGGAAACAAACAAAACACACACCCTTTGGGCAATAAATTTTAAGCTAGAGGATTATAGCAATCATTTAGATACCTGGATAAGAGTATTGGGGATTCTATCGACTCAGTTCTGCATTAAGTCCCTAATTTGTGATGCACCTAAATCCTTTCTAAAGGACATGATTTATACGCTGTGTGTGACAGAGGTTCCAATGCACTGTGTCTGCTTGTTACAATAGTTAATTAGTTTGATTGTTAGAGACACATATACCTCACCTCTGGTTTCAAAATCTGTACCTCCAACATGACTCCTGTCTTTCTGCATGTCTTTGTCAGCTTACCTGAAGAGCTCATCTCAGAATTACCTTTCCTATAGAACAAGGCTTACACCTGTTATCAGATCACCACTCTGCTGAATAAGCTAGACAGATCAAGTTAGCAGAGCTGTGCCTGATGTAGGGCTGAATAGCACTGCCCCTGCTATTCTGGGTACCAGACAAAGTACAGACACTGGCCCATGACAATGCCTCACAAGCAGTTTACCCTATGCAGGAAGCTGTGTCTTCAGAGCTGGCTTTGTTTCTACAGTGCACAAAATTGTATAGCTGCAGTAAAAACAAAAATTGTGTGATAGATATCTGGGATGAAGGCAGCATTTTGAGACCCCACTTCTAACACTGTACTTTCTGCTACTGACTTGAAAGTGCAGCAAATTTCAAAATAGGACTTCAGCTGAAAGAAAAATGAGATGCAGAGAAGAGAAGCCTTGTACTTTAATAGCTGAGCAGTGCCCTGGAACAAAAGCCAATGCCCTCAGGTTACTGTCTATCCTGCTCTTTGCTTTTGAATCAAGATAGCTTTCTGAAGTAATTACCTTGCATCCCCTCCAAAGCCACTTTATTTTTGGAATCTGCGGCAAGGAGAACTATCTATCAAGTACTGCCTCAAGAGGCTGGATGTCAGTGTGACCCACTGGAGGAATGCAGTACATATTGTAACGTGTAATACATTACAT
>NW_020449608.1:548536-567030 GCF_003343035.1 Apteryx rowi | reverse complement strand
ATGTAATGTATTACACGTTACAATATGTACTGCATTCCTCCAGTGGGTCACACTGACATCCAGCCTCTTGAGGCAGTACTTGATAGATAGTTCTCCTTGCCTATACATACACACATCTGTGCATGTATATGTATGTACACACAAAATCTCACATATACATTATAACTTTGTCCATCTATATATAGATATGCAAACAATTCTCAATCTTGCACTGGAATCCGGACTGCAGTCCAGCACTGGGAGGCTGGCTGCCAGTCATGGAGCTCTATCCCCTTTTATCCTCCTTGTAAGATATACCAGGTATATAGGCAACAGACCTTTCCTCCCTCTGCAAACCTCACTCCTGCTAGTGCTGCAGAGCTGCATACAGCTGCTGTCTCAGTACAGCTCACAGCTCTTACCAACAGGGTAGAGCCCAGTACACAACCGAGGTCAAGTAGGTATGTGTCACACAGGGGCATTTCGTTGTAGGCCAAATACAGTGTCAAGCTCAGCACCAAACCAGCCCCTCAGAAGAGGGCTCAGCACTGCAGGAGATGCCACTGTTCAGGCAAGAGATACAGCCACACTCAAAAGCTTCAATTGCATTGCACCTCTCACAGGGCAACCTGCTGAACAAATGACAGAAGACTTCCCAGTTATTTCTGTTGAAGGCAAGTGAACCTGTCATGGATCAGCTCACTCATCCCAGTCCCTCCATTAATACCAAAATCTGGACTGGGTCAGAAGAACAAAAGAAAGGTCTGTCTGGCCTAATTATCCTCTATCAGTGGGCAACAGTGGATACTCAGGAAACAGCATAAGAACAGGTTAAGGCATCTGGTGACACATCTGCAGTATACTTAAGGCAGATAAGCAGTTTGTAGCTCAAAGACCTCCTCAGAGGAGACAGCATAATTATATTTATTTTTATATTTAAGTGGCTTAAGTGGGAGGCCCTCTGCTATTTTGGGGAACTCCAGGTATATTTACTCTCTGCAAGTAGAGCAGCCCAACAGAAGTATAACAGCTTCAGCACAGGAGACCAGAGTTAACTCTAGTCTGACCCCATCCATCAGATTCTTCCCTGGCCCCTGACTGATGGGGCTGTTTCTTCTTCTAGTCTTCCTCAAGGACAAGATGCTGGCCCAAGGAAAATCTGCTGAAAAAAAATCAAGGTGTGCAAGGGCTGTTTGAGCAGATAGTGGTATAGAGGATTACTTCAACTCTCATCTCAATTGCAAAACTATTGGAAAGGCTGTTTCTCAGATCAGACCCACCTCACCTGACAGAGTGCAGGGACAAGGACTGCAGAACTTCCCAAACAGGAGAAGACCCAGATTCACACCAGTCTTGGTGCTTCATTTCCAGTAATCTCACATTTTAATTCCTGAATAGTATCTAAAAACCCTAGTGAATCTGGTCTAACACCTTTTTCTTTTTGAAAATAAAGAGCCCCTGCAAATTTAGTAAACCTCCTTCCTAGGTATTCTGGTCAGCACAGTTCAGTTCATTTCTTCCTTCCCATCTCTCATACATAGGGAATGCTGCAGAGCTGCTCCTTACACCATCCAGGCAGGAAGGGATCCCCCTTTTCCCTTTGCACAGGCAGCCTCCATGCTTCAGTCTTAGGTCTGCCTCTTCCAGGGAAGCCTCCACAGATTCCACTTTGCCAGGACCCCTTCATCCTCTACCTGTGTTTCCAGAAGTTGGCTCTATGATTGTGTCTCCAGGCTTCAAGATTCCAGCTTTCTCAGCATCTTCTACCATCCTCAGGCTGATGCGGTCCTTCACACTGCCCCCAGCATTGAAGTACTCACATTTTGCCACTGGGAACAAAGAAAACAAGCCAAGTTTTTAAACAGCAGTCATTTGCCAACAGGCTGCTCATCTCTAACATATCTTGAAGAGCAACTTGGTTAACATGTCAGCAGAATTCACCTCCCTGCTTATAGCAGGGGAGATGAGGATTTAGTTCACAGCATTTCCAGTCATACATCACTGTGACATAGCAAGTTTGGTACTCTGATGCTAGCCACAGGAACCTGCACTCTGTCAATCTCAAAAAAAGTCCTATCTCCTTTTATCTTTCCTCTCCTTGTTACAGCCTAATCAGAAGAATCAAAAGTCCCAGAGCTGTTCCAATGCAATAGCACAGGGAAGATTCTCTACCCATGCCTTCTCCCTGCTGCATTCTTCATCCAAAGGGAGTCTGATCCAACAGCAAGTTTCTCCCCTTGTTCAGCCCACTTTCACTTCAGTGCTCCCAGCTTTAATCCCTTCAATGCTGTTAAACACCATCTTTCAGGACTCTGATTAGAGCTTCCAAATAATTAATATATATTTGTTTAAATTCCACACATACTAGATTTTCATTGACATAATTTCATCCCTTTCATCATCATTTTCAGTGATCTTCAACTGCAGATCCTCATTTTACAGGCACTGGTGATAACACTGAATATCAGAGGCAGTCAAAAGCTTCATGCATTCTTTCTCCCCTGACCCCCTTCTCTCCTCRACCTGTTCCATGAAAGCAGAAATTTTGCAGGAAGTGTTAAATTTGCAGAAAGTGTTCTCAAGAAGTGCAAACTGGAAGAAGTTTTAGACAACCAAAACCTGAAAATCTGCCAAAGAAAAGAGTTTTTTTCCTCCTGTTTTCTACAGGGTCTTTACATTCCTTATGTGCTCAGGTCTCATGAAATAAAGTTACCCATGTTTGTGAAATTCTGTCTCATTTTGCTCTTCTGCCTGCAGTAGTACTCACAGAGTTCACACTTCAGCCCGAAGTGTTTCCCAACCTTGTTGATTCGCACCAAGGGTGTATTGCCAACTTTATTCAGGATGTTTGGCAGGATTTTTGGAGGCTCTGACCTAGCACACACACAAATGAAGTCAGTGGATTCACAGAGGGACCCACAGGCAGATCACACAGTAGCAACATAGCATTTCTGATGCTTTCTATTGCACCCAACTTTTTCCCTCCCCTTTATCAGGCTAGTTATCTTGAACATTCTTTTAAAAGAAATAAACTATTAGAGACAGCTTCATAAAACAGCAAATCCCTGATCCAAAACTCAAGGATTAATCAGACATCAAGCCAAGCACTGTGCCAAGACTGATGTGCTCTATGCTTCCTGCTGGCATCAAGTAGCTTAGCATTGTTTGGTCAACTGTTTTACCAAGCAAAAGGCATTAATAGTGCAATTCTTCATCTAGTCAGAGAACTGTATGCCAGGTTACTTAAAGTTAGTTCCAGTTCATCCAGTTTCACACTGCATAATGTCTTTGGTCTCCTATGCTTCGTCTGGATTCTCAGTTTTGCTTATTCATGAAAATTAAAAAGCACCAGCACATCTATAAGCAAAGCAGCACCAATTTAAACCAGTTACCTCTTGTTAAACCCATGTGGCTCTGAGGGGATCAGGATTAGCCCTTTACTGAAGGCCAGTAAGCAAAGAAAAGCAATGCTTACAAAGAGGCATGACGATGCGGGGAGGCAGAGAGGGGTTTCCCAAGCTTCCAGGTGCATTTGCTAGGTGTATCGGGGCGAATCCACTTCCTTTCATTCTCAGTAGCCTTACAGTTCTCATTGTCCCTCCCACCAGGGAGGAAATACTTGCCAGGCGTGCGAGGACACAAGTTTGTATCTGGCTTGGCCTGGGAAGGAAGTGAAAGCACTTCATCCTTGAAAAAGAAAAGCCTACTGTTATTCATATATCCTGCTGTAAAGGAGCCAGCACATCCTTTGAGACTATCAAAGTTACTCGAGTTCTGAGACACCATAGGAAGATACCCATTTGCAGTCACACCACTATCCCCCTATAACTAAAATCACTAACTAATAAATACCTCATGTTCTTGGCCTTCAAAAATTTATCTACTTCTTGCCTAATGTTTCAGCAGGCAATTTTTCCTGAGGGCAGCCTGGCCAGGCCTGCCCACCCTACCCTGCTGATGATTTTCAGAGAGCAGCATGGCCCTGTAAGTCAAGATGGGCAATGTCAACCAATAGATGCTAGTAAGCAGATGTTTCTAACACCTAAGAACAGGTTCTGCCACCAGCTACAAGAGATCCTAGCATTCTATGTAAGACAGGGCAACAGTGAAGAGAGAAAGCACAATAAATCTCAGGCAAATCCCATTCAAGTATCCAAGTCTTGCCCTTGACCTTGTATAAAAGGGTCCAGAACGAATGGATATTTTAATGATCAGTTGATGTTTGCATAGTACTGTAAAGGAGGGAAGCATTTTAGCATCATTTTGATTTGTCAAGCACTTATCACCAAAATAGGAAGCCTGATTCAAATGCACCACAATGCTGAAGCACACAGCTCAAGACTGTGCCCTACATGAAGATAACTTAATAAACACACTAAAGCATGTGCTTAGTGCAGCTAGCCTCCAAAAATATAAAAAACAAGATTAATCCCATGGGGAACACTGCTCCCATACCAAAAAACAGCCCTCAAACAAAATCCTCTTCATTCCAAACAGAGGAACAGAATAAGATCACGGAATGACTGATCAGAAAACAGTGCTGAAGGACTTTGCATTGCTACTTGCGGTCATGAAGGAGAATGCTTTCAAAAAGGCTTTTAGTTTCACTAGGACCTGCCTCTAGAGAGGTATGGCAGAAGTCTAGAAATCCCTCTGAAAATCAAGAGCGCTTTCCTAAATTCTGATAATAGTAAGACAGGCAGTCTTCCCCAAAAGAATAACATTAACTTGGAGATAGCATTCAACCAGATAAACAGAAGATCTTTAATAAAACTCCACCATTTACTGAGCTTTCCAAGGAACAACACAAACCTCTTAGGAAGAGCTTGACATCACTTCACTCACTAGGTTTCCTGCTAGATTCACTGTATGATGCCTTAGCATCAGCAGGCATGGAAGCTATTCCACAAGTGGTTAGAGTAATAATGATTTTTAAGGCAAGCTGCATCTTAAAAAGGGAATTTTCATGTTTTGAAATGATTCACCATTAATGTTGGTATTTAATATCCCTTAGTTCTTGGAAAAGAGATTCTGAAAATGAAATATGTCTAACTTGTGAAAAGTATAACCCATTGCTTTTTATGCCTTATATTTGCCTTTTGCTGTGGAGGTTGCATCTCAGGAATCTGGAGGTTCTAGTTTTAATCTATCTTCCATTTCTAAGATTGTGACTGCAGAGCAGAGCCCAAGTTAGAAGGCAACTTTAGGCTCCAGCTAACTTTTTATAAAGACTGTTTTTGACAATACCTGAGCTGTGACAGCAGAAGTCTTTGACATATAGCACCAGTGTTTTGTTGGCTCCAGAACTGACAACTGTAACAACTAACACAGATCAGAGAAACTATCATGGCTAGAGACTGAAACATTCCCAGGGTGTTTCCCAGAGAAACAGGGACCCTTCTCATGATCTCTGTGCAGCTTAAAGCCTCACCCAAACAGTACCTTGGGAACAGAAACAGGCCTTTCAGATATTAACTTCTCCATGCTCCTAGGTAAAGGTGAACACACAGACTTTCTTCAGCAGACTTTCTCCTCGGGAGAAGACACACGTCCCACTTCTGTGAGAAACAGGAAGCTGCAGAAGGAAGTAAAGATCACTTGTAGAGGCAGGATTAAAAAAATCATGAAGCAGAGATATCAAGTAAGATCAACTGAAGCTCTTTTGACCCTGTTCTTTCTGTATTACCTAATCTCCCCACTGCTCTTCCCTCCATGGATCAGCTACAGTAATGCAAGCAGAAGACAACTTTTATTGGCTGCCTGCCTTTCCGTAAGCCTGGCTGCCATAAAAAACAAAAACACTTCAGTCTGCAGGATATATTTTATTAGAGACACCAAGTGTGAAAGGGCTTCATGAATCCAATACCAAAGGAGAAAGGGGATCCTGTAACATGATTTAGGAGAAGGCTCTGTACAGGAACACTTGCAGAGGTCTCTCCATCCTTAACTCTGAGTTCCTCCCAGCACTGAATTGGTGTTGACTGCACAGCTGCAGTGATGCTGAATACCATGCACACAGCAAACACTTCAACCACAATGAAGCAGAGTTCCCAGCAGGTTTTCTTGTGTTTCAGAAGTTTGTAAATATAAAAGTGAGATCAATAAGTTAGTTTCCCCTATTCTAGACAGGTGTTTATTGAGCCTTCATGCTTGTATAGCTAGCTTCCTTTCTACTGAAGAGGAATCTGGCTGAAGTCTTGGAAAATGTTTGTTTTGTCTTTTTTTAATATTTGGGCTTGTCATCACCATTTTGAAGCAGAATTTGTGGCTCTTTCCATTGCTGAACTGTGCTGGACCTGAAAAGGGTCTCTGGCCTCATTCCCCTATTTCTGCCAAATACATACAAAACAGATACAACTCAAAACAGAGTTGAAGGTCTAGCAACAGACTGGGAAAAACATCTCAATCACAGGATCAGTGAACTTCAGCATTTGATTCTGCAAGTTATCATGCACCATTAATCACTACTGCCTTCTGCACAACAATTCCTTTCTCACAGGCTGATTTGAAGAAAATTTCTAACCCATTTTAACCACCCCCATTCAAGAAAAAAGCCTCTGAAGTACCAACTTTTCAGACTAAAGCTGGAAATAATTCTCCTTATGGATGCAAGAAACCTCTCCACACCAAAGTTATACCATTCTACTTTAAGTAATATGTGCCAAGGGCCAAGACAGGGCACAGTCTGTCCTAGACTACTGACTAGGACGAGACTGAGACAGATAACAGTCTAACAAAGCTAATATCCCAAATAAATGGTTAAACACCAGTGTTTGTTGGCAGAAAAGAGGATGCTTCCAGCTCTGAAGACCCAGCCTTCACTTCTATTTCTAGAAGGTGCCTAGTTCACAGTTCAAAATATCAGCACCTTTTTTAGTAAAGAAGAGATACTGGAGAAGTTTGAAGCGAGAGGTGCACAGACAAGTTCCTTCAGACAGCTAGTATGCACACAGCAATACTGGGCATAGACACCCACTGTCTTGTCTCAATGAGAGGTAACACTGACAGTGTTTGCATAGCCCACCTATTAAGAGTATCCTGTTCTCAAGGGGCCAAACCTTTTCAACATGCAGAAAGAGAGCAGCAAGGGTTTACAGATAGAAAATAAAATATGTTACTCCCTTATGTTCTCAAAATAGAGGTGTAAAACCAGACTTTTCAAATCACCGAACCTCAGTGTCCTCCAAGAGGGTCCAAAAGAATTGAAGACACAGGGGGAGAAGTTTGTTGTAGCAAAAATTTTTTCAGCAGTTTAAGTACTTTCTCTTTGTATTGTCTGGAGGGAAGAAACAAATATCATTCTTCAAAAACTGCTTTTTGGAGAATTTCCCTTGGAATTCAGCGTTTCCCTTAGTGGCTGGGCAAGACAGCACCATCTCATTTCCTCTACTGTATGGCAAAAAAATCCAGTCTACCACCATCAAAAAAACAAAAACAAAACCAAAGAACCACTCTAGCTAGAAAGAGCAGAAACAGGAAAAGCTATATTTATTGCCTTTAACTAAGCTGTGAGATTCTCTCATACATTTAGAGCAATGTCAATACTTTGATTTTTTTTTAATCAAATGTTCAAAATTCTAGCCCCATTTTGAACAAAAGACGAGACTAGAAAGAAAAGCTCAGCAGCATTGCCAACAAAAATCCTGTCAGCACAATACTGATCTTAAGCAACATAATTCATCTGAAGAAATGCATGTTCCTGTTCAACAAGTCCCTTCAAAATGTTTTATTAGGCATGATTTTAAATACCTCCCCCCAAGAGTCTATATGCATACATGCATTTAATAAAGTCACAAACTAATGATGCTAATAGAGAATCAGTCCCAACTATGGTCCATCTAAGACCTTAGGGGTTTTAAGGAATAAACCCTAAGACAGACTCATTTGCCCTCTAAAGAGAGGAAAAAAAAAAAATCTTAGTACAACCCTCAGCGGAGATGCAAGGGCAGCAGCAATAGCTTCTGCACTGCGTAAGGTCAAAATAGGTCAGAAGCCCAGTGTGACTTGATATGGTCAAAACCACCAGGAGGACCCCAGATCCTCAGGCTCCACCCATCAGTGCTACTGCTGAAGTAGCTACTGCACCAGGAAACTACAGCTTCCTGACACACCATCTAAAACCCAGCTGCCACTTTCAGCCCTAACTGAAGATGCTACTTCAGCAAAACACAGGGCAGAGTTGGTCAGTCTAGGACATCTAAATTCACCCCACAACTATGATCCTGCCTACAGACACAAACCAGGACAGAAGATGTCAGTGTCTTCTTCTAGTGGAAAGACCTTTGATGGACTAAGGGAAGGGGGTGAGCAGAAGTCACCGAAACAGAGGATGGCAGAAACTTCTCTCCTTCACTAGCATGGCCATCCTCTCAGCCTTTCTTCTGGCAATGCAGACTGGGGAGACAGGACAATTTCTTTAGTAAATGGTGACTCTGCTGCTCTAACTGCAATTGAATGCTGCACAGAAGAGTCTGAGGGAAGTAAGCCGCAGAAAGTAGTCTGTCTTCAGGAGATTAAACTTTGCCAGCCTGACTTTAATTAAAGTTCCCTGTAAAAATGAACACTCCCATAACTAGCTAGGGGATACAGGAGAGTCTAACTAGAAAAGCCTGACTAACTTCTGTCATTATATTTGCAGAGCACACGAGGCAGAAGAAAAATCAGAAAGCTAATTTACAGAAAAACTGCTTAAATCTAAGTCATGAAGGGAACTGGGATACGTACAGAGATAGGAGTTTGAGGAAGCCTCATAGACAAGTGTTCACATCTCTGCAGCCATCTCCACAAGGAACTCAAGGTCTAAACTATTTCCCCACTCCTACAGAAGGACTCTACAAAACAGGGTTGAAGGCCAGTGAGTGAAATTAATCTTCAAACAACCTGGGCTGAACTCCCTTTGGGGATATAAAAGGGGCTGCAGTTTCTAAGGCTGTTCACAGTATGTCAGCACTAATGCAGACAACATGCAAATAGTATCATGTATGTGAGAACCTAATTAATTTTACTCCTGTCTGAAGCAGAAATTAAGCTGTCTAAAAGGTAGGTGTAAGTGATGAATCAGAGATGCCCTAAGGGCTGACTACTCAGTAAGAGATAAAATATGGGATTCCATTGTGCTGTGGTCTGAGAATGGGAACTCTGACCTTAAGCAGACACTTTTTTCCCTAGACAAGTAACCCACTGGGAAACAGTTGTTCTGCTCACCCTATGGCACCACAGGGTCTTAGAGAGTTTTAGGGTCTTTATGGGTTACCAGATGTAGCAGTACCCATACAGCAAATATAGCCTTTAGAAACTGTTAGGAAACACCATAGCTATGAATGATTCAGGAGACAATCAGCCATGTTTTTTCACTTTGTTGCTTTATCAGTAGCAGCCAGACATCTCTCATGTCAGTCAGGAACCACCAACTAACATGAAATAACCGGGGTACAAAATAACAATATTATGCCTAGAAATAGGTACTTCAAGAATCAAAAGACTTATCTCTTAGTGTTCTCCTCTACAAAGAGGATGAATACACAGACACTCCCTCAGTCATCACTCTTCCTTTCAGGGCTGGACTGGCATATTCATAACCCTCCCGATATGAAGCCTGTAGTTCTTTAATGTCCCTACCTCTGAAACATTGCAAAGACATTAAAACTTCAACAGCAAAGCAACTCCTGTCATTATGGCACTATGTTATGCTTAAAAATAGCCAGTGAAAATACAGGAGTGTTCAGTCTGCCCAGTCCGTGCAGAAAGAAAACCATATACTCAGCCCTAAAGATGTTTTCTGATGTTTCCTCCATTTTGAGTTCACCCCCTCAACCCTGTCTGGACCCCCCTGAGAAGTTTTCTGAATGAAGATTCACATCTTCAAGAAGCACAGGTAAGAACATTAGAGAAAAGTCTGGAGAATACCTAATCTGCATTTTTACCTGTTGCAGTCAGAACTTAAGACACACACACACACACTTTTTCCCTGCTTCTAGTTCCCTCTCCCTAGTCAGCACAAACATGGGCCAACACTAGAGTCAGAAAAGTGCTCTCCATCTGCCAAGCTCATTGAGTACAGAAAGGGAAGCATTATTTCTTTCTGTACAGGTAGAGTACAAAAGCTCAAAAATTAAGCAGCTTCCCAGTGTTACAGAAAGAGGGAATTAGAGCATTGCTCTCAGCTTCTGTCCTGGTATATAAAGTAGGTAAGATGATAGCTCCCCTTCCTCAGTATTGCAGTGCTTCCTCAAGGCATTAGTCTTATTAGCAAAGGACCTTTGATAAAAGCTGGCAGAGAAACACCAGCCACCACAGCCTGGGCAGGAGGTCAGCCTTCTGGTTGACATGTTTTTTTGGTGGGAAAGACCAGCTGCCACCCGCTGACTACACCTGTAGAGCTTTTAGCAGGCAGCCACAAGGCAGCCATGAGCATGGTACACCCTACTATCTGCTTAAGTCCTGTGTCTCGCAGGCAGACAGTAAATATCTGCCAAGAGTCAAGAGCCCAATTCATCCAAACCTTCCTGACAGCCTGTTATGCTGCCAACACCAGATTAATGATGTACCTGGGCTGAAATGCACAGTCCATGACAAGTCCCCTATGACCTTGCTACCACAATTTTAAAAGTTCTGCTCTGACTTTAGGAAAGCAGGCTGGTTAACTCATACTTGGGGGTTTGCAACAGGATACCCAAAGAGCTGCCAAATAACATTGGAAAAGATGACCTGTCCAACGCCCCAAATACTGGATTATCACATAAGCCTTACTTTGGCAATAACTGTCTCCATACAGCTGTACTCCTGCTGAGAAATACCAGGTTCTGAGCAGGTCTGTTTCAGAGGAAACACCTTCCCCTGGTACCACATTGTAGTTGAGGCCTCTTCCTCACACAGAAACCCCGCAGATTTCACCTATCTCCATACTTGATTTTTTCCTCCTTTTTTCCAGTAGGAGTTTTGTAGAACATGGAGCTCTCGTGCCTCAATTCAGCAAATACACTCAGTTAAAAGGTAAATACATGCTGAGTAACTCTGCTGGATAAGGGCCAGAGTGCTCTGCAACCTTCACGGTCAAAGGCTTTAGGATTAAAGAGATAGATACACAGAAGATCAGATAGTCAGACAAGGGTGGGAGAGGAATCACCAATCTTCCAAATAATGGCTGGTTCAATAATATGCCATCAGCATTATTAACACTGCTACTGGAGGTAGCTCTCAGAGCCTCAGTCAAATTCAGATCCTTCCCATATCAAGCACTGTATAAGATAAAAACGTAATAAAAGAAGCTTCTTGGTCCAGTGTGCTTGCCAGACTTGCTAAAAAGTGTTAAAAAAAAAAATTGAAGATCCTTGTGGTACCTGGGAGAACAATGGACAACAGGCCAGGAACAGCCAGAAAACCAGTGCCAAGCCCAGAAAGACAAGGAGAGAAAAGGGGATATCACTTCGCAAGTCTTTATAAATGGAAGTCAATCCCTCCTCCTCTTCCTCCCTGCCCAGGAGACCTACTCTGCATCTCTGACTGGTACCACTCCCTCACCCCCCACCCCGAGAGCACCCCCACCAGCAAGCACCTTTTTTAAGCCTGTACTCCCTTCGGGTGTGTGTGGGGGGGAAACTACCACAACAGCAAACTCCAAAGCAGCAGACAACTTCCACTTACCCAGAATTATTCTGAAGCTGCCATTTCTTTTTTATTAAATAATAATAACAAAAAAATCCCACTCATGTAACACAGCCACATTTGCCTAGCAGCCTGCCACCCTCCATCCTTCTCCGCCCACTCCAGAGAGAAAGACCCCACACGCACGACCCCGGGGAGCGCGTCCGGCCCGCACGCCCCGCCATGAGGGCACGCAGACCCCTCCCCCTCCCCGCAGCCGTTTAACGGAAACCCCCCGAGGCGCGGGCGGGGGGCCGGCACGCGCCGTGCAGCCCACCCCAAACCGTCCCCGGGAGGGCACCGCCAGCCCCGGCTCGGCTCTCCTCCCGCCGCCGCGCGGGCTGATGCAACGGGCAGCGGGGAGGGACGGGATGAGCGCCGCTGCCCTCGCCCCGCCGCCGCCCCACCTCCGCGAGCCGGGCGCTCACCGAGGGCACCGTCCCCACTCGCGCTGCGACCGACGGAGAAAAAGAGAGAAGCGGGAGGAAAATAATAAAATAAAAATAAACAAAAATTAAAAGGAAAGCGGCAGCGGGAGGCGGCAGCCGCGCGGGGATTAAGAAGCGCCCGGGAGCCCCTGGCCCCGCCCCGCCGCGCCCCGCCCCCTGCGCGTGCCGCCGGCGCCCGCCCGGGTACGCGAGGAGAGGGGGAGGGGAGTGCGCGCGGCGATTGGCCGCGGCGGGGGCGTTGGTGGGACGGCGGCAGCCARTGGGGAGGCGGCGCGCGGCGCCGGGGCGTTGCCGCCCGCCGCCATGTGGCGCGGCGGGGGGCGGAACCCGCGCGTGGCGCGGGGGGTGCGCAGGCTCCGCTTTGCCGGGGGCCGCTTAAATAGGTACCAGTGTGTGCATAGGAACCGGCGCAGTTACTGTTTTTAACCCCCACGCAGAGCAAGCGTTACTGTTCATTTAATTTGAAAAAATATATAGATATATAAAAAATGATACGTGGAAAAAAAAATAATTAGAGAAATACAGTCACGGTGGAGAGGCTGGTTACTAGGGATTTGTCACAGTTCAGTGTAAAAGCATCCAGAGATGCTTCTTCGGGCCCTTGAACCATTTTAAAAATGAGAGGATTTTGCTATCAAAACTCCCTTGGGAAGGAAGCCTGTCGGCAGCCGAGGTTCCTTTTGCAAACGAGGAGAAACGGGGTTTCGGGACAGCCACGGCATGCCTGTAATGTGGCCTGCTTTCCTGGATGTCCAGAGCGAAACATCCTGCCCCGGTCCACGCTGTGTGGGCTGCCCAGCTCTGCTGCCATTGCTGGGCCCTGGGGCCAGCTGTGTCCCTCACCCGGGCACGGTGCACCCTGCGGAAAGCGGCTTCCTCCCCCGAGCCCCTGTGGCACTGATGCCGTGGGTAATTACTGCACCATGGTGTAATGATTGCATTTATGGTGTTGCCCAGGAATGCAGTAAGGAAGAGTTGTAGCCTGGGAAATCGCTTCAGCGCCATGGTGGTTGCACCAGCGTTGCTGCAAGTGGAGCTTTATCGCATGCAGCAGACGTGCAGGTGGATTTAAGACACTCGGTGCAAGTTGTCTCAGAGTAATTCCTGACTACTGCAAGGTGCTCCAGATTAGGTAGAAAGTTAAAAAAAAAAAAAAAAGGCAAAAATCCTTGCCCCAAAGCATGAAATGCTGAAAAGGCTCACTAGAATGAAACATCTTGAAAACGCAGCTTATGACACAAAGTCCAAGCAGCAATTTCTTCTGTAGCTCTAAAGAGTACCAATAAAGTGAAAAGCAATTCAAGGTAGCTTTATTTTAGAACATGGTTCACCCTCAAGCAATCCATGTGTTTTAGGTAATCAAAGGAGTGGAGATAACTATGTATCTCCATCCATATGTGTAGATACTACATAGTGTAGCTATTTGGAGAACATTGCACGCTGTATAAAAATAAAAGTAAGGAAATGAAGTGCTAAAAATGACAAAATACACTTTACAACTGGATGTGACTGGTCTGAAGCTGAACAGCTAATCTTAGTGTTACAGAGAGCTGAGGGTCTCTCTGGTAAGAAACTGAACCATGATTAGAATATGAGATGAAATTTATGAAAAAGCACAGGAAGAACACCAAAGGATTAAACACAAGTTAAGGGAAGAGCCAGGTATATTTTATATTTGCCTTAAATACGCAGCAACACTGAGGCAGCTGTTAAGCTGATTAATTACATATGCTAAAAATCCACACTCAAGTTACGCAGAAAAAACCCTGTTGAAAGACAAAATACATTGCCTTTCCCCTGCCCCTTTCTGGATCAAAGTAGACATAAAACTACTCACTCTGAAAGAACATATTATTCTACGTTGTTATTCTCATTTTCCTAAAGAAAGATCTCCTAGAAAATATTGCTGTTAAACAGGGTGATTATTTACCTCAAATCACAATTTGCCTGATTAATAATGTCTGAAATATGCATGTAAAGTGAAGCAATATATAGCAAGGTTTGCACAGGTAGCCATTAGTCCCAATGGACTAGTGGAAAAACACCAATTGAAAAAGCTTGTGGAATCAGGCTCTGGTTTGCATCTGATGCTGCTAAATTACAGAATGGCACAACTGGAATGCAGACCATCAAAATGATGACATTAAGCATGCCTGGCACTTTGAAATGGATATCAGAGAAACTGGGGATTTACAGAAACATGACGACAAACATGAGACCTAGCCACAAAGCACAGCAAATCAAAAATCCATGATTATTTGGGCCTTTAACATTGTTGCAACTGCAATAAAATGAGTGCAACTGTTTGAAAACTGAGGTAGTATCCAAAGATGCCAGGGAGGAATAAGCCACACCTTTTATGCCTTTCAGGAAGGAATGAGGCACTGAGTCAGCTATTTTGTCTGAAGAAGTGCCAGCCTTGCAGCAACCACTGCAAGTTCAGGCAGATGGGCCTCGGGATACAAGATTGGCAGCATCGATGGATTTGCAAGATCCTTTAAGCTGTAAAGCAGAGCTGGCTTGTAAGACCAAGTGACAGCGTGAGGCATGCTGGAAATGATCTGAACATAATGTGTGAGGCTAATTAGAGGTATCTTCAATTGTGCACTGTGGATCTGTACTCAAAATTTGGTCTCCTTCAGCCCAGTCATGCAGGGCAAGCTTCCTTTTGCAGTGCCAGGAACTACAGCAGCAGCAAGGTGAAGGAAAACTGGCAACACTTACAAGACAGGATTTTACTTTAGAAAAAACTGACTTAAAGTGTATCCAGGGCAAGAGAAACCCACAGTGTCCCATTGTCATTGGTGGCATTAAAATCAGTCATGGGGCTGGGAATGAATACACAAAGCTTTTCTCCACAACACTGCCCACTAATTGCACCATTATGGCTGGTCCCAGGCAGTGGGACACCAGGATTAATCTTCAACCCAGCCTTGTGAATAACTCCGATAAATCAGCAGGTCACTACCAGTATCATAAGTGGAGCTACTTAAGCCATTTTCCTTGGATTCACACGTCTGACAACACTTAGGATTATTTTTCTTCTGAAGAACAGGAGAACTTGCAGGAAGTGTTGGTATATAGTAAAATTATGATTTGATTGTAACAGTGCATTGCAGAGTTGTGATGATGTGACAGGAGTATTAATACAGAAATAAACAGCTTGTTCAGGAATAGCAAGCAGAGAATGTTGTTTCTCATATCAGTGATGAATACACTTGCTGAAGACTGAGAAGGAGAGGAGAGAGACCCCCTTGAACATCTGCAAGCAGTGGTCCTAGGGGAAAGAAGATAAGTGCTGTTGTGGTAGGATCACTAAAGGAGGAAGATCAGGTGTAGGAGACTTTTTGTAAGCAACTAATGAAGACCCAGTGGTRCTTTGGTGGTACCCAGAGCCTGTTAGGGAAGGGTGTGCACAAGGCTATGTCACAAGATCATGGAAACATATTTACACAAAGGGAGGAAAAAGCAGCCGAAGAGGAGCCACTCCAGATTGGTTTTAAATGAGTGGGAGAGGCTGCAAACAATTTGGAGGACAACATCATAATTCAAAATGATATTTGACAGACTGGAGAAATGAAATGGAAAAGTAAAATAGGATGTTGGCTAATAAGGACAAATGCCAAATTTTATCGCCAGGCAGGAATGCCTGCTGCTCAAGTAACCACTACCTAGACTGCAATTCTGTAGAGTGGAACATATGATTATAGTGTAATGCAAGCTCAGTGTAAGTCAACAATGCCCTGCTGTTGTGAAAAAGGCAAACATCATACAGGGTTATGCAAACAGGAATATAGCCTGTAGGACACATGGCGCTCAGCACTGGTAAGACATTAGCTGAGATACCATGTCCAATCTGGAATGCTACATTTCAAAAAAAATATGGCCCATGTGGAACATGGCCTGAGGAGCACAACAAGAAGGTGTGAAGAAACATGACCCAAGCAGAAACATTGAAAGAAATGGAGCTGTTCAGAGAAGAGAAAACTGAAGAGAAACAGAACTGTTTTCAAATAGCTAAAGGGTAATGAGGAAGAACATAAACTATTTCCCATATTCCTTCAGAACAGGAGAAAGTGGAAGAGGTTAAAGTTGCAGCATTGAAGATTTAGACTGAACATTAGAATCACAGAATGACCCAGGTTGGAAAGGACCCAGGGAGGTCTCCAGTCCAGCCTCCTGCTCAAAGCAGGGTCAACACTGAATTCAGACCAGGTTGCCTAGGGCTGTGTCCAGTTGGGTCTTGAAAACCTGTAACGATGGACACTGCACAGCTTCTCTGGGCATCCTACTCCAGTGCATGACTGTCCTCATGGGGAAATTTTTTTCCCTATACCCAGTTGGATATATCCCTGTATTCCTATCCTCTCTTTCAATTTACCTCTGTAAAATCTTGGTCTCATCTTCTTGATGACCTCTCTGTAGGCACTGGGGGTTGGCTGTTAGGTACTCCTGCAGCCATCCCTTCCCCTGGCTGAGCAAGCCCCACTCTCTCAGCCTCTCCTCATGGGATGAGTACTCCAGCCCCCAACCACATTCATGGCCCTCACATGAACTCACTCCAATTTATCCATGTCTTTCCTGTACTGGGGAGCCCAAAACTGGACACAGTACCTAGGCAAGGTCTAACAAGTGCTGAGCAGACAGTCACTTCCCTCGCTCTCCTGGCAGTGCCCCTGTTCATACAGCCCAGGACACGGCTGCTTGTTGCTGCCAGGGCATGCTGCGGGCTCATGTCCAGTTCACTGCCCACCATGACCCCCAGGACCTTTCCTGCAGAGCTGCTCCCCGGTCAGGCAGTGCCCAGCCTGCACCATGGCCAGGGCTCCCTCCTTCCCAGGGCAGAGCTTTGTGTTTGTCCTTGCTGAATTTCATGAGGTCCGTGCCAGTGCACTGTCCAACCTCTTCAGGTCCTTCATGAGGGCAGCCCTGCTCTCCAGTGCATCAACTGCACTGCCCCAGTTTGGTATCAACCACAGACCTGATGAGTCATCTCCTCCTCCAAGTCACTGGTAAAAATATTGAACAGGACAGGTCCCAGGACAGACCCCTGTGGTACTCCACTTGTAACTGGTCTTCAGGTAGGGTATGAACCATTAACCACTGCTCCTTACCCCAGTGACCCAGCCAGTTTTTCACTCATCTAGAAATCCACCCATCCAACTGCAACATCCCAGCTCAGATACCAGGATGCTGTGGGAGACTCTTTCAAAAAGCTTGTTCAAGTCATGTACTACTACTACAAGGTAGATGTCATCCACTGCTCTCCCCTCATCTACAGATCTGTTCCCTTTGCTGAAGACAGTCTTACTGTAAGGTGTTACAGCTGCCACTGCACAAGGGTTTGAGAATCACAGACCAAGGGCTTGGCTCCTTGGAGGCTGGGCAAGAAGGGCAATTAAATGTCGCTTTGTTGTGGTCAACATGGTCAGCCTGTAAAGGTCAAAAATCATGAGTTAAACACCCCCAGAATGAAAAGACTGGCCCAGACACTCATGAGTCTCTTACTTGGTCACATTTTGACCTGTCTTTAATCTGTTCTTGCTCTGGTTTTAGTGAGCTGTGAGAGAAAGTGGGAAAAAGCCAGCAGATAGCAATCAAACCAGTCTCCCAGCCACATCATTTTCCACAGAAGAACCTGTAGTCAACCTGGTTTAGGCCTGTCTTTAATTCTGGAAATTCCCTTGCCCATCCCCAGCCCAGCTATGCAACAATTAATGCTGCTTGCACTCCCAAAGTCGTAAGGCAGTTTGCTCACTTTCCACTTATGCTTTGTCCAGAAATTAGTTCTTCTCCCTACCTGCCTCAAAGTCCGTTTATGAAGTCTCTTCCTCCTGCGGTGGCAGGGCTTTTCACTCCCCCAACACGAGAGGAAGATGAGAGGAACCATTCTCTCTTTTTGGTAAAGAGAAAGGAGGAAGGAAGAGCAAGTGATGGAAGATGCAGGACTGTATTGAGCTGTGAAACTCTTGCTGATCTTTCCCTCATGCAAGAGCAGTATTAGCTCTTCTGTCTGATCTTTCCCTTGTACAAGAGCAGTATTAGCTCTCGAGGGATGCAGGTGTGGCTAGAGAAGGAGGCCTGCTCCCCCCACTTCTTCTTGCACCCCCCAGGCACAGCAGGCTGGCCAGGCAGCAGGCTGCAATGGAAGCAGTTTCCTCCCTCCTCTCTCCTCCTGGCTGGAATCCCAGACAGCTCCAGTGGGAAAGTGAAAATGATCTGAAACACAGCCAAAATTCAATTGCATAGGTGGCAACACTTGAAATCAAGCTAGACACTGGCAAAGGCACAGCAGGCCTAAACCAGGTTGATTACAGGTTTTTCTGTGGAAAATGAATGGGCCGGGAGACTGGTTTGATTGCTATCTGCTGGCTTTTTCCCACTTTCTCTCACAGCTCACTAAAACCAGAGCAAGAACAGATT
>NW_020449608.1:528590-548531 GCF_003343035.1 Apteryx rowi | reverse complement strand
CCCCCCCCCGATCTAACTAAAAGAGCAGCTCTGGAAACTGTGAGTTGGAAGCAAGTGAATAGCCTACAGTTTACTGATTTTACAGTGCTCAGGAAAATAGCACTACACATAACTTCTTCATAAATAAATCACATTGTGCTAAAGGAATACCCTAATCCTACCAATTTCTCTCTCTAATGGAAATAGCTTGCAGAGCTCTGAATATTTTTAAGGTAGTTGGATCAAAGGGGCACCAATACATGCACAAACTGTTCTATGTGGTTCCAGCTCATCTGAGAGGTTGCTGTCCCCAGCCTCACTTACATCCCACCACATCATAAGTTGTTGCCCTTCTGCTCTGTTAATGTACCTGTGCATGTAACTTGTCTGTGTCCAGATCAGATGATCATCAGAGCATTGCTAAGAAGTAGGTAGTAGTCTTAACAGTTACAGATGAGATAGGCGAGCATCACCCTCCCCCTTCCCACTTAGCGCACATTGAAATGAAGGTGCTGGCTACCCAGGTCAGGTCTTTGGGCAGCAGAACTGGTTTGTTAGATTCCACTGTTCACCCCGATTTCACAAATCTAGTTTACTGTTGAAGCATTAGAACAATTGAATTGACACCTTTTTTTTGGTAGCAACCTCCAGGAGGAAAATGGTGACCTTCTAACTGGTTCTGCTGCAAAAATATGGAACTGTGGTATAGGAGAGCTCCATCCTTTCACTAGTGGTTCTTCTTGCAGGAGGTTACAATTTTATGAGGAATTAAACAACATGACTTTAGTAACAGGGAACTGGATGTTTATGACCGAGATGCTCAAGGGACTGGAGAGGGCTACAAAAGTGATTAAGGAACTGGAGCATCTCTCATTTGAGGAGAGGCCAAGAGAGCAGGCACTGTTAAGCCTGGAGAAGAAAAGGCTCAGGGCAATCTCATCAATGTGTATAAATATCTGGTAAGAGGCTGTCAAGAGGACGGGGCCAGACTCCACAAGAGGCAATGGGCACAAACGGAAACACAGAAAAATCCACTTGAACATGAGAAAACACTTCTTCACTGTGAGGATGGTTGAAAACTTGGACAGATTGCCCAGAGAGGTTATGGAGTCTCCAACCTTGGAGATAGACAAAACCTGACTGCACCCAGTCCTGGGTAACCTGCTCGAGCTGACCCTGCTTGAGCAGGGGAGTTGGACCAGATGAGCTCCAGAGGTGTCTTCTAACCCGAACTGTTCTGTGATTGTGTGACTGATGAGCACATCACTGACAAGGAAGAATCATCCACATAGATCAATGCTTTGTTATCCATACATGTGAATTTGATAAACTGAAAACTGCAAAAAGAAAAAGAAGTTGTAGACATTTCTAAATAAAGTGCCACCGACTAACTGGATGAATCCA
Source organism: Apteryx rowi (assembly GCF_003343035.1). Taxonomy (NCBI): domain Eukaryota; kingdom Metazoa; phylum Chordata; class Aves; order Apterygiformes; family Apterygidae; genus Apteryx; species Apteryx rowi. The sequence goes on along the minus strand of NW_020449608.1, from coordinate 547,148 downwards.
GAAATGCTTGTGCGTAGTTTAAAATTTGTTGAGCATCAATACAACATGAAGATATACTGGTTTATTCCACAAGTATTTAGCTAGAATTTTGATTTTTAAAATTGAAATTCATACACGCTAAGGTAAAGTTGTGCTCTATAGTATTGTAGCTCTGCTCCATCCCTGCAGTCAATGGCAAAAGAATAAGGCTATAAACATTCTCTTCTATGACAGCCTTACTAGCAGGCAGTACTTCCTTATCACCCAAAATGACTGCACAGCAATTCTGTGCTGTTTTTTTAACTCTGACTTTTCCTGATTAGAACTGTTTTTAGAGCAGTCATAAGTGTAATATCAGTAGTTACAAGTGTTGGAGAATGATTAATCCCCCCATGCTCCCAAAGTACTACTCTTAAAGCAGTTCCAGTTCTAGTATGTTAAATAAAGACAGAATGTTCAGCTTAAGCTGCTATTGTAAAAGTATTAGTACAACAGGGCGAATGGACACATTCATTAACTCTCAGAGATTTGCAGCTTGAGCCATGAAACACTGGAAGAATCATCTTTGAAAAGCTGAATCCCCTCTCAGTTACTCAACTAAGCAAGGTCCTCTGTCAAAATTAGGAGCCACCTTATTTCTAATCCACAATAGAAATTTGCAAGCTTTCCTTGACTACAAACCTTGTTTTTAAAAACAATAAAAGTCATACTCCTTTGATACTTAACTTTTATCAATTAGGTATGTAGCTTTTTTTTTTTTTTTTTTTTTTTTTTAAGTTGAAGGAAAGGCTTGCTCCACCAGCCCTAAAAAACAGAAGGCAAAGTATCACTCAAAGAAGTAGCTCAAACAAAGAGCTGGGAATTTAAAAACTGTAGTCTTTGTTCTTATTAATCATTTAAAGAGCAGCATCCCGTGTAAAGGAAAGGGATTATTTTTGTCACATTCTTATAAAAAAGGCTTTATTTTGAACAAGTTTTCTCCATTTGGTTTTACAGTCTCAACATACATCATATTCATGGACAAGCAGCATTTTCACAGAATAAGAGCCAAATACAAATAAGAGGAAGCCACTTGGGATTAACAGTTTCAATCAAATTGACTCTGATTTAAGAAAATACTGTATGCTGTCACTTATTTGAGGTAAAGGAATTCCATAAATTAAGATCCACTGTTTAACAGAAGAGTTGACATTGAAATATTCGTAAGAGTAGGTACCTTTGGGGAGGAGGGGAATTCTTACTCTAAGACATTGTGAACAATGGAAGGAGGAGGTGGGATTTCCACTTTCTTTGTATCAATAAACCTGTCCAGTTTGGACAAATACATAAGCATTTAACCAAGTTTGTGCAGTTTAAATTTCAGATTTGATACATTTTACTGGTAGCGTACAGTTGTATAGAAGGTGAACCTAGCAAAAGATACATCATGAGCTTAGTTTATGTGCTGAATGCTGTCACTAACCAGACTACCAGGTAATGATCAATGTATGATATTTTCCCCTTGAGTATCCAGTAAAATCCATTGCTTTCAATGCCCTGTATGACATATTCCAGTTATGTCATTAATTTTTAGGCAGATGTGGAATCAGAAAACAAAATGATGCATTCAGTGGAATTCAAGTGGGCTTTCTTTAAAAAAAATAAAAATAAATGTTTTTGGGGAGGGGTAATCCAAATTCTGCTATCATACAAAAATACATCTGCTGTTTAATAAGGTTCAGATAAACTGGTGAAAACCATTAGAGGGACACATTTATGTTAGTTTAAAGCTAATCTGCTTATAGAGCAAATCAGCTTGCATCATTCATCTCTGTGTAAAACAGGGTCTTAAACATAGTAACCACATTATACTAGATGCTGTGTTAAGAAACAGAAAGGCTATCCTCACCTTTTTGAGCTTGAAATTTAAATTAGCTCACTAAGAATCCTAAACCTCACTGAAGAGGAAATGGAACTGGATTAATATGCTGTAAACTGCAAGAACTAAGTTATCAATGTTAAATTCCTAATGCCTAGCAGAAATACCACAGGTTTCACTTTAGCCATCTATTCTAGGCACTGTTCAATTTCTTCAAGTGAAAAAAGAAAGCATAATTTATTTACTTGTAATGCAATGTAAACAGTGAAGCCATCTTCGTGTAAAGATACAGTTCTTTAAAAAGGTTAATGGCAAAAGAAGTTTCATAATCTGGTTGACAAAACCATCCAGTACAAACATAAGAAATTCAATCTGAATTGGTGCAAAAAGTTTTAAGAGGCAAGACAGATTAATTTTAAAAAGCCACATTTTTCAGTATTTTGTTTCCCAGTTCCAAGTTCCAGCGAGCAAAATGGTTTTATGCTTATTTTGGAGGGAGAAACTGGTTTGTTAATCTGGCTATGTAATGCTTCCACATCCTTTGCACTTCCTTTTAAATAATTGAGGAACAGATCTATCATTTAGCAAGTTATCCAACTCTGAGAACTAACAGAGCACTAGTTAAGTTCTCTCCTAAACTGGAAAGCTACATTGTATTAGGAAACTTCATGTATGTAAAGTTGTATCTTGCAGAAATATGACCATTAACCAAAACTTCATGTTATCTCACAAGCAAATTGAATAAAAGCAGAAATGAATGAATTTAAACTGAAAGTTAGCAATTGTACAAATTGTCTCTCAAGATGTTCCAGCAACATGTCAATTAGAGCTTTAATTCCTTAAGAGATGCACAAATTACTAATTATAGCTATTGTGCAATTCAGTTAAAAGACAGGAGAAAAATGTCTTTTTTGTGAAGAAACTCCCATCTGTCCATTAGCTTTTATCCCACTTCAGACCTTTTGCAAGTGAGTGAAGCTGGAAAAAATGACTTGTTTTCCACCAGTGTCCAATTAGTTTAGTATGATACTGAACACTAATGAAAAGCTTTCTATTAAAGGACAGCTGAGAGAACACAGAGTGAAAAAAAAATCTGTTAGCAAATTTGGTCCTTGTGTTTTAGGACCTGTACTTCCTTCAATACATCCTATGTAAATATATCCTGCTGCATGGAGCATGAATTTTGGAACAATTCACCTGCCTATTATGAATCACTGCAATAAGATTATTATCCTTCAAGCTGCACTAGGTAGTTTCCTTCTAGCCAAAGACATGGGATTTAATCAAGAATCACAAGAAATTGAACTATGAACTCTGGAACAGCCAAGAGTAGCAACTCAACTACTCCAGAGTGCTTAGAAAATAGGCTTTAGATTTTACATCAAGGAATTGGATTTATTGTATAAATGCCACAGTCACATTGATAGACAGAGCACAGACTTCTGGTAACAAACAAACATACATTTTTTTAACTAAGCATTTCTACTCGGTAAATAAATGCACTTCGCACAGCCTTTCTTTTAAATGTGCCTAAACTAACCTAAATAAGCAGACAGCATAGCAGAAAAGGGAAACTTATGTGAGTAACTGTTTCTCAAGCAGTATATTATTTTTACTATGTATATAATATTTTATATTATATACACACACATTTGCATCAACAGTTCAAATCATACCCGAATAAAAAAAAAACAAAAAAAAAAAACTGGCGCTCCTCCAATACATTTACCACCTTTCCCTCAGGCATAGTTAATCCAGGTATTTGTCAAGATAGAAGAATGACAATTAAAAAGACTCCCCCCACAAGAAACAAGTTACACAAAGAATACTGTATCACTACAAATTTTTATTCAGAAGCCCATCTTTTAAAAAAAATCTCATTATGAACTTGTTTGGTCAAACTACAACACTTTCTAGCAGACATACAGTAAAAATGGCATGGCTCAGAATCGACCAGATCTTTCACGGTCTCTTGACCGCCTCCTATCACGTTCACGTCCTCCTCCTCCTCCACCACCACCTCCACGACCACGATCTCTGGATCTAGACCGACGTTCACGGGACCTTGACCTGGATCTATGCCTTTAAAGAAAGTTTGAACATTTTATTGTTTCACCACATTCAGTAACTTACAGACTACGCAATGGAATATTCAAGGATGTAAGTAATGGGGAAGAAGGAAGATGATGTGGGATTTAAAGTATTGATAAACTGACACTCAGGGTGTGAAACCATGCATTTACACACTGAACAAATTTAATACTGAGGAGTCAGCACATACTGTGAAAAGACAATTGTTGACTGCTGGTCATTCATTAGAATGGATGTACAAAACTTAAGGCACATAGAGGAACTAAATGCACTGTTACACAGCTTCTAATTGAAGCAGCAAGAAAAGGGGACACCTGCTTTTGTAGTCTTAACTATACACAGCAAAAGCCTACAGCTGTTTGCAAGTTCACTCCTATGAGATCAGCTGCATCAACTAGCAGTTAAAAATACAAGTTCTCTATTGACTTTTTCACTTCTGGAAGGTATCAGCATTTGCAAGTAATCCTCCCTGCCTCTTGGGATCATGACTTTTAACATCAGGCACTAAGCTCAAAACCATCCAGAAGGTATTGCTAACACAGCTGCTATGAATTTACAGCTCAGTACAATTTTAAATAGCTGTAGAAATACAGCAGAACTTAGCATTTGTGTTTGCACAAACTTCTAAAAGTCTAGGTTTGCAGCATATCGTTCTGCATTGAGATGTTCCTGGGAGGAAGGGGTGGGGGGGAGGGGAGGGGAGGCAAGGCAAATTTCACTATGACACAGAGACACATAACTTGTGTGCCACTGAGCTGTCCAGAATTATTAAATTAGCCCATTATTCAGAAGTTTTGGTGTACTCTCCCTTTTTGTAATTGAAACTTTTGCATATTTCATTTTGTGTAGAACTATTTTCAGGTCATTCTAAATTATATACTCTACTCGTAAACTCTACTGACTCAAGGACTGATTTTTTTACATCAAGCCTTACTGCCAGCATGTGATAACTTTAGCTTCATAAAGAATTTAAATAGGGCCAATAAAGAAAACTAGAGGGAGGACTCAACTATTTGTTTTATCACTGACTGAAACTGGGCTACAGGTAAAACAACCATATTCCAAGTCTGATCTGTCTTGCAAGAAGAGATAATGCCCTAGTGCTTTACTGAGTTTGAGAGATCAGGATTCATAAGAGTAACCATAAGGCAAAGACAAGAGCATGTTTTCTCTTTTCCAAAAAAATCAAATGTTTTACAAGCTTACATTTAAGACCCAATTAATATTAACCAGGATATTTTAGGAAAGTATTTAATCAAATACTTGTGCCTAAGCAATGCAGTCCGCATTTTCCACAGTTAAATTCATCTTTTCAGATCCCAAAACACAGCAAAATATTCACAGCATTGAAAATGAGTATTTGTGAAAAGGGCAATATTTGGCCAACTAGAGACACTTACAGGAAAAGCATTTGCATAATCTTAGGCTTCTTCTGTGATTGAAAGAGGGAAAGGGACACCTACGAAGCTGCACTACATATAAAGGAAGCTCAATAAGTTTATGTGCCTATCTTAAATATCACAAGTTTCATAAAAACAAGGAGATTGAATCCAGCTCAGAATGAACCATCCACAAAAGAGGTGTCATAGTAACAGCACTGGTACAAGCTTTTCTGCAAGATATCTTGACACATTATTATTTGTATTATATATACTAAATTACATATGTGTATTTACTGCAACCTTTTTTGCCAATAAGTGAAATTATTATCCCTTTGCCCTGTCAAGCATTCCTATCAAGGAGTATCATTTTGTGAGACTAGTGTTAATAAAAAGTGCTCAAGACAGTGAGCTCCTGTTACGAATAATAAGGAAGTAGAAGAATGAGCCAGTAACTGTTGAAACTAACTAAAGGAAACAGTAAAAACAAATCAGGTTGCTTCCGGAATGTATCTATAGATACAACTGATTGTACTAAATGCTAAAAGTGACCGACCTGATTCTGACAAAATGCCCAACAAGCCAAGTATCCTGCTTCTACCAGAGACCAGCAACAAATATGTACAGACGAGGATAAGCAGAGAAGAGGCATGAAGCAAGACTTCTGAATAATCTCTCAGCCTGTAACAGCTTGTAATTAGGGGATTTGAAGCAGACATAGTTCCTATGTACTTAGTAAGTCTCAGTGGATATTCTTTTCCTTGTACCCAGTCTTCTCTTAAATGCACATCAGCCTTCAGCATCCATAGCACCCCTTAGTAAGAGGCACCTTACTTAAATTGTTCTATAAAGACTATTCCTTTGTTCTAAATTGGCCACTTGCTAACTTCACTTGATGCCTTTCATTTGCGCATCTATCAGAACTCCACTGGAAAAAGGAAGACAGGACTTGATTTCAAGTTTTGCCTTCAGAATATTCAGCTACTGATCCTTAATCTATCTGTTTTAATTGTGTTCAAAAGCAAACTCACTTTTTACGACGACGCCCATACAACTCGCGTCTTAACTCCCGAGAAATGGGTTTCAAATGCATAAAGTTGCAGAAACCTCCTCGTGTACACTCCCTGAAACAGAAATTGAGAAATACAGTTAAAATTCCTTGCTCTACGCTATATCTGTTTGCCCTAAGCCCCAGTGGTCATCTAGCCACCTAAAGTTAATCAACTCTAACACTAAAAACAATGAAATGCAAGTATCATTTACTGGAAATGACTCACTTGTACATCAAAGTCCTAGAAAGATGGCAAAATTCAGGAGGTTGACTGCAGGTCCTCAGTATTACTGTTACCTGAAGTGCTTTTTTCCTACCCATAAGACGCATATAAAAACCACACCTAAACAACCACCTTTCTGTGCGAGCCTTCTATCATAAACAAACAGGAAGCAACTTTTTACCCCATTTCATATTGACGGCAACAGGCCTCCCTGAAGTCAGTCACAGGTGAGAGCTCAGCATGAATGGGCTGTCCATTAAACCAGCGATTGTTCAGGTCAATCACAGCCTTTTCTGCATCTTCTTCACGGCGAAACTAAAAGTAAAATTAACATTTTTCTCATGTTATAGAGAAACAACAGAGGTAGACCAAAGATTCCTAGAATATCAATTGTGTGATACTCATGGCTTTAAGCTAGTCACCGAACTAGAAGCTACTTCAGAATTCTTGGGAAAATCCATGAAATCAAGTGTAAAGATGTTAGCTTTTCTTTAATTGGGATTCAGAGTTAATCACAACACTGATATTTTTCTGAGTTATGTTATATTTAGTCTTTAAGTTTTGCAGCCTGTATTAAAAGATTTGAGATTATGTTTTCTTAATACAACTTTAAACAAGGAGGAATGCTTAGAGTACTTTCCAGAACACCAACACTCCAAATGTAATGTAACTTTTTTTTCAAGCGTTAATGAGACCTCTGTATGAGAACTGAAGCTCTCATTCATGCAGAACACAAATGATTTATGAAAATTTGATCCTGTTTTAAAACAAAGGTTAAGCTTAGAGGATTCAAGATTCCTTTTCAAAACTTAGCATTTGCAAATTCAGCTTTTATTTCTGATTATTATGGCCTACATAGCTAAGACTTTTAGGCCTCAAGGTAATTCTTTCCAGTTAAAGGAATGTACAATAAAAATATCCAAACTGAATCTCCTTAAATATATGCATAATGCAATTTTCTTAAGTGATAGCTCAGTACTGATTATTCAAAACTGATACCAATGATTGTTAAAAGCTAAACCTAACCGCTCCAGTTTTGTACCTTAAACCACCCAGCTATTGTCAGAAATAACTTACAATACATTTTGTTTAACTGGGAATTTAGAAAAGAAATGCAACTGTTGAAAATAAATCTCTGCTCAGCAATGAAATGCTTAAAAGGTAGGGTAATTGAAAGAAATACCCCAAATTAATCTTGGTAAACTGAACAGTTCAATGGAGACTGCCTTTACAACCAAGCAATGAAATTGTGTAACCTTCATAAAATGGCACAGATTCTGAATATTAAGAAAGCTTTCCATCAGTTCTTAAAGTTTTTTACATTCCATTTAGATTTTCAGTCTTTCTAGTTTATATTATGAAGTTGGAGAGAAGTTTAAATCCTTAAGAACTAACTTCCCCCAAACTACAAGACTATAGTAACTTCTTAATTATAATCAATAAATACCATCTCTATTTATGATATACTGCAAATTTCTTTTTGTATCCTACCTTTACGTATACATTTCCAACTAGATGATCTCCAAGGTTATCACAAACATTCATCTCTTCAACTTCACCGTATTTTTCTTCCATTTCTGTGAAGACCTCCTAAACACAAAGCAACCAGTTAAAAATTTAGGGCACATTAGTTAAAAGTACACATGCAATGCATTTAACTATTACTGAATACAAAAGCAGGCCTTTCTTAAAACACTTTTTTGCATTTCTGGTTTTAAGATTAGTACTTGCTGAAGCAGTGCTGTGTCCATCCAAAACGCAAGAGCTTGTACGGTGCTAACAGGATACAACAAATAGCTATATAAACATTAAGCATGCAGTATTTAAAAAAATATATAAGATGCACTGAAAACACTAAATAAGCTTTGCTGCTACAATTTTCCTTATATTCATTTCTATACAAGGAATGAAAAAAGTGAGAATGAATGAAAGTGAAAATGAATGAAAAGAATGAAAAAAGCTTACAGGAGAGAAGGGGATTATGGAATCAAAATGCTACATAGCTTAAGTTGCTGATTTTTAAATAAACAAAAGTCTATTATGAACAGTAAAGTTAAAGCCAAACTACCCAAGGGTTACACCAGGAAATATTTAGCACTGAAAGTCGGAAGTTTTATATGAACACCTGAGGAAAAAAAGTGCACTTCTCTGAATACATCTAACTGATATGCAGTCAATCCATCCAACTAATTTGCTTCCAGTTTCCAAAACATTTCAATGCATTTCAAACATTAACTCTTTTACATACCTCAAAAAATTCATCATAATGTTCCTGCATCTCAACATCACTCACAGCACCTGCAAGAATCAAGAGTCATACTGATTAGAATCCATAATTAGGGATGAAGAGATTCTGATCTTACTACAAAATATAATCTAGAGAGGCCACCTGGAGCATAAAAGACACCATAGAGCATGTCGCTAACTAATAGGAATATTAAAAGTAAGTATCTGTGAGCAGCTTTAGTCTCCAAAGTAGTATCTCAAAACATTATATTGACATGGTCAAATCAAGGCAAGCTTTAATCGGAACCAAACTAATGTGCTACAAATTTAAAGGCAGGAAGGGGAAAGGAATTACTTTGAAATATCACTTAAATCTAATGTACAGTCCCACCCTCTATCTACCAATGATTTTACCTAAACAGAAGGCAAGTGCTTTGTCAGATTAGCATGCTTTACAGCATAATTACAATTTAGTGTTTCTCTTCCTAAAGGCAGAATGCCATTTTAAGATGTCCACCTCTCCAGCACATATAAACTAGAATTTGAGAGTTCATAATGTAACACAGCTCAGAGTGTTTAAAGAATTTGTTCAGAATAGTTATTGAAATGACATGGTTTTCTTGGTGCCCTCAAAGAATACCATAACACTTTACAATAGAGAGCATTTTTCTCATTTAATTTTGAGTATCACTTTATTTTTCTGTAGTCCTGCATATCAGCTTTTAGTGCAAGAGAAGCCAGCCATATATTTGTGTTAAGATTATTTTCATGCTYCAAGCTGGACTCCACAAATGAGCGCTGCTTGCCTGCTGCTATAAAAAACAATATAAGTTTGGTTGCGTTTTCAAAGTATTGAGAATATAGAAATGAGTTTCATCTATTTCTTCCATTCTGTGTTTTAATGTACATTAAGCTGTATACATTAAAGCTTAATGTATTAGCTCTTCAGCAGTTAAGTGGCTTTATTAAGATCAAGCAGAGCAGTTTAAAAATGAACCTTGCGTTTTATGCTAGAAAAATATTCTAGCTTTTAAAATACAAACTCTACTGCTTCAGTTACCAGAATGCAAAAGACAAGAAACTGGGCCATCAAAGCTAAGTTAATTCATTTCAGGCTGCTGTGAAAAAACAGATGCTTTGGGCTCAGTCATTTCTGGCTAACAGTACAAACTACCATTTGGAAGAACTTTACGTTTTTGTTCAAAGAATCTCATATTAACCAGCCACACTCTCTGGAACTATAATTACTTTTCTTCCACCCTGCTCACCTCCTGAAGGTGGCGAAAGGGCATTTGTTATATAGTTTAGGCTGACAATGTTTCTGGATTTGAAACGTGTTTGCTTTTACAAGCTTTCTTCTTCCCCACCACTTCCCCATGGTTATAGAGCAAATTCAGGAAATACCAAACATTAAACCACTATTTCTAGACAGTTTAAAACAACTATATTCCCAAGGTTGTGCCGACACCAGTGATGATAGCTTACTAACACCTAAGGATTTGTTTGTTTGTTTAAAAAGGTATCAGATAGGGCTTCATGAGAAACACAGGGAATAATTAATTTTTACCAAATGGAAAAGGGCTAACAATTTGTAAGGAGATTTCATTGTCAAACTAAGAGATGATAAACAACAATTAGTTAATGACTACTTGAATGTCCTTCTAAAGTGGGAAGCATACATATGCACAGGCTTTACAAACATTCATATTCCAGGGCTACTGGTATCTGAACCTTGAGAAGCCCAACTACTGATCAAAATAGTCAGGAAAACTATTACTGTTCAAAACTAAGGTTAATCCTCTACGACGGCAATAAAAAGGAAGACAGTTAAGCAACAACAACAAAAGCATTAAATAGCTACCCAAGTTATCCATTTAAAATACATGCAGTACTTAAGTAGGGACAAAAATCGAAAAAACAGGGAGCAGGGAGTTTCAGCGAACCTACTGATTACAGAGTTCCAACTCTACCACACCAGGTACAGTTAGGCTCTGTTAAACAATTACCCACTTGTCAAGACAAACTAAAGTTTAATACCAGTATTTAGAACACTAGAGAATCTGTTTAAGTAAAGACTCTTGCAGCTGTACAATCTAAACAGCTTCACAGACCAAACTGCTATAACTCTGTGCAAATTAGTTACCAGCGCATTGAAAATTTAGGGACATACTGAAAATACCCAACTGCACATTTTTGATATACTAGAACAGCATTAACAACTAAGTATCTGTAACAAAAAGGCCTACAGATCAATAAAACTGTTTAAGCACCTAGACAAACTTACAAAATTCATTATGTATCTAGCTTGATTGTATGACATAAAACTCAAGCTACTTAATTGGGGCATTATTATTATTAAAAAACAAAACAAAACAAAACAGAAAAACACCGTTGACTTTTAAGTTAGTTGCTGATTTCAAAAAGTCAGTTTAATCAAATGCTGGTAACTAATCTGAACTAGTCTATAGTCCAACAGTCAAAAAAAGGAATAGCCAAACAAAGCTTTATTACCACACAGTCAATATTCACTTCAACAAAAAATATTAGTTAGAAAATAACACCGATCCTTTTTGGTCCTAAAGTCTTTTGTATCTTATTCTAATATTGATGATTCACAATGACAAATCGCAGATCAACAATCTTGGTCATTTTACTTCTGCCAGTCTTAGAGCAGGTGTGTTTTCTTTTGCCCATTCCTACCTCATGAGGAGTCATTAAATTAGTTCATGATCACACCCAAATGGCTTTCCCTCCTCCAATGTACTTAAAGATATCTTTTTCCTACATAAATATGTAACATGGTCTGGAATTTGAATTTTCAAAGCATGGAAGGAATTTTAAACAGGCAACTATCCAAAAGGACAGCTGCCAAAAGGGAAACATTTGTCAGTCAAAGTGYATCCTTTCAATGTAGACTCTAAATGGAAGTTGCATTAACCTAGGATATATTTCTGCATGAAGCCTAAAAAGTTTCAAATTCAAGTTCTCTTAACATTTATAGAGCAGGAAATTTGTTCTGGATGAAGTCAATATGACATTATCCTGCTCTTTAGACAGTGAAGTCTAATGAATAGCATAAAACATACAGAAAAGCATTCCTAGGATGCAGGTAACTGGCAGGGAAAATGGAGGAAAGAAAGCAGTGCATCTAGACTGCTTTACAAGGGAAGTACAATTTCAACCCTTTTTGATTTAATAGGTGGTATCCAGATTCCCCTCAAATTTGTGGGAGTAAGGAAGAAGGTGAGGGGGACAAAAAGTTTTTTTTTTTTTTCCGATACATTTAATGAAATGTGGTCAGTTTGATCTATTAAACTAAAATGGTAGACCAGCTTAAGTCGACACTGAGCTCTGACAATCAAGCCCAGGGAACCAGTGAAGGAACTTGTATGAACTTACAGCGCAAACCGTCAGCAGACTGGGAAGAGTTTTGAGGGTTACGGTAAATGTTCAAGAGGGCAATGGTCTGAAATACAAAACGCAACAACTTTATATTATGGAAAATAATTTTAACAAGAAACCGGTTTCCTTTAGGGTCGCTTTAGCCGAGTCTGTGCTGAAAAAGAGGTGGTTATTCTCTCCCAAGAAGGAGAACTTTCACTTATCTGGTGACCTTTCTGAATCAACCTAACACTGTAAAGTAATAGAGATCTCATGATACTCCATTATTGTATTTTTTTTTAAAGTTATTTTATTCACCAATATTGCTATGAAGGGTTTCACATGATTTCAGGCAGAAATGTATTAAATGACACTCAAAGGTGAAATTCAAATTATAAGCATAATAATTCATTTGAATTTGGCTTTACTGAATGGTTTCTTAGTAGCAAAACCCCAGGAAAGGGAAAAAAAGTAATACAATAATCGCAGCGTAACATGAAATCTCCATTTTCCTAGAAGAGTTAAGATGAAAGAAAATCCACAGTTTTGGGAAACTTACCGTACATCACAAATACACCTATTTTTTGGTTAAATCAAGAATTTGAGAAATGTCTGCAGTTTAGCTATTTAAAAAGAAAGCAGTATCACTAAGCAATTGAGTTTGAGGTTGTACTGTAAAAGAGAATCAGGTCCAATTTATGAAGTCACTTTCTGCATCCTGAATTGCATACATTTCACAAGTTCTTGATATATGCGCAAGAAGAGTTCCGTCACTTGTCCTGTTTGCAACAGCTTTATGTCAGCAGCTCAGAAGCCAACATTATTTTCTCATAATTAGGAGTGGGCTCTTTAACACCATTCTTTAAAAAAATTTCTCCAACTGTGGGACTTACAGTGTGAGCCGTCAGCCGTCTGTGCACTGTTTTGGGGGTTACGATAGATGTTTTGAATCAAGATGGTCTGCGGGGAAAAAAAATAAAAAGGGGAATTCTACTGGCTGCTGTGCATATAATAGACAATTGCAAAGAGACAACTTGTTTGCAAACAGCTATAGGTAATATTTTATTCTCAAGACTTCCTTTTGTATTTGCAGAATATCTTCCAAAATTGCATCCAGACCATCATATTATGAAAACAGTTTTAAATTAACCACCAAGAAAGAGCTGCATTTGTCTCATAAGCTACCCTCAAAATGGGAATTGTGAGGCACAGTACCCTGAAACATCAAACTACTTGCTATTATGCATATGCCTAGTTTTATCTTAATTTTAAGATCAGATTCATTTCTAAATCTAGGAAAAAAAAGTTATGTGCACAGCATTTAATACATAATGCCACGGAGTCTAAAATGTTACACCAAGCAATCAGGTTTTGGGGCATTGGCTACATCTCATTTTGTGCATCAGACATTTCTTGGTGGAATTTCTGTTTAAATAATATAATAGCATCATAGGTTCACATGTTTCCGATCCTTCAAATAAGGACAATATCCTTTTAGCCCTTCTGCTTTTTACTTGAAGAATTAGCCCAGGCAGACTTGAAACCTTACATTTGTACCGTTCTTCTTAAAATCAAGTTGTCTGAAAAAACAAACCATGTTTAAGTTAGTAAACTAATATTACAAAAAATTCCAAATGTCCATATCACTGTAAGCAGCTCAAAAATTGAGATTTGATTACTTAAATACAAGCTCAATGTTAGTTTGTACAAATTGCAATCCCCAAACAAGTAAGCTTAACTTACACATTATTATTAGTCACACTAAGAATTCAGAGCTTGAAGTCACAGGACCAGCAATGTCATACCTACATATGCTGCCCACTTAACATGTAAAGAATCTGTAATATCACATTTGAATCACATATTTGTTTTATTATGGGTATGGTCATACTAATGCAAGCTATTGTGTTTCTGTGGCCCAGGTTTAAAATAACATGTTTTAGTCTACAGTTGGAGAGAGACAGAAATATGCATACAGTTACAGTGTTTCTGCTGATTGGTGGTAATTCGATCACTCTGGATTGCATGACCTTTCCTAACACAGCACTTCAATAAAATAGCTGCACCAGCAATAGCAACACAAGATAGAAATATTGTGGCAATAACTTTCCATTAATGAAGATATCTGTTCTTCTATTTTCTATCACAGCTGATTACCAATCTGCATACAAATAAAGATTTCTATAATGAATTCTATACAACTGTCAGGTCTGTTAGAGACAGAACAATCCAGTACGTCTGCCAAGTGCAATGCCCCAGTGATCCCAGACATCACTAGATGACTCTGACATGCCCTGCAGACCCACTTCAGCTGCAGTTTGTCACTGCTGTTTCTAAAGCAAAACTAAAGATTGCAGACAGAGGAAACTTGCTGTATACATTTTTTTTTTTTTTTTTTTTTTTTTTACAAAATAGATTGAGTGCTTTAAAAAATAATAATATTATGATGGTTACTGTGGAAGTTGTTTAAATTAAAAATATTTTCCAGTAGCCAATGACCTAAATTCAAGTCCCTAAATAACCAATGCTATTTCAGCATACTGTTTGTACATATCAGTAGCATGGGGTAGTTTTTAAAATGGCAATACTCTTCTTGATATACAACACTTAAATTAACAATTATTAAGTTCCCTAAAATGGGAAAATTGTTTTTGTAGATTAAACATCAGCAGTGGTCCCTCTAGATCAGYAACCCAAATACTCATCCCCTCTTGAACCCTCCCTGCCCACTCACGCACTCATGAGGCTTAATTTTATCAGCCCTACCACTCTACTCTCCTGTTACATGGATAGTACTTGCCTTCCTAATTGTCCCCAAATGGACACCAGTCCACTGTTCCAGAAAACCAGTCAATTCTGCTCTAAGTCAGTTACAGCAAACTTGCAGAGGACTGCACTGCTGCATAAGTTTTACCTTGGTAGTAAAACTGCTGATGATGCAATGACTTTCACAGGCACTCATCATCATATACAATACTCTCAGAGAAATCTATTTACTTGCATACCTTGACAATCAGCAGTGATAGAAAAAGGCAAAACATACAGTTCCTCAGGAATGTAAAAGAAGTTTTCTGAAAACTATAGAGATCATAATAATTAAAAAAAAMCAAACCTATCAACCACTCCACCTCTTTTTTTTTTTTTTAAGCAGACATGCAGTCAAGCTCTATGTCTCTGATAATATTCATCTAGTCAAAGATGACATAACCTGTAAAGTCAGCTGATATACCCTCAGCAATCAGGCAAGTTATTTTCAAGAAACAATTCTTTCACATTCAAAGGAAGTGTGTAAGTTACTCTCAAAACTTAAGAGCCTGGGTCAGAGAGCAAAGACAATGACAGAGAAGTTGCTTTTGTTTATTAATTTTCTTCTTTTATATGCACAAAAGACTTAAGCTCACACCTTTGAGACAGGTGGAACACGCTGCCATTGTTTGTGATAAAAAAAAAATCTGGGATGGTTTAAGTGCCTAAACATCACTGAGAAGGCACACTCACCTGAAAGTTAGCACTGGCTGGTCTCTACTACAGGCAAGCTTACAACAGCATCGCTTCCTGCAGCCATTAAGGGTGACAGGAGATAATTAGAAATGCTGGGAGAAGTAAATGGAATACCCCCAAAAAAAGCAAAAACCCATATAAACTGGGGCCGAAAGTGTAAGTGTAAGTTAACTAGTTAATCTGGAGCTCTGTAATTACTGACTTGTATCTGAGAATTTATGTTTTAAAGAGGCAAGAATATACTTCCACAAGCATGAAAAACAAAAGGAAAACAAACCTGGCTAAATGTTGGTTTGTTGTGCAACCGAGAACATCTGTCTCCATGACGACAAGCTCCAATTTTGAAATAAAATGAACAGTTGACTCTGCAAGTAAAAAAACCCAAGTAGTTACATACTGGAACAGAATCACATTAATATGCAATTAATATAAAAACATTCACTAAATGCCTTTACCTTGATATGGAGAAATAAAATTTCATATGTTCATATGCATTTCTCTTTACCCCTAGTTCACAGTTTGCGTCATCTTCTGAATTTCACCAGCCACTCAAACCCAAAGTATATTCATATCACCATCACTAACACAGRTTATTGCTACTATTTTACCCTTCTACTCCTCCCTTCTTGTCTTTTTTATCTTGTTTCATTACAATCAGTTCCACTGGGTGATGAGATGGGAAATAATGTGAGAAACAGTCTGAAAAGTTACACTATGAACTAYATAGATGTGTCTTAGTTCATATAATCCCTAGTCTAGACAACATAATGTGCTTTAAAGCTGATACAGTTGCATCTACCTAATGTTTAAAAAATCCACCTAAGTTATACCCCAATAACTCTTAAGCCTTTAGCAGGATGAGCAAATCATAGCCCCCTTTCCAAGCTTCATGATGATTTTTGCATCATAAGTTAGATGTGACCTCAAGCTCCCTCCACAGCTGGTGGAAAAGCAATTCAAATATCCTTTCTCTCACCTCACTGTTCCTCGACCAAGCTTCTAATCTGAACACCCCCATGGCAAATACTTCCCTTAGGTTGACTTCTGCCTAAAGACCATGCTGCTCATTTCAGCCACTGTGCCATATGGTAACCACTCAATCTTTTACAGTATTTACAAGACTACTGCCAGCACAATATTGAAAATGATTCAGGTAAGGCAAAAATAGTGTTACTTTTAAATGAAATGTTTCAATGTTCTACACTACTATCCTGCCCCACACAGAGCTACTGTGGCATAACTGAAAGGACAACGAACACCACTGTATGTGGAAACAGACCCTCTGGAACTTTAGCTGTTGTTGCTGCTCCAATTAGTATCTTGTGGAATTACATTTTCTGACGGGCCTCTACAGTTATGTTGGGCAGAATGCAGACCTATCTCAGACAAAAGAAAAGAATTTCAAGCAGATAATATCCAATCCAAGGAAAGCCCTAGATGGCACTGTTATAAACCTCTGTGCTTGACTACTAAAAAGGTCATTTTGCTTTGATGTAAAATTGCATTTCCTGTCTAAAAAACATAAGTTGCACAAAGTTTTTAGATATTCAATAGCAGCCAAGCCGATACAGATTTTTTTTAAACACACTTCAGAATTTGCAGCAAGAGGTATTGATATACAGAATACATATGAGCAAAATAATTAACTGAATTAAGCCATTTCCATGAACAGAGTAAATTATTTCAAAAGAAAGTGTTTTATTTCTTAAACACACAGTCTCTACAGGTTTTATTGAATTAGCTATCATCTAATGGCGCCTTCAAAACTATTCTGGTTTATGAATGGCAGTAAAACTCTAAAATATATTAGTGTAATTCACATGGAATGATGAAAGAAAACAATAAAAAGCTTAGCTACTTTGTTTGGGAAAACTGAATGCAAAATTATGAAGGGCAAGAAAACTATTGTGTTATATACATAAGTAAATGAAATACAAAAGTTCCCTTGGAAGAAAGATTATTCTTCCCTTGTTCAAAGTTTATACTGATTTTTTCCACAATTCTGTGTAACCAACATCAGCACTTGAAAGGGAGAAACATGAAGGTACTAAAGCATACCTGATCTCTAGCAAGATGTTTTACTATAAAAATCATAACATGCTTACTCTTCATTACATTTTTGAAAGCATACACTTCGCATTACAATATACTTACTGTCCTCTCTGAACTCTGACTGGAAGCTTACAATTTAACAACTATAAAATTTCCGATAATGTCTCAAACTTCAACACTTTCTGGAGAGTTCTGCTCAATTTCCAGATAGAAAATAAGACCAGTATAGGAATTTCATGACATACACTGATCCTGTTAGACTGTAATGTAGTATGCCAGAAAGGATGGCATATTAACACAACTGAAGAAAAGCTGCCTATACCACTTCTCTGACAGGTGAGCAAACTGGGACTGCCATGCAGTACTACAAACTGCAAGGCAAACGGAAGCCTTGCGGCCAAAGTTTGACAAAAGCGATTTAAGTTCAGTAGCATATCGACGCCCCTTTCATTTTTAAGGGCAGAGAAACACGTTGGTCTGGCCACGCCGGCGGTGACCGAAGTTTCATAAAGGACTGTTTCGCAAGCGGGTTCCGACACCGAGAGCAGCCAGCAGCGCTCCCGACGAAAGCTGCGGGCAGGAGCCTGAGGATCAGGATGCAGCAGCCAAGGAAAAACCCTCCGCGCCCAGGGGAGGGAGAAGAAATAACACCCCGCCGTCCGTCCCTGCAGCACAGCGGAAGCTCTCGGGCTGCTGCTGCGGGGGGGGGGAGACACGGACAAAAGGGGAAGGCCCTTTTCAGCGGGCGGCGGGGAGCTGGGCAACTCCGGCCGCTCCCGCCCGCCCGCCGCGAGGAGGCGCAGCCGCCGCGAGTTTG
>NW_020449608.1:436429-528445 GCF_003343035.1 Apteryx rowi | reverse complement strand
AGCGCGCGCCCCCTCCCGCCGCTCGCGCACGCGCGCTCGGGGAGGGGGAGGGGAGCGCGGCCGCCGCCGCGCCACAGGTCGGCAAAGGGGGGAGGGGAGGAGAAAGGGGGGAGCGCGCGCGCGCCCGCCGCGCTTCCTCTTCCCCGCGGCGGCGGCTGGGCGCGTCCCCGCTCCCGGCGGCGCCAGGAGGGCGGGAGGAGAAGAAACGGACGGCTCCCCGCGGCGGGGGGAGGGGGTGACCGCAGCGGGACGAACAGGCCGCCCCGGCGGGCGCTGCGCGTCGCCGCGCTCCGCGGAACCCGCACGCCGGCCTCCCCCCGCGGCCTCCCTCGAGCCCCCCGGGGCACCCGAGCCGCGGGAGCGGCGCGGGGAAGGAGGATGGGCCACTCACTTGTCCTTCTCTGTTCCGAAGATGGAGGCCAGATACTCCGCCATCTCCCACCGCCCGCCCGCCGGACAGCCCGGCGCCGATTGCACACGTCACAGCCTCCGCGCCGGAAGCTCTTCTCCCGGGGCCCTGCAGGCGGGGGAGCGGCGCGACCCCTCTGCGCATGCGGCGGGAGCCTCCCGCCGCTCATTGGCGGAGCGCCGCGTGCCCCTCCTCCTCCTCCCCGTCCCCTCCCCCCGCGCGGCAGGCGTGCACGGGTCCCGCTTGCGCCACGCGGTGCCGTTGCCGCGCATGCGCAGTGGGCGCCCGCGGCGGGCCGTCCTTGGGCGGCGGGCGTGGCGGGATCTGGGCAGGGCTGGCTGCTGACCTGCTGGGTCAGTGCCCGGCGCCAGTCGGGGTTAGAGCTCCGCTTTCGCCCGAGTGGTGCTGCTCGTGGCAGGACTCCGGGAGGTCGCGCTTTTTGATTGTGTGCGAGAGGGACCGACTCCCCCCTGGGGATTGAGCGATTTGTGACAAAATGGAGACCGCCCTGTAGGTAGCCTGGATCCTCCCTTGTGCTCTCGCAGACTGCCGTCTGTCTAGTCAAGAGCATGGCATCAACCTTAATGCAGGTCTTGCTCTCCCCTTTGTTCAGACAGAGCAATAACTGGAGTATGATATGCCTCTGTGTCCAGATATGTGCCCCAGTTTCCTAATTACGCCTTCCTTTCATTCTGCAGCGTGGTGTGGCCATGGGGGTGTTGTACCCAACTTTTGAAGCAGTCTGCATATTGCCAGAGTAAGCAAAAAGAAACACAGCTGACTCAATGGATCAAGGAAATTGGGAAGCATCTGATGGATTTTGAAGCACATACCTAAGGATATGACATCTCAAAAGGTGGCAGTCTGTGAAAAAAGTGATTGAAGGGGGACATGAAAGAAGGGCTTACTGAATCACAGCATTAACAGAAGTTAATGTGATTGCAAAGAAGATACAGATGCTGCTTAGAAGCAGAAGGGTCTTTCTGCAATTAGTCATCAGTTCCAAGGACACTGAAAAGAAATCTGAGTTAGACCCTTGTTATCACAACTTCCAGTGCTGGAATAAAGTTACTGTTCAAAGGTCAGGAAGGCCCAGATACTTGCAGTGATACTGAAGGAGTTTAAATATGAGGTGGATAAGTTGCAAAGAAAAACAGCCAACATTTAATTAAAAGCAGAGTGGAGGATTAATGGTTGGACAAAATTCTCTCTAAATGTTTTGGAGAGCTTCATAGAATTACAGGCCAAAAGCTGTAAATTTGAACCAAAGGAACCGACATTTTAGAAAGGGAATAATGCATCTGGATGACTGTGATTTGAAACAACCTAATCACCTTTTGCAACAAAGGTGGAGCTACAGTCTGAAAATCACTGTAGGGGAACAGAACTTCCTCATTTTAACCTCCCACCCTCCAATTTCTTTTCAGTTTATACTACAGTGCAGTTACGCTGTTATTTTYGGTAGATGTGAAACATAATGGCCAGTATTTATGCTTTGACAGTAGTTTCCTCTGAAAGTCATCACAATAATAAAAGTAATGTTTGTGAAGCCTTGTAAATGGGGCTGTGTTAAAAGAAGAGTAATTGCAATACAGAAAGCAAAGACTGAGTACTCTGTGTATACAGTTAAAATTCAGCTTTCAGATATTTTGGAATTCTCTACAACATTTACAAGTACACCTTACTTCACAGACACGGGCTGCCCCACTGGAGTCAATTCACAAGGACAAGTGCTTGCTACATTGTGCCCTAACACAATACATTTGAAATTTAACATCAAGTCCAGTTCTGAGAAAGTGAGTTGAACGTTTATATTTCTGGCTGATTACAAAAGATGTTTAAAATGCATCGACTTTATAAATGCAACAGCAATTTTAGTAACATTTCAGTACCTTGACAACAGCTATACCCAGTGAAGTGAGCTTAGTTGCTTTCTTTGCATTTGATAGCTGAACATGGAGATGTGACTGTGTGCATCAGTCAAGCTAGTGGTCATCAGCAAGTGACTCATCAAGAAAACAAAAGAAAATAAACTTGGAAGAAATGAGAGGTGAATGCTAAAATTTTTAAATAACCTGAGTTTACAGAAATGCATTAGCCAGAAGCCTTTTCTCAGTTATATTTCCTCTTCACATAGCAGCTGACAGCCTCTGATGAATATAGTGACTGTAAATACTGTATCAGTTGCCTAATTCCTATAAAAATTACCTCTTTAAATAAATACAAAAACCCCAGCAAGCTCACAGCATGAATTATCATTTACATTTCTGAAGTGCTTTTTACCTTGACAGAACTCAACGCACAAAGTACAGCAGTCCTAAAGAAGTGCTGAACTGGAGCCACCTAGTTTTCCACTCTCAGTTCTGGACACCTTGTTCTTAGAGATGTCAGGTCCCTGACAGGTGAAAATTCCTCCTATTTCTGTAACTCTGATACCAGCCCCTGGACCTGCTCAGTTTTGGCTGATCCAAAGACACTGTGACCCAACATGGGACAGGAACAGTCTTCCTGGAACTCTTTTGTGTTTGAAGACTTGGTGAGTGGGAATCTTTAGATCTGCACATATCACAGAGCAGATGTTTTCTCCCCCTCAGCAGTTGCATGGCCTGCTATGTTCATTTTGTACTTACTGCTTTGGGATGCAAAGGTGATCTGTTCTCCACTGCTCTTTACTGAGATGAGAAAAGATTGCTGCCAGAACTTCTGCCATGTGCACACAGATTAACTTCCTGGTGCCTTCCCTTTTACTCCTCTCCAACTTCCCTACAAATTTTTAATTAGGACTCAGGTGTTAGGAAGCAGAAATCACTGGTGAACTCTGATGAGATCTTGCTAGCAGAGACTATGTATCACTGCTTAGCTTGCATTGCTGTGTACATGCCCCATAAGGTTCATCTGTTAGAGAATGTGCTTTCTTTGCTTCAGTTTCTCACTTTTTCTGCCTCCTACCTAGACTTACCACTGGAGTATAAACTCACTAAACCAGCAGAAACCAAACCCTGCAAATAAAAGATAATTTCCTGCTGGTTTATTGAACTGAATTGACTCACTGAGTAGTTACATGAGTGCCAGTGCTAGCACAAGAGAAGGCCAGGACTACTGCAGCTGTGGATTGGGAAGATAGTGATGAAGGAGTGGGACAAGCCCTTTTAAATAGCATGCTGTTAGATCAGATCAGCCACCTGTTAGGAACCTGCTGTGAGCCTTAACCTAGCCTGAGTAGTCAAGGTAGTAAACTACAACTACAAAGAGCTCTAACAAAGTAGAAGATCCTGGTGATTTTGCTTTGTCACTAAAAGCAGCCTGCAATGTGACTGTGTTCACAGAGTATTTGTTTTTATGTATTAACCAGAACAAAATTGTATTGATTTTAGCTTTAATGTATTTGTTAAAAACTCCAGCTAAAGTTTGTTGAAATATATGTTTCTTTTTGCAAAATTAAAGTCTGTTTTCACTGTTTGAAATTCACTAGGTTCTTGCTCCTTACCTTGTAACTCCCCTTCACTTTAGGTTTACCTTTTCTGTAACTCGTGTGGCATGGTGTGCTGCTGAGAGCAAAAAACATTTTCCAAAGCATGGCTTTAACTTGTGATTACTTATGTTGAAGTCTGCTAACAATATCAGTGTTTCAGAGCCAAAATAACTCGATCTGGGGATGCTATTAGAAAACAAACCAAAACAAAACAACTGCTCCCATGTGCTGGAAATGTTCCCTTGTGCGTGACAATCAGAAATCTTATGATGCCTCCAGCACAAGTAGATTCCTAGAATAACTCATTAGGAGTAAAAGCTGAAAGACAGAAGATTGCACCTAGTTCTGTTTTGTGGCTTGTGGAATCTGTACTGATCTGTTAATGGTTGGCTGGGTAGCTAGTACTTGAATAATAATATCATCTTTCTTCTGTCTGGTGAGACAATAATCCTAGGACCAGGACTACACTCAGGTCATCCAACTGTTGAGAAATAAACCCACTTACATTTTCCCCTTCTTTTTCTTAGCGGTCCTCTGTACCRGGGTGCCTCTTGCACTGGGCACAGTGGTGTCCGTCCCCACCAGAACTTTATAAACTTCCAACTCYTTCTGCATCTTTGTTTTCCTCCTGGGCTCAGCATGCCAGCACCAGGCCCAGCAGCAGAACACATCAGAGCAGGAGGGTGCTGTGCCTGCACAGTACTCCAGTGTGTTGTAATTGCAGCCAGACTGTTCACATCTTCCCTCTGTAGGTATCTAAGAATGAATTAAGAAATGACACAAAATGTCTTTTTGTGTGTGAGCTTGTGAGATGTCAACAAGTTTATAATTAATCCAGTGTCAAAGAGCCACAATTTTATCTACATTAGAGATGTTACCAGTATTGCAACTGCTTTAGAAGTAGGATATTTTGCCCCTGTGTCAGTCTAGCAAAACCATTATCGGAAGAAAGATCTGCTGCAATGCATCTGCCTAACTGAAGGGCAGAAGTTTGGACAAGGCCTGCTATCACTGGAGGCAACATTACATGCACATGTTACGATGAAGAAAGGCTCCTTCTTAGCAACTACATCACTAAGAACATATTAACTTGCTTAGGTCTCAGCTTCCTCAAGTGACTTCATGTTGCTTACAGGGACAAGCTGAGAAGGACAGAAACTAGGGAACATCAAAAGAGAGGGAGAGAGAAGAAGAACCCTTAAAGTTAGTGTTGACAGCACAACTATAAAGATGGGAGGGAAATCATGAACCAGAAAAAGTAAACGTGGAGGAAAGGGGTCTCCAGAGAGAAGTAGGGATCAAAGGCAGAAGTCCATGTACCTCTTTGTTATTACACCTAAAATCTAAAAAAATCTAAAATCTAAACCAAGATATTTGCAAGACTGAGGACAGGGAACAGCTTGGATGGTTCCCTACCTTTACACATGCCCTCCACCTGCACAGGACCGAGACAGTGACTTATTGCAGGCTCCTCTGCTGCTACACACATCCCTTAGGTTTGCTCTGACCTCTTGGGCCAAATGTCACCACTGGGTACTAACTAATACATGATGATGAGAAAACAGTGCTACTCGAGTTTGGTTTCCTGATTTGCCAAACAAGGAGAGATAAAGAAGTGAGAAAGAAAAATAAGGAGGTAGGGAAGCAGCTGGTTTTAAGAGAGAAACAGAGCAAGGAGAAAAGGGGAAATTAAAATGGTTGTGAAATGAAAGACGGCAATGCTTGGATGTAGAAAAAGAGATTGAAACAAACATAGAAACACTTTCCAAAGCACAGTACCTACAATACTTAATCCATTCACTGGAATGTAGCACCTTCTTGTCCCTGTCCAGAGCTCCTTGTGTTACTTAAAGAGATACATGGAGTTCGGGGCCAGTGCACAGGACTTAGTTTCTCCCCTTAAAGGGATTTCACCAACAGTGTGTGTGCAGGGATAATTAGTAACCCACAGCCAGCAATTCCTTTGAACAATTTGACCATCTCTCTGCTTGATACATCTTAGAACAAGACACAACAGCAGTAAGGGGAAGGGAATGAGTAGTCATCTTGTGTACGCTAGAACAAAACTGTAGCTAGTAATTGCATCTAATCTGCTTCCATGTCTATACCTTGCTAATCACCATGGTTATGTAAGCAGGTCTTATCAAAGATCCTTAATTACAGCTACCCAAGTAAATGTAACACAGAACAGCACAGAGAGGAGTGAAATCTTTGTAGCCATATTCTCCATATGGGTCAGGAGGAGGAAGAGTGTGTCTGGTGCAAACCGGTTGTGACTTTGTTTCATTTATCAGGACTGATACATATAGGAATGAACAACAGTGCCATTTAGTGTATAGGGAAAGGTCCCTCTCTGTGTTTTCCAGATCACTCACAGTTCAGCACAGGGCATCATCTGTAGTGTTAGGGCACTGCTTTGATGCTGTGAGTTAAGGTAAATTTAACTAGTCAGATGTGAGTGAGAGATTTCAGAGAACAATCAGTGGAGGGATGAATAGCAAGGAAGAGGAGAGGAAATTACTGAGGAGAGAAGCAGCATTAGAGATGCAACTATGCAGAGACTCCAAAGCATGGTTGAGAGATTTGGGTGTCTTGTGGAAACTTTCCCTTGGGGAGTTTTTGAGAGACAACCTCTGACTAGGAACATTGCTGATTCATTTAACTGTTGCTATTAGGAGTTGAAGAGTGGGAAAGTTAATAAAGCTGGAGAACGCCAACTTTTAAGTTCAACACATTATTTGATGTTGTGTTTAGCACTTTGGTCCTGGAAGCCCCAGCTGGAATCAAGACCCTCGTCTTGCTGGTTCCTTTACATAAAGGGCCCTCTCTCCCTGCCCAGAGGAGCTTACAAGCTAAACAAAAATGCCATCCTCCTCCTTTTACAGAGGAGGCATAGAAATCAGACGATTTGCCCAAGGGCAATCTAGCAAGAGCAAGCAAGATGTACAGGATGGGCAGGAGATGTTCAGAGTCAGGATAAGAACTTGGACAGAGGCCTGGCAATTCAGATGGAGGGAGGGTTCACCAGACCCAGGCTCACTGGCAGGGAGGTATTACATCCAGCCTGCCCAGTTCCAAACTACACAGTGCAGGCATCTTTACACACTCATGCTGCATTTGTTCCATCTCCTCACTCACATGCAAAGTGGCAGGACCTCTTACCACCTACTGAGGGTGAGGAGCCCTGGTGAGGAGCTTAGTCCTGGCCCCCCTGCCCAGGGCACAGAYGCTGGGACATCCTCCAGGGAGCAGCAAGTACTGGTGTGTTTGTGGCCTCCCCTCACTCATGCCCCCTCTGTGCCAAGAGGGAGACAAGTACATCCGGTTCCCAAGACTGCAACCCTACAACTGACTCGTCCAGAACCACTTTCTGAGGCTGCAATTTATGTACTCAATCATTTACACTTTTCCTATCTAAGGCCAAGCAAGCCATCCACATCACTCAGGAGGAAGCTGGAGCCCAGTGAACACGGGGTCTGTTTCTCTCTCTCTGCTCCTTTCTTGCTGGGTAGTGTCTGTTCACGCCTTGGGTGCCTTCAGGGAGCAATGGGTGCTGTTGGGGGCACTCGGTGCCATTTCCCTCCCCCTAGTTCCCTGCTTTTCTATTTTTGGCCCTTCCCTTTGTTCCATTTATCAGCCCCCAGAGTCACTTGATTTCTGTGAGTTTTCTTTTCCCATAGCTCCCCCTAGTCCCCTTTCTAGGCAGGGCTTCAAGTTTTGTTCAGGTTGTGTGCCAGCCTGACCCTGAGGAGAAATCAATACAGAGAATGGCAGTACTGACCTGTCAGGAGAGCACCAGGAAGGCAGTTTCCCAAGGTGAGGCTCATCCCTTGCCCTCTGGCTGTGCTGACCTCTGCACTTTCCCCAAATGTGGACAGCTCAGCTGCATCACTGTGCTGTGACAGTGGGGAGAGAGCATGCCTGTTCTTCCCTGGAAAAAAGGAGAAAAAAACAATAGCCATAAAAGTTTTTTCTTACACTCACAGTGCCTGCTTCTGGGTGTAGTTCTGGCTCCTCTGTCTCACTCCTCTTTTTCCAGCCTTGTAAAGTGCTGCCCCAGGGCCTGTTTCTGAGGGGAGATCCACCTCACTCCTGTCTTTCTGCATGGAGACTCTACCTCATCGAGAAGCCCAGAAGGATTGGCTGAAAAATAATGAAAGTCAGCCTGACGAGCAAATCCAGCTGGTTCTTTGAAAGAAATCCCTCTTGTGCTGTCCTGGGCAGTGTTTGAATGGAGCATTTTGTGGGAGAAGCTTTGGACCTTTGGACCCCTCCGAGTGAGCTCAGATACTCTTGAAATGTCTTGGAATATCTTTTCCAAGATACTCTTGGAAAACTCCAGGTATCACCTGCTGCCCCCAAGCATTTGTGGCAGTAAAGTCTGAGAGGACAGCTAAGCAGTGAAGCAGATTTTGGTGGAAACCTTAGCAAATATGGAGAGAGCCTGATCAATCACACTCCTCTGTTCTGTGGTGGGGAGTTGATCTCTGCATTTTTCTGTTCCAGCCTTGGTTGGAGCTGTTTGAACCACTCTCCCAAGTTCAGATGCTGGATGTGAAGCAGGAACTCGCTGATAAAGCTATGGGAACTATATGTATTCAAAGACAGCCTCTAGCTCAGAGTGAAGGACTGTCCTGTATGTGTGACTGCATGCACTGAGGTGCCAGCAGAAACAATGAAACATCTGTATGTCCTCCATGCTGCTAACTTACTGTGTTGTGGTGGAGTGCAGGTTCATGCAGGCTCTTCTGTGGCTGCATTTTTATCATGAGGAATCAATCCATGCTGAAAACACTGYGAATCCCCTTCCTGTCTGGAGGAGGATGACCTGGCTTCTGGCAAGTAACAGAAGCTTGCTAATGGGTGTATTTGTCAGGTGAAAGAAAAAGCATATCCCCACGAGAGAGTAAGAGCAGGGCATGCATACGTGGTCCCCCTTCTTCCCCCCAATACACTCACAGCCTCCCACCTTTTTTGGTTCAGGGGACTGCCTGAGTCTCTTGTACTTCGTCAGGTTAGTACCCCTTATTAGATGTCTTCCCCAAGCACTTTTCCAGTCTCCCCTTGAGCCTATGCAAGCTCTTTGCATACACACTGTTCTCTGGAAAGGAACTTGCAGGTCTACTACTTATTGCATCATTTTGTTTGTTTTCAGCCTGGCTCCAACTGGCTTCATTTGATTACAGTTTCCTGATACAGCATGAACTTAACAAAAAGCTCACCCATGGTGTATGGGACAGGTCTCCTTGCACCTCTCTCAATGCTTATCTTGTTCCACTTCTCATGCTCATCTGATGGTGTGGTAAGCGGATTGAACTTGCTAAAATGGCGGGGTTAATGAGTCATTTTACCTTGCAATCACATTTTGGAAGGGGGAATGAGGCTGCACTGCACAGATGGGAGCAAGGCAGGAGGAGGTAGCTAGAGTAGGGATAAAGGGGTAGTAGAAGGAAAATGGAGTGTAAGACTTCTCCCTTTCTGTGGCAGCAAAGTTGTTCAGCTGAAACCTGTCATGGGACTGTACCCTCACAGTAGAGCTTTTTTATCAGCAAATATTAAGCCTAAAAATAGCAGGTATTTTTGCAAGTGAAGTAGAACAGGAATATCGGAGCAAACAGTAGATGGGGCGAAAAAATCCCCGCAGATATTCCATTTGCTGTCTGCAGGTTGAATTCTGCTCACATCTCCACATTCACAAAAAATCAGCATGCCAGATTTATCCTGAGGTACATTTACAAAGGATATTTTGTTTAGAAAAAGAGCCCAGTCATAACACTCTGCAGAAAGGAGAGGCACAACACACCTACATTAAGCTTCCTTCTGCTTCCCTTTGTCAGACGAACCTCCCACCAAATCCAGTGGGAGTTCTCAGGAATCAAAAGTGATTAAGAAGCACGGGTGAAGAGATTGTTCCAGTTATCAGTGTGACAGATGTACTAAATTGGTATTCTATACCTTTTCTGGATCATTGGACCCCTAGATCTGGCAGAGATGCAGACTGATGCGCAGTCATGTATGCCTCCTGACAGTAGACATGCTCTTCTTAGTTACTTTTCACGGAAAATAGACCCCTGAATCCAAAGGGCCTGTGGATGACTGGTTAAAAACTGCTGCTCTACATGATGGATGTAGAATCTCACTTGAGCCTTCATTTGCTTTGCTGTAGCTCCCTCCGGTGGCTAACAGTTAAAGGGCTCACACAATACAGCACTAAAAATCATTAGCAGAAAGTGAGCTGGGCATAATCTAGGGCAGCATTTCATGAGTCAACCCTGCTAACTATATGAGCTGCTCAGGATGAGCCAGGAGGGGACAACAGAGCATGCCTATATGGCCTAGTGCAAGGTGGTGGCAGCAATCCCAAGAAGTGCTGTGTAGCTGCACTGTTGCAGAAGCAGAAGAGTTCCTTTAATAAGGCAGTGCACCCAGATGAATTTGTATGTCCTCCCCTCTTGTGAGCTAAAGCATCCTGGGCAGAGCATCACAGTACAGCAGGGATCCTGATTCTGGTTCTGCGGTCAACCTGTCCAGGGTGGACTTGGGGATCATTGCATTGCTCCCAACTCTGTGTTCACAGAGAGATGGCATGAGCCATGCTAACAGACCCAGGCTGGCTGAATTTCACATGTTAAGCATGAAATTCACTCCTTTGGTGTCTGCCTCACACTATTCTGCAGTGTGGCCTATACCTGATGCAGTTGCAACATGAGTACTACTATCTTAGCCTGCGTTGGGACTCCATCTGCAGGAGATGAGGGAGCGGGAGAGAGCCCAGGGCAATACACAGCATGTGGAGAAGCTTACTCTTCTGACTCTCYGCTGGTGTGTGAACCAAGGTTCCAAGGGCTGTTGTGTCACCACCTGAGTAAACAGAAACTGTGTGTTCATTAGGTGATGCTGGGAGAGCCTGGTGTATCATTTGAGAGGTCTGGAGACCATAGGTTAGATCTTTCAGGGACAGAAGATGCCTGTGAAGAGTCTTGAATGTAGAATCCACTTTGGGAGAAGGAGGGATGGCTTAGGAAAGGCTGCTTGACCCTATATCAGCATGGAGGCACTTAGGAAAGTATTACTAGACCAGTGAGGTGAAGTTTCCAAGAAAGCTCTTGGTGTAGAAGGAAGAACGGGATGGTTGCAGGAAGCTCCTGAAAGGGGGTGGGAGTGTGACACACGAGGAGCTTAAGAGGAGAAAACAGGATCTCCTTGCCTTATGCTGTGTGCTTGAGCTAAAGAAGCTGTAGCATGTGATCTCTGTTTTCTTAGCTCCCTGCAGAGACTTACAGCAGCAGGCAGTCCTTCCTGAAGCAAGTGGGCTGCAATGGAGCCTGCTTGCAACCCCTTTCTCTTCCTAAGGTGCCCAGAGCTAGGTAATGCAGGCTGCAGTTTTGCCACGGGAGGATGGTCTCCGCCTGCTCTCTGTCCCCATAGCTTAGCTTCCAGGGGTTCCCTCTGCCCTACACAGTGTCACTGTCAAGGTATCTGCACTGTGGTGTGCTTATCTTGCCTTCACACAAATAGTTCCCCCCGTGTTAACAAGAGGCTGGTACCAGGTCTGGTCAGGCTGTCCCTGTCTGATGTGAATGTGTGTGTATATGGCATGGATGGCAGACAAGCCTGGATGTGAGAATGTGTTTGTAGCCTATTTCAGAGTGGCTAAAGACAGAGAAAGAGATTTACTATGCAAAAGCGGTTGCAGTACAAACCTACCAGCAACCAAACTCTGAGGGATATCATGAAATGAATGCTAAGCTCAACTTGCCATTTCTCTACTTCCAACCATTGCCCTTCAGAGGCCAGACAAGCTACCACAGCTGAGCTGACGCATGCTGAAATCAAGCTGTGGGCTCTTTATTACACAGGTGCCTTGGAAAATTTTACCCAGAGTCAAACTGCTTATTTTCAAAGCAAGAAGCTCTAATCCTGTAAAAATATTATTTTCAATTATGATTTGCAAAATGGCTGATGCAGATCTAATCAATTTGTTTAGTCAGTGCTGTGAAAGCACAAGCATCAAAGCTACTGTCTTTGACGCAGCTGAACAGCTGGGTTGCCTTGTATGAATTCTTTTCATTGTTGTTTTAGTGCTTAGTTTCAGGGCAGTAACTGCAAGACAATAACAGACTTTGCTACCACCTGACCAAGGAACTGAGCACGCTTAAAGAAAAACATCAGTGTTGTTAATGCTAAGTTATTTGTTATCTTAAAGCATTTCCCTGGAGATTAGCGAGAAATATTACTGTTCACAACATCATCCTTAAAAACTGATCCAGCAGAGTTCTTTTTTTTTCCCTTTTTTTCAGACCCCATTTTTGTGGCCATGGTCAGTTGTATTTACAGTGCTAGTTTTAGCCTGTGCTCTAGCTAAAGTAACGTTAGTTCAGTAAGTTCCACTAAGGGTCTAAATCTGCTGCAGGAAACCTATGCAACACTCTGGATAGCCGTAGAAATGTCCTTTGTGTGTAGTGCAGTCAGGGTCCTAGAAAGCACCTTCCTTTTCTGGATTAGCAAAGGACAAAGGGAGTTTCCCAGAAGCTCAGTTTCAGAGTTAGCTTTGAGAGCTGAGCATTCCCATAGGAATATGCATGCAGCAATACTGACTGCTAGAGTACTGCTAGACAATTATCTTCCTCAAAGATTAAAATCTGTGTAAAACAACCGCAGCAAGAACATTAGTTTCTGCTGTCTTGGTATCAGATAGAGAGAGTTGGAAGATGACAGTATCCTGAAAAGAGAAACTGAGGCCTGCTAGGACAGAGTAGCTTTAGCCACAAAATAGCTCAGGGGCTGAGAACCTGACAGGAGACTATTAAGGCACTTAGCTGATCCTAATTGAAATAGGCTTTCTTATCCCTTCACTGATGCTGATGAAAGGGTTTTTACGATTGCATCTCCTGTCACCTGGAACAGCCTACCTATAGCCCTTGGCACTCATTAAGTTCAGATGTAAGCTTCTGATTTCAGTTCAGTAGCCCATATTGCCTCTTGTTCTATTTCAACTGCTAAAAGCCTCCTTGTGGATTCAGTGGAGGAGTCTGGGCAGCTGCTGGTGGTGGGCTGGCAGCTGCAAAGGGACCTGGGAGGTCCCTTGCCTCAGCTGTCAGCTCAGTGCTCCACCCTGGCTCCAAGTCTGGAGAAATCCTCYCACTTCATCCCTGAGAGACTGCAAGGATGGGCTGTGAGCACATTACAGTGTGTAGGAAACTTTACAGTGACGGCGTTTCAGTCCCAGTGAGATGATTTTCCAGGTCCCAGTGGTTTTCCAAGTCTCATCTACCACAGAAAAAGGCTAGAAATGTGCTCCTATACTCTCCTTAACAAAACAAGATAAAATTACCTCTCCTACTTAAAGATGCACTCAGACTGGGGGGAGCCTGCATCAAAGGGCCTGTCTCTACCTGAATCCTTGGCTGTGTGTGAGATCCCTTCATGGACCTGACACATCTCTAGGGAAGAGGTTATCATCCAGAGCCTGAAAGTGGCTGACTCTAACCTGAACTATCATGGGACATGGTGTGGCCCCATTTATTTGAAAATGGCTGACTCATTGGCCCAAGAATGACACTTTCTTGCTACCATTTTTGAAAGAACAGTGCAAAAAGGTTCTTATGGAGAAAGTGTCATTTGTGGTGTGGGAACAGGGTGTTTGTCACCTTGAAATGGATGTTGGAGGAGTCATTCCCATGAGGTGAAGATGAATTGCTGGTGTACCTTTGTAAAAAGCAGGGATTAAAACAGACCATATTTATTCTTTGCGATGGCTGAACAGCAGCAAATATCTATCCAAGCCATTTTCTGTGCACTTTTTCACGCATGCTCTCTCTGTCTTTTGTTTCTGTCTCTCTCAACAAATCAGCAGATACAATGAGCACCCTAAGGCAAGATACATAGCACTTTAATCACTATGCCAATGCCTACAAAAGAATATGTTTGCTTTTTTCCTCATATAAACTGCTTTCCTAAGCAGTTGTCTTCACTGGAATGTCATGGGAATTTTGCCGTACTGTGTTTCTAGACCAGAAGTGTTTTAGAGTCACAGCTGCAGAAAAGTCCTGTTAGCGTTGCTTGTTTTTTGAGCAGGTGTATTGATGCAGGCTTGTTAAAAGCCACTATTGATTTATACATTCTGATAAATAGCTGCATTAACAGTGTTAACTCATACAGTTGTCATTCTTCTTTGATGGGTTAGATTTTGTGGGTCTGGTCCTGAGCACTCACACAATCCAGTGAAAGGGCTAGGAAATAAAATGAGAGATTTCTGCTCAGTCCATCTTTTCTGGTGAATCCCCATCCTCAGGCTATCTCTAACTGRTCCTTTCTGTGACTAATTGAGCATAGATTGCCATTTCTAACATATATCTGTGGCTGGAGGTGGAACAGACTTGCAAATATGGCTCTCATTAGGGGGCTGGTTGTGTGCCAGTCCCTTTTCCAGCGTGCAGTGTATGGGACATTGCCTGAAAGCACACTGCTTGCCTGTAGCCTGTAGAAGGCCATTCAAAAACAGAGCTGGCAATAAGGCCCCCTCCCATCTCGGCCCCCTTTTGCAAAGGCATAATGCCAGATGTAGCGTGAGATGTGTGTGCCACTTCTGGGCTAGCGGAGGCCTCAGTGCAAAGGCTCTATAACACACAGGAGAACATGAACCTTCCAGGCCATGAATGCAGCCACACTTAGAGAGCTGAGAAGGGCTCAAGCTACACACTTCAGCTCTGACCTTTACACACTGTAGGGCCTAAACTTGACAAACATAGTCTAAATCTGAGGGTCATTTACATAGTTTTGTTCTGGAGTTGAGCTTCTCTTTGCACTTGGAAGGGTTAAGCTTTGGCTGTTTGGCCCAGGGAAATGCACTCAGCTTGATAAACAAGCACGCAGGGGGAAACCTAAACCAGTCCTAACCTCTGAAGACTACTGTTGTCTTGAAGGTAGTAAGCCAGAAAGGGGTGAAAGGTCATAAGCTAAAAAGTGGTGAAACAGGGCAACAGCACCTGTGAAATCTTGGTTCTTTCCTTTGCACCTCCTTTCGTATAGCTGATAATGAAGCTTCTCTTTCTTTGCCTACCTGTGCCAGGTATTAAAAGAATGTGGCACACTGTCTTGGGATTGCTTAGGAAAATCTAGTTATCTGTGGGCCAGAATCAGCTGGAAGATGAGAACTTTGAAAATCAGGCTTTGGTTTAAAGGTGAAAATGAAAGCTGAGCTCATTTGAAAATGAGCATCCGTGTCCTTATTATGCAGAGAATAATGTTGATAGAGCAAGTTGATGGGAAGGATGAGATTCCTGACAGGCTAAGTTAGGTCATCTTGTGGGCAGTTTGGGTGCTGGTGCTTTTCAGAGGTTCAAAGAAGTCTTTGTGACCAAAAACTGTAAYAAAGATCCCACTGATCTCCCTCCAGAGCTGGACAAATTTTCAGATCCTAGAGCATGTTTTGCCTGAGTGCTTTGTAAAGGAAAGGCCAGCCCTATAGTGTGATGTCCTATGGGAAGAGATGCTAAATGGACATAGAGCATATTGTGAATTCAACCAAAGACTACACATTGCTTCTGATACACTGTGAACACATTGGAAAAATTGCCTGCACTACAGTTTATGGAGATAACAAAGCACTTGCCAACTGTGCTGTGTAAGCCATGGAGCAGCCATGTCAAAATCCTTGCAATAACATTCACAGAAGATCAGTTTTTTCAGGGCAATGCTTCTTCTATTTTGTATGAAGAAATTTACTATGTAGCATTAGAAGGGCTGAAATTTTACTTACATGGTCTGAAATTCTCAGGCTCTGGGAATCCCAAAGTGGGAAAGAAAACCATGAACCGCCAGTTAGCCCAGTAAACTAACTCAGTAAGTTAACCCAGTAAGGCTGTCCTCATTTTCTCAGAGATACATGCCAGTCTCCCTTCATGCTGTTGATTACAGCAAGTATTCTCTTTGCTGATTGTTTACTTCTTTAAACAAACTGTATCCTTGCAAGTTAAGATAACCTAGCCCTCTGAATCAGAACAAGGGATTGAAATGAAATGGAATAGCTATGGCACAGTGCTCTCTTGCAAGCATAGACACAACTCTTGTCTTCAGAAAAACATAAAACTCCAAGTTCCAGAAATAGGTAGGATGAGAGGAGGAGCAGAGTGCCTAGGGACTGGCATGAGGGCTGGTGTTAGCAAGTGCAGGTTTGGAGGGGGAGACGGAAGGGTGCTGGGTGCCCAGGCTGGATTGCAGGGCCCTTGGGAATGTCTCTTCCTGTAGGATGTGCCTCCTTCCCTCTCTGTGGACCACTTTCTTTACTCCCCTTCTGTGGGGAGCACAGTGAACAGTAAGAAGATCCAGTACTATAGCCAATGTGATTGTGCCCTTTTTCCTTTCCAGCATAACGAGTACCAATCTCTGACTGTCTCCTTGCAGGTAAGACCATCTCCTCAGGGAAGTATGCACCCTCCTAGAGAGGAATAAAGCTGACAAAGACTGCAAGATCAGAACACATTTTGTTACCACAAGGGAAAGAGTTACTCTCTGCTTTCTTTCTCTCTTGCCTCTTGCCCTCAGGACATCCCAGGGCAGGAGCAGGCTTCCAGCATAGGCTGGGACAGTAAAAGAGAGGATAGCCACAACARGGCCATGAAAGCAGCCCAATCTTTATGCCCTTCGTAGGATGGCCTGATTGCTACCACTGTGTTGTGAAGGCAGCAAGCTCCTTTGAGGTCACATCTTTTTAGGCACCTTGAAATGGGACCATAGTACAACACAGGCCTGGAGAAAGAGTGAACAGTGTTGGCAGAAGATTTTAATCACTCAGTGCAGAAATACGCRGAGCTGTCCCAGTGAATAACACTCAGAGACACAGGGGCAGAGCTGCACAAGACTTTAGCGTGAGAAAGGAAGGTTGGATGCATTCAATCGGTGGCAAAACAGTCCATAGCACTGGAAGAGGGTCACTTCTCAGGTAGCACAAGACTGCAGTTCAGAGCATTCTTGTGATGCTGTAGTTGGAGAAAGAATACCAAAGGGTTGGGAAAGATTATTTAGTGCAAATTTTTATTTGCTGATCTGATAAAATGCCATCAAAAGCCTCCAGAACAATTCTCCTATAACCACAGCCACTCATGAAGTGCATTAATTAAACCTTTATAACTGTGAGGATCACTACTGGATCACTAAAATACTCCTCTGTGATCTACAGGTCATTGTATCACTCATATAAGTGAAAAATATTATGCAAGGTCTTGTGTGTTTGCTTGCTGTGACTTCAGGTTTGAGGCCTTGCATTTAAAAATCATTGCTCTAAAATTCCCTCCTATTATTACACCCAGAGCTACAACTCCCCTCCGCTGCACYGCTCCTCTCTGTTATAAAAGGGAAAATTTCTTTCTTTCTTTTACTTAATGGCCGTAGTGACTTTTTTTCTGTTTGTTTTCCTTCACCATATTTGGTTCCCCCAACTATGACCTTTTGACCAAATGTGTAAAGCATCTGGGGAAAAAAGCAAAGGGAAAAGAGGGGTTGTCTTAGACTGGAAATGCTGCAACAGTCTTAATGATAACCTTATTTACACACTGCAGAGCCCTGGTCATTGGTGTAGTGTCAGCTGGCTGAAGTCTGTCCCTGCTTGCTATTCCTGAGTATAACACTGTCCTATGAGGGTAAGAGTTTGGGAAATGTGATGCTTCTCAGCTTGATTATCCCTTAGTCTGCAGTCTTCTCCCCAGGAGTGTGCTCCAGTCACTGGCCTGTATGCTCTATTTACCTTGCAAGATAATAAGGAACATCAAGGGTATTGCTGGCTCATACCAACTACTTTCCCTCTTCTAGTGATGCAAAGCAGCCATAAATTCACAGTGCATAACAACTGAGAACTGCTGAGAGTGAGCCTTTGCGTTTTTAATGCGTGCACACAGTGACGCATGCAGAGGCAGTCTCAGCATTTTGTACGCCAGCCTATCACGCTAATCTTTTTACTGCTAACCTCCACCGCCCTCATAGTAATGCTCATCCTCACATGAGTGCACACAAATCCAGCAAGAGGATTTCAGAGCAGCTTAGGCAAACAGTTCATTAGGGCCTTTCTCTGCCAAGTGATGTTTTTCTAAGGTTCCCATCACCGAGCTACTGTAAAAATAAATTCTCCAAGTTACCAGACAGCTGCCACCGTAACCGACTCATTTGGCATCCAGGCATAAGGAACTGGGGATTGTTATCCYATCAAGAGCTAGTTTTCATGCCGTCAGTTAGACTAGATGGACACAGTGAGTTCCTTCTGGTCAGAGGGATGTAGGAACTAAGCCCACTGAAAGCTGTATTTCTCCTCAATGTAGGGAGATTTGCAGGTCCTGTGGTGGTGTACAGCYCCTTCTGGACCAGGTAGAGGTTCAAAGTAAGTTCACCCCCGTGAATAACTTAACAGTTCCCTGTTAAAGGATGGGCTCCCTTGCAGTAGAATCTGGATACYGATTGTGTTGTGCAGAAGGTGTGCGATTGCAGTATGTTTTTTCTAATTTGACTTTAAATAACCTCATTATACAGATAGGCTGTGTACACACAACAGCTGGTGGAGAATCATGTGTATTTTTGCCACTGTAGAACCAACAGGTTGCTCTGTGCCTCTCTCTCTAACCTGAATCAGTAGTATAATTTGTCGGCCAAAACCCTCTTTCATCAGTGTCCCTTTTATATCCAATATTACTTTCCTGCCCTGTTCACCAATCCCCATGATCACTCTAGCACCAAAAAAMCAGTTCAATTCCCAGTGCCAGTTTATATCTGGGCACGAAACAACTACTCTCAGGCTTGTTCTTGAGGAGTTAGCTGCAGCATCACCCAACTAGGCAATTTATTGAGCTTTCCTGGGTGATTTAACAAGTCATGCAATAATATCTAGCCTTACCTTAGTGTCTAGCATTTTCCCGCCAAGCCCTGCTCACACAGTGAGAAGCAGACTCAAAATTACCAAGTGTCTGCAATATTTGCAGAACGCCTTCTACATAGGCACTTCTGCTCACACCATCCTCCTTCCGTGTTACCATGCTTTCCAGTCTTCTTACAGTGCTCGTCCAGGCCATTGCAGACTCACTCAGCCCCACCTCTAATTCTTTTCTTCTGCCTGTCTTCCCCCATGACATCAGTGCCACCTTTTCATTTTTCTCTTTCCCTGTACCAGCAGACAAATGTACTTTCCCTCCTGGCTAGCCCCTCCTGCAATCTCTTTTCCCTCCCCCCAGATACCTAGTCCCATCTGCATCACAAGCCTTTCACATTGCCTCTTTGTCAAGTGAATATCCATGGTAGTGCACTCTTTGCCATACCCCAGCTCCTCCCTGTATGCCATAGCTTCCCTCTAGGTTGCAGAGCAGAAGCTGGATATTGTCCCTTTGGAAAAGATCTGTAGGAACACTCTGCTATAGGTTCTGTAGGAAAATGTGCTCAGTGCAGAAATACTCATGTTGATCATGCAGAAATAACTCCCATGTAAACTGTCAAGACCAATGAAAGAAAAAAAATCCATTTAAAAAGAATCAGAACCCTGTAGTAAGGGTTTTGTTTGTTTGTTTGTTTTTAAATGGGCTGTCTATGAAGGTATATCTTATTATTTTTAATTATTTTCTTTAGGTTGAGATTCATGCCAAAAAAACGTGGATATCATTTCTTCTTTCCTGTTAAAAAAAAAAAAGGTCAAGATTTTAATTCCTTGAATGGTTATATCACTTAGCTTAATTATTTACTCTAGGTCGGGAAACATCATGTCACAAAACAATCCTGCACTCCCAAATTCTCTGGACTGAAAAGAATGAGTATAATTTCCAAAGCAAAAGRCGTATCTTATATTGCAGGGACAGGGGCCATGGAGTGCTCACATAGATGAGATTTGGTTGCAAGGCAGAGGAACGCTCAGCAGCAAGCTCTGTGAAGTTGAAGAGAGGTGGTTTTGTTCATAGAAAAGACTAGCGGAGTGAAGAGGGCTCAAGCTGTACCTYTTCCTTTCTTTGTGACCCTTGAGAAGTCATTTTACTTATTGTTCCCCATCACCATGATAACACTTACCTCCTTTTTAAAGTGCTTTGATATCTACAGATAGGGAGAAGTACCGTTACTTAGCAGCTGTAAGTTTCCAGACCTGCTTCTGTTCCAGTTCTCCTGCTCTCTGTGCTACAGATTTTCTTCATGTCTCCCACTCTCTCATGTACTGCTGCAGACTGGGAAGCAGAGAGCATCTCTCATTCAATATGTAAATCCATTGATGAAAACATAAAATGCATTGTGCTGCTAAAACTTGCTGAGTTTGTTTGAATAAACTCCAAGGATTAACAGCATGTAAATTCACCATTGATTTGATGACAATGATGTTATGTGCCCCAAACACTGATGGGATTTGTTCAGTATTTAGGATGTGGGCTCTGAGGTGGAAAAAAGGGATTGCTAGTAATTTTTAAGCCTCTTTGGCTGCGCCAAGGCAGACTGTAGGTATTATATAAATTCTTTAGATAAAATAAATATCTGTCTCTGTATGAAGAGAGTGGATATTTAACTTTTCCAGTATACAGCTGAATAGCAAATCTGACTGCAAATCAGTATAAGCTAAGCAACAAAAATAGTTTCATCCCTTTAAAATAGGGAAGAAGGAGATGTGGGAGTGCAAAGAGAATCCCAAAGGCCAGCAATAAAAGAGGATTGTGTCTTAAAAACAGTGGGGCAATAATTTATTTTTAGGTAGAAAAGTGGAAGTGTCACCTCCACAATTGTCCCCTTTGCATTCACTCTCTTCCTGGCTCCAAAGTTCAGTAACTTCACCACCACAGTCCCTATGGGATAAAAGCTGTTGTGAATGAGACAAGGGACCATTTGAGACAAAACTTTCAGTAGAAGAGCTGACAGTTCATCAAGCAAAAGATGCAGAGATGAGGGCAGGGAGAGCTATGATGACATACACTAGGGACAGGTTTAGCCCCTTGCTCGTTAGCRACAATACTCCCTCCGGTTGCCCAGGAAGGCAATGCCAAGGACTGACGCTGGGGTTTGCTCCTCCAGAGGACCACAGCAATCTCAGACCCTCTACCTTGCCTGCAGTTCCTCCAGGTCCGCAGAGCGTGAGGACRCTTCAAAGAGAGAGCCTTCATTTTCTCTCAAAGGCAAGATCCTCCGGCAGCAACCTGGTGGGCTGACTAAGAGCTGAGGTTGACCAGCTGTTAGGGTTCAGGGTGCAGGGCGGTTGCTCACCTGCTCCCAGCCAGATGGCTGATGGCCGTAGGAACAACCAGGCATTAGGAAGGTATGGGAATTTGTAGAATTCTCTAGAGACATGGTGATCTCTCTTGAAAAGAAAAGCAAGCCAAGATTTTCAAAACTACAGTTGCTTAAAGGTAGGCTCCTAGATCTCTATATAACCATCTTAATACATGGCCTGATTTTCAAAGGTGCTCAGCGTGTAGCAGCCCCTCCACTCACTGGCTTCTTTCTTGCTATGAACTATCCTCAAAGAGAGGTTTTCAAATGTTCCCTTTGCTTTTAACAAGATTCATCTAACAAAAAAAGAGCATAGCGTCTGCCTCCTCTCATATATGGCCTCCCATTGCATTAACCCTGCAGCCCCAACCATCCTTGTTCCATTAAGCATGTTATGTGAATTCCTCTAATATTTCAGCTTCGCTTCCTCCAATCCATTCTAAGTATTTGCAGGATATCATCAGCATTCAAAACTCAGCAGAAGTCTTTACCTGACCACTTTTCTTGATATTTAATGGGGGTTGAGTGCAGGGGTAAATGAGTACAGCTACAGTTATAGTCAGTTGTTCCTTCTTGCATCTGTGTCCCAGGACAGATGTAGTTGAAAGGCTTGAAGCTTCTGATCATAAGTACTGCCCTAGGTGGCACGTATGTGTTTGAAGAACAGGAAAGGAGTCCTATCTCCAGAGGAGAGGGCAAAAATAGGGCAGGACTCATCCCTTAAGGGGAGAGATATAAACACCCTATGTTCATTTCTAGCAAAATCTTTTACTAAGCGCTTAGCATCTCAGCAAAGAACTAGTCCAGACTGATACTGCTGGCTTCTGTAGTGAGTCTGCCCTCTTAGCCTGACCGCTTGCATACTGACTGCTATTGTTTTCTTACATCCTTTCTAGAACTGGGTCTATGTAAGATTAAAAAAAAAAAGCATGTAGTTTTCTCCTGCTCACTAGCTCTCTCAAAGACACTTCCTTGTGTTTTCTACCACAGCAAGATTGTTGGGAAGAAAACTCGCAACAAAATGAGATATATTACCAGCCCTTACTCTGTTTGGCTGTTCTGAATCCTGTTTTATGTCTCAAAGAGATATTTTTCCAAAGGGAAAACTCTCCTTAATTAACATGTTCCAGTAATTTCCACATTAAATATCAACAGACATCAGTCAC
This sequence comes from Apteryx rowi, assembly GCF_003343035.1. NCBI lineage: Eukaryota > Metazoa > Chordata > Aves > Apterygiformes > Apterygidae > Apteryx > Apteryx rowi. The sequence continues at coordinate 506,184 of NW_020449608.1, read as the reverse complement.
TCCCCTACATTGCTGCTAAACAGCTTATATCTAAATGTGCAGGGCCATCTAAATGAACAATGTATTACCTTTTCAAGTTGACAGCTCTATTGGAAATGAAAAGAATTGCAATTCACTCACATTTTCTATAAAAGCATCAGATCATCATAAGAGTTACACCCTTTGCAGGTTGACAGAGGCCACCTGACTTGAAAGGGCATGCAGATTAGAGCAGAGAGATTGCCTTTCTTTTTTCTCCTGCAACATACCAGCTGAGAAACAGTAATCTAAACTATAATAACACTTGAGAATCACATACAAACATTCTACAGTTACACCTGACCATTCACTGTTCCACTTAAATGCTTACTTTTGTCTTCCCACAGGGCTTGTACAGCACTTTGGATAGAGGTGGGAACCAGTGCCTGGCTCACCTAAAATTCCGCAGGTGAGCAGGTCAGTCATGCGGCCAAACTAATGAAAGCCGAAGACAAGCAAGTACTATGTTTAATCACTGATGCCTGCTTTACTCAATAACCTGATCTAGGATTTCTGCAGCTTGTCCTGGGCGACAGGCTGGCCTTTACTAAATGAGAGGAGTCTCATGTGTTGGCAAGTATGCATGTTAGTTTAGGGAGGGATTCTTTTAAAGGTAAGCTAGRAGTCAGATCCTGCTGGAAGACCTTTTGAGTAGGACTCACACTCCAAACGTGCAGTAAGGCTTTGGGAAAACCCGCTTTTGATGCATTGCTTTTGGATATGCTCATGACTATACCCATCGGTTTTTTGTTTCTTTATAGGTGCACCAACAATTCTCACTGATTTTGCTCAGTAGGTGATAATGATGCACAAATATTTTGCATCCTGTGGGATTTCTGGTCGCCTGAACTAGTGCAAAATGATTGCTTTCACCACTCATGCCCAATTCTTTATTTAATCCAGGGTCAATGGAGTTCATACCTGTTATTTCCCACTTGGTACTCCCAGAGGTAGTTTCCCTCTAAGGGGAAGCACAAATCACACCCAGTGGGATTCGTGTCACCAGCTTTGCTTGTCCAGAATTAGGTATCTCTTCTAAGGCAGCTATCTAGGCTCCCTCATTAGTCAATTGAGATGTAGGCACTACTGAAAGACATCTTACTACACCTTTCTTAGACACCCACCTGGTAATGTGAGGCATCTGGAGGCATCTGTCTCTCTCCACTGACTGGCCAGGGAGCCTAGACAACTCATTTTGACTGGACACCTAACTTAGAGATGCCTGGAAGTTTTGTTGGAATGAATCTCAGCAGACTGCATGTTGCCCAGAGGCATGCAGACAGTGTGAAGTCTATATCAGAGAAAATTCTGTAAATGACATTTACTACATCAGTGAAATATTTTGCACATAGAAGACAAAAATGTCGATCAAAGACAAAATGGATATAATTAATGCTAGAGAGATCCATGAAAATGTGGGTACAAGAGAAAGTAAAGACTTAAAACCATAACMTTTGTTGCTGCTTTTCAAATATTTGAATATATGGTAATATACTGCATTTTAGATGAAATTTAGGTGAAGCTTGAATTTATCATTTTTCTCCCAACAGCCCATTCCCATTGTCCTGTTGAACATACATGTGCTCTGATCCTGGAGCAAACTTCAGGCCGTGGGTGGACACTGGATTTCACTGAGATTCCCTCTGAGATAAATAATTTTGTCTAGGTGAGCAGCTGCTTTTCTGTTGTCTAATTGAGAGTACCAGTGTGCTACTGATGGGTGTTATTGAGAGTTACGGCCCATGTGGGCTCCCTTCTTCCTCCCTGCCCCATTAATCCACCCTTGTTCCTTCATGGGTAACTTGTTGAAGGTCAGAACTGAAGTGAGATAAGGATTTGACAGTTTCTTAAGAACTCAGTGATACCCAGAAAGTAGCCTGCCATTGTGTGCATTGCTCCTTGTGCTCTTGGGATACCTCTCCTTCGACTCTTTCTAATCCTTGGTTTGAGAAACACAGAGGGGATGTTCCTAAAACGCTGCAGGGATTTTGTCAACATGGGATGCATGGCCTGGGTCCAAACTGTATGAGTGCTGTTACTCCTGTGACACCAAATCTGTCTCATTTTCTATATTACATCATGGTTCCCACCTGCTCCTCTACGAGCAAAATAAATCATTTACTTCGTGTGCTCCAGTGAGCAGCTTAGAATTTGAACCTATTCCTAAATCTTCCCTTTCACTCTTCAGATACCAGCTCACTGTTACCATATGATTAAACACAGGCTATCAGGTCTCTGGTACTGGATGACTGAAGAGAGATTTTCTGTCCTGGGGCTAAGGTCCTAATCTCACAGACCTCTTGAATAAAAATCTTGGAAGCACTTTATGACTCTTGTTTATTTCCCCTCTCTTTTTTTAAACAAAATAGCTGATTTGAGACAATAAGATTGAATGCACTGGGCTATTGGGAAGTAAGTCTGTCTGCTGTGCCCTTTTTCTCTGTGTTTTTTGAGGAGGAATTGACCTAGGTTTGGCACCTGATTTTAGAAAGGCATTTGTGCCTGAAAGTCAGGACAAGACCATAGTGCCTTTTGTTGCTGAAAGTAGGTGGTGTTGAATCTAAACTCTGTCTATCTTAGCATTTTTCACTGCCTTGCTGGTGTCTTTCTACTCAGCTTCCTGCTTTTGGTTATAGAAACCTCCTTTAATGGGAAATTCTGGTTCCTACTTTTCAGCGCCTGTCTCCATGCACTGTGTCTGGAGGGTTCATACCTCAGAATCAAGGCCAAGGACTTTCCAAAACTACATGGTACCTAAATGCCAGGGAATGCTCAGCTTAACATTTTTTTGCCTCAATCCTTTTCTGAATTTAGCTTCTCCGACCTGGATTGTTCCCATTTCTCCTCAGCATTTCCGTGAAGGACTAATGCCAAGATCTCCAGTCCCTGGTGACATGAGAAGATGATTCAGCCCCTCAGGTCAGAAATGCCTTTTGGAGGTGCCCTTTCCTCTCTCTTTCTTGCTCTCTGGTGACTGTAAAAGGTGCTGAGACTGACAAAGACTCCTAATTTCTCTCTGCTATCCAGAAAAACAGCAGGATTTAGTATTTCAGTAACTGACTCCAATGGAAACGGGAGTCAGGCCACTGCTACCATCTTGTGCCGAGTCTTGCTGGGGAGAATGGGGTAGTTTGCTGTCCTTTCTCCAAGCGATCGCCTCAGCTCTCTGGAAGAGATTGCTGCTCCTGTGGCAGGGTGTGCATGTGCTCCTTCCCCATCCAATTCAGGATAGGATGTGGCCRCTTAAAGGCAGCCTTAAATGAAACAGAAAGGCAAAACAACCATAACCAGAAATGCATGTGAGTGGGATCTGTGTCCTGACATGAGGGAGATGAAAGAATCTGCCCCAACCTTCCTAAAGCAAAACAAAGACATTCTCAAGAGCTCCTTTGAAACTGTCATTATGGTAGGGTGAACAAGCTCGTTTTCCCTTCTTTTGGCAAAGTATTCATTTGTGAGAAGTTTACATTCTGTGAAATCTGTTTTCACACTCTGCATCATGCATTAATATTTCTTTCCTCCCCTCCCTGCCAGGATCCCTGCTACAGAAGAGTCTGGCTCCTCTTAAGTGTCAGAGATAGTATATCACAAAAAAAAGTTTCCCCTTCTTCAACCTGAATCAACCCCTTTTTTCTTATTTTGGAAGAAGAATCTGTTTCATTTATTTCAAACGGACTTAATGTCTCCATTTCAAGTAGTGAAAGATAGAAGCAAATTCAATCGAAAGGCACAGGCTGGTTGCAGAGACCCACAAAACAGACCTCCTTCACAAACATCTTTGAAAAGCTCACTGGAAGAGTCCCATTCAACCTGTTTCTTTAGAGGATGTGCTGGTGCCTCTGGGCAGAGTTACCTGTCCTTTGTATCACAGCCTGCTGCCTGGCAGTGTCCGTCCAGGAGATCCAGTGTTGATTCTAACCAGACTGTCATTTCCAGGTCAGTCTCCGCATTTCTGCTGACCACATTGCCTTCATCATGAGATCATGTCTTTCCAGAGAAATCCCACTAATGCCTTCATTCCATGAGACTGGTATATATAGAGGCAGCTTTTCTGGGGCTGCACTGTGCAGTCCAGCAAAGGCATTGCTGTCTTCCAAGTGGTTGCACTGCTCTCGCTCTCTCCCATTGAAAACACAGCAGCAGCAAACATGGACATTACCATCCAGCACCCTTGGTTCAAACGTGCTCTGGGACCCCTGATTCCAAGCCGTTTGTTTGACCAGTTTTTCGGAGAGGGTCTTCTCGAGTACGATCTTCTGCCTTTGTTCTCTTCTACTCTCAGCCCTTACTACAGGCAGTCTSTCTTCCGCAGCGTGCTGGAGTCAGGCATTTCAGAGGTAAGGGTTCTTGGCTTCCTCTTCTTTTCCTTACTTTCCTTCCTTATGTTTCCATCCATTTCTCTCCACCTGCTACTTTCCAGAGTGCAATCAGACCCTGTAACCTAGCACTCTGATGTGAATGGCTGAGGAAGACTGCCAGCCTGCTGCCAAAAACTCAGCCTACCTGACCCTTCTGGGCACAGAAGGAAATCTTAGCTCAGGAGAAGGCTTCCCTTCAAGAAACGGAAAATGATTTGGCTCCTAACAGTTGCTTATGACTTAAAAGACTTATGGCTTACAGCTGGTTTTATTGCCCTCATAACTATCTTCCATATGCTGAGGGAAGAACTAAGCTTCTTCCGGAATGAACACATGTAAGCTCAGCTTAGCGCTGGAATGGATACAAGCGAGCATGAGCATGAACTTCCTCTTCCCCCTTCTCCACCTCAAGAGCTTTATATTTTTTGCAAACCCACACTGGACAACTCAGGAGCACTTCTCCAAAGGCAGCATGTAAAAGGAACATTTAGTTGTTGGRGTTGTGGTCAAAAGCCCTAGCATGAGTTCAGAGACTGGTGCTCTCTCTAGCCGTCTCTCACCGGTTTCCTCCCAAATCTAGCAACAGAGCTAGAAACTGAAAGGACAAAGTATATGCCATCGCAGAACATTAAACTGATTTTGAGCCTCTTTTGCTGCTGAGCACAAATACCCAGTGCACCTTTAATGGCAGATTACTAAGTGCAGTTGAACTGGTACACTGCAAAAGAATAGCAATGAGAAGTGATGTGTATCCCCCGAGCAATAGGAATGGTGTAGATGCCTACCATGGCTTCCCAGTATCTCTGGGGCCTCATCCACTGCAATGTGAAGGAAGACTTCTCCTGATGCCAGCRGGCTGTGAATCAACCTGGTCTGTAGTTGCAGAAGGGAAAATCATGACACCGTGCGACTACAGCTCCTTGTCTTTTAAGCTGACACAATGCTGCCACTGCCTCCACTTTTAAACCTTGAGTCATGTTTTTTAACAATGTTCATTTCAGGTGAGGTCTGACCGGGAAAAATTTACAATCATGCTGGATGTAAAACACTTCTCTCCTGAAGACCTAGGTGTGAAGATTATTGATGACTTTGTGGAAATCCATGGCAAGCACAGTGAAAGACAGGTAGGTGGAAATAACAATGAAGGTGAAGCGACTGGAGAATGAAATTCTGTTTTCTTTCATTCTGATGTTCCTTAGTTGAAGGAAAAAAAAATCAGAGGAAGGAATTACTCATTGATTGTCGTTACTGACATGCTCACTTCTGATAGAGCACAAACCTGATATCTGACAATGAGCTAAGCCAGTTCTCTTTTGTTTATTTTAAATCGCCATCTTCCATAACCATCAGATGACAATCTGTATTGTTCACTAATAACATCTGACTAGAAAAAGAACATTATCTGGCACTGCCAAAGCATGGCTGAGTTTTCATAAGCCAGATCATTAGTGAAAACAGAGTTTTCATGTGCTGATCTGGAAGAGAAAAGCAAAACCAAACCAAACAAAATAAAAACAGCTAAGCGCCTCAGGCCTGGAAACTTTAACACATATGTCATGGAAATATTTGTGGGGGTTGAAAAGTGAATTATGCCAGCAGGGTTTAATTCTTTTCATACAMTTTTTGGCCAAACAAAGCTCTAGCTCCAAAACAGTATGTATTTTTTTAATATAACTGTTTTTTTCTGAGGCTGTTACTACAGAGGCTGAATTTTAAAAAAATGTATTTCTCATTCTTTTAGCTGAAAAAAGGGGGCCATGATTGTATCCTTTGGTTGACACAGTGTTGCTGCCTACTAAGGAAATACACACACACACACACACACACTCACACACACACACTACTTCTCACTTCTCTGAATTTCAAACTTTGTCTTTAGACAACCTTTGAAATTGGAGACTGTGTCAGGGACCCTGTGCAAATCAGATCATGCAGTATAATGAGGCCAAAATTCTACCCTGATGGTCTGTTCAGCTCTCTTGGCTTCAGGGGTATCACAGGGTACACCATTCAAGACAGGATCTGGCCCTGCTAAATTGTAAAATAGAATAAAATGCTAATATTTGCCTGATGATATTTGCAGTAAGATCTCATGATAAGCCATTGTAAACATGGAGCCCCATGCTGATGGTCCAACGGGTTAGGACAAGAAGATGGGCAAGCATAAAATGATGCCATGGGAGATATCTGACCAAATTTCCTTCCTTTTCCTCCCTTACCTCTCAGGATGACCACGGCTACATCTCCCGTGAATTTCACCGCCGGTACCGCCTGCCCTCCAATGTGGACCAGTCTGCTGTTACCTGCTCCCTCTCCAGCGATGGCATGCTGACCTTCTCCGGCCCCAAGGTCCAGGCCAACATGGACCCCAGCCACAGCGAGAGACCTATCCCTGTGTCCCGGGAGGAGAAGCCCACCTCTGCACCTTCTTCTTAGGCTGAATCTGCTGCTGAAGTATGCAGGCTGCCACTATCTGCAGGCCTCATTCCCAGAGCCATTGTGTAGATATCAGTGAATATCTAGAGGGGTTTATTTTTTTTTTTTATGTTTCATTTATTTTTTTCTTGGATGGAATGAGGGGCTGGGTGAGCAGCTGGTGGACTTTGAAGCTTAAGCCTGCAAGCTGTGTTGTTGGGATGGCATGGATCACATGTGCTGCCTCACTGATGTACCTGCTGAGAGGGTCTTCGTCGGGTGCTGTAGTCCATAACAACCATCACATAGGAGGGGTGCATAAGTAACACTGACTCCTGATGCACCAATTCTTGGATGTGAGGCTTGAGCAGGGGAAAAACCCTGCAGACTTGCTCTATCCCACACAGTTAGAGTTAAACTGATTACCATAAAAAAACAACATAGCCAAACCAAGCCCCACACCTGAGATATTGTGTACGTGCAATGAATGTATCACGAGTTCCTTACAACCACAGAACAAATAACAACGTGTTTTGTTCAAGGGTTGCAACATACATCTTTTTCAGCAAAGTGTTTAAGTGTATCTGTTCACACCATTACCCTGTCATTTCCCTTAGGGACAACTGATGCAAGGACAAGCACGTCTTTCCAATGTCTTAGTAGGCCCTTCGGGGAGAGAGGGTGGCTCATCACTGTGCAGAGGCTTCAAATCCCTACCAAGCCCTCCCCAGCTTGTGCATAACGCACAATCTTTCTTACTCTTGCTGTAATTCTAATGTAGTTCCATCYGTTCTACTGATATCTGGCACTCAACCTGAGAACTCAGTCAGCGGCAGTCAATAAAGAGGTATAGGAAACATGCAATTGGCTTTTTCGGTTTTATTTATTCCTTTCCAAAGTTTCTAAAGTTGAAAGGTTAGCATGGTGCCTTTCACTGCTTGGAGGACACACTTTCCACCACTGAAAGTACATTTTGCAATGACAATATGCCATTTCCTTTGTGTTTCTGCTTTTCCTCATGCAAACAAAACAAAAATACACCCCCCCCCACCCCTGCAAAAAGATCAACCCACACCATTTTTTACTTTCATTGTGTTGGTAAAGATGGCAATGCAGACCTCATTTCTATAATACAATGTGAAGGATTTCATTCTAAGTGAATGATTAAAGCTGTTTGATGGGAAGGCATAGGTTATAACTCTTCCTGCAGCTGCAGTGCATGAAATCCATGGCTTTCAAGGATGCATATATACTTAAGGTTTCAGCACTCATGTTTGACTCAAATGACATTTCAAAGAGATGGTGATCAGGGATGTTCTGGGAAAGCATAGAATCAGTGTCTTGATAACCCCATAGATAAAATCAGCATGGACACTGAGTGCTTTTCTTCTTGGTGGAGATCTTCTCATTTGAGATCTACAACATGAGGTGGAACTTCAGAGGGACAGAGCAGAAGCACCTTGGCTCCTAAGCAAGGAGAGTCACTGCTTCCCCAGGCACAGACACAAGTCGGAGCCCAGACAGTTCATCTCAGCTGACATTTCGTCAGTGCCCCTGGGTCGTGCCTGCAAAACAAGGCAGGGTAACAACAAAACAAGCACACCCTTTCCAGGAAAGAGGACACTTCCACAACCTTAGAGGGAGGAGGGTACAGCTGTAGAAAGTGTTTGCTCTGCCAGGGGGACTGGCTCACCATCCTCCGCCCCTTTGCTGCTAATTATCTGTGAAGAAGAGCAAACATTCTTTCTTTTTCCCCTGCCTTTGTCATGACATGCTGACTATGTTTAAATATTAATATGAGCCATAAACACATACATTCTGGGCCTATTTAAAATGGTGCTTTCTTCAGTTGTACCTAGGCCAAAACCCAAGGAGGGCTGAGACTCAGGAGAGAGAACATCAGCTCTTACTGGGAGAAAGTGAGTTTGCTCCAGAGCTCAGCCCCATCTGGTGCCTGAACTTTCCCTGAGGCTGAGGGAGCGTTACAGGACTAATGGCTTTGCACCCTGGCACTGCACCTCACACCTGGGGTGCTTGAGGCATGATCTGGGGTGCTTCTGGGCAGATGCCAGTCCTGTACCGATGTTGATCAGGCAACCAGGACCATACAGTGTCCAGAGCCCGCTGGAGACAGCCGGCGGGGACAGGGGGAGGGATGGAGGGAGGGGAAGCAAAGGAGATGGGGCAAAGTCACAACATGATGGAAGAGCTGCAGGAGCAGGGGTAAGTGGGAAAGGAGTGTGTGTGAGCAGAAATATTATTGTCTGGTAATTAGAAAGCAAGGAATCCCCATGGATTCTAATACAATTTTAAGCCTATTTTCACTATGATTAATTATTGGGCAATTCTAAAGCTTTCTACCAAAAATGTACAGTCTGTTAAATTTGCATCTCCAGGGGAAATGCATGAATGAGTGCGTTTGGGGAAAGAGCAATTTTGTACCAGGAAGGGGCTGTTGCTACAGTGCTGGGAGCTGCAGAGGCAGGGAAAGGTCATTTTAACAAAGGCTGCTTCTTTCTGCTTTGCCTGGCGATAAAGGCCTCCAGCCTTTCCCCCTCTGAGGCGTTCCCCCTGCCAGTGCACCAGCGCGTCCCCTCTGTGCGCTCACAGATTTCTCCTTCCAAACATGAGCATGGCAAAGCCAAGAGAAAAAACACCCAAACATTGAGCCCCCATTCAAATCTCTCAATAATGTAAAAATAGGGAAATGTGTTTTAAGCTTGATACACTACAGAAATTGCATTTGTGCAAACACGTTACCTGCAGGTGACTGAGCAGTGTGCAGTGTCCCATGAAATGACATTTGAAGCACTTAAACCCATTTTTCTGTCCAGCAGGCAGAAGATGAAAGTCTCAAAGATATGAAGCGACCACAGGTTTGGGGCAAAACTGCAGCCTTGCAGAGGTGGGAGTGACCCTGGKGGCGACTCCCGTGCTGCAGTGCAAAAGTGTCCCGTAGCAGACGTGAACCCATGCAGGCACGYGCCCTTGAGGCAAACCCTGGAGAAACCAGCCCTTGACTATGTCGCTGCTCTGTAAACAGCTTATTTTAAAGCCCTTTGCAATCCATTAGCTAATTAAAAACATCACTGGCTGCTCCAAGCCTCTTTCTGAGGACACAACAGGTGGCTGGCAGAGGCCGTGTTTTGTCAGGCCCAGCTGCAGGGCAGGAGGAAGCATCACCAAAGCCTGCCCTGTCTGTCTCCGTTCCCGGTCTGGGCTGGGACATGCATGGGAAAGCTGGACGGTGGCTCGGGGTGCCCGGCACAGCACCATGGGGCTGCTGGCTCTGGCAGAGACCTGGCCCTGAGGGTTTATCCTCCTGCCAGGGCCAGGGAGGGCCCCGTTTGCTCTGCTTTGCTGGTGGGGCACCTCGCTCCCACTGCGGGGATCAGCAGTGCACGGGGCGTGGGGTGCACCCAGTCAGCCCTCCGCGGGTACAGAGGGGAGGGCAGAGCCAGCTGGTGAAACCTGGGCTGCCTTTGGCAAAACTACACCAAACACAGTCTGTGGTGTGCAAATGCCCTGCTTCTGCCTGCCACCTCCTCCCACGCTTAGCCTCATCTCACTGTCCTGGTGAGGCCACTCTCTTGTGCTTGAGCATTAAAAATAATGCCCCCATGCTTACTAGTGCCAGTGAATCACTCAAAATATTTCAGACTTTTCACTCAAACTGACATGATTCAACCTCAGTAACCTGGAAGCAGAGTTTTGCATCACCTGTCTTCCCATCTATTGTCCTTATCCCCACCCGTTGTTTATAAATGGGGAGCTGYGGGGCAAACATTAATTAATATGCCCAGGGTCACACAGGCAAAACTGTGGCAAAGCAAAGAAATGCCCTCTTTTCCTAAATCTCAAGCCAATGCCTCAGACATGAGATATCTCCTCTGGTCATGCCACTATGGGATATTCCTGCCTCCTGTTCTGTGCACTTGATGCTATAAAGATTATTGCTTTCCTTCATTGGTATTAATGCTCTTTTAAAAAGGGGAACTCAGGGTATCCCTGGTAACTCAGGGTAACTTCTCATCCATATTGCACTGCATTTTTATTACCTGCTGTTCCCGCTCAGAGTCTTAACAAAAGCAGACATGGCCCTACATTCCCCTACAAAGAAATCACTAAAGCATTAAACCAAGGGTCCTGAAGGGGACCAGTCATGCAGGGTCCAGGCATCCAACCTGGGTGGGTACATCCCCATCCAGGCGATTCCTCCTTTCCCTGCAGGTCTCAATGATGCAGTGGCAGTGGTGGTAGCAATGCTGGGAGCAGCGGCTGCTCCTGGTGCTGTGCCTGGCCCCTCATGCATGAAACAGCTTGGGTCAGGTACATTGCCTTGGCCAAGATCTCATTTTGTCTGGGAAAAAGCTGGTTGGCCACGTGGGATCAATGCATTGGCAGGGCCTGACCCGCAGCCCACCGGCTGGGAAGCTCACACTGAGTGTCAGGTCTCTCCCCTCGCCTTCCCTTTTGGCAGGGGGGATGAGGAGGACCCCTGGGCTTCTGCATCTGCTCCCATGCTGTTGCAGGCACTGCTTCTTCCTTCCCAGGAGTCAGGCTGGGGACTGGCTGTGCAAAGTCCTCCTGAACATCCTTTTGCATTTGTGGTGGCCCTGATTATGCAGGTGATGATATTTTTTGCCTTCTCCCTATCCTTCCTGGGAGATGGTGTGCAGAATTTGCACAGCTCTCTGCGTACGTACCCTGGCAGTTTGGACTTTTGTCCTGCTGCTCCTGGCAGAAAGGCAGTCCAGGAGAAAGCGAGCAGCTTGCTGGCGAGGCCATGTCTCCCACAGGGTGGCAGCCTTTCCTGCGCTCTGGCAGATGAAATGCAGTGGCTCAAAGGCCTCCCTTCACCCCCCAGGGTCCCTACTCTCCCCAGGGAGCCTGAAAATTAGGGCGCAAGGCTAGACGATGAATGGATGAAATGAGGGTTGCATGGAAAACTGTAACTCTAGCACGTCTTGATTTCTGATTGAGTTGCAAATTAGATAACATTGCCTGAAGATCAGGAGGGAATAGTCTGATTTTTTCCCCTCCCATTTTTCTTTAAAGCGAAAGCAAACTCTGGTACATAAAATCATCATCAACTCTGTCTCCTCAGCATTATCAAGATTTGATCTCTGCAGCACAGCTCTCTACTTTTTGAGCTTTAAAAAGCAGTAACTACCTTCACTGGCAGCAGCAAAGGGCTCCAGAAACACCCCAAAAGCCCTGTAGTCCCTCAAAAGTGTGTAACACTGACACACCGGGCACACGCATGCATACCTGTCCCATTTGATTGCTGTGGCAATCACATAGATTTGGAAGACAGAGTCAGAGAGATCGCAATGACATGGTCTCTGCCCCTGACCCTGACTAGGTCCCCTCTGGGGCAATCTCTTGTCAGGACTGGTGTGGAAAATTACCAGCTCCTGTGAGAAGAGGAGATAGCTCCTCAGTGCCTGGATTCCCAGCTCCTGCTCCAGCTCTGGGGCTTTTTCCAGTGGAAATTCAGTATTTAGTCTGTACATAGCCACATGCAGCCTGGCTAGAGCAGGGAGGCAACCCTATCATAGTTCAGGTTAATTGACTGGCAATTAGCTCGCAATTAACCAGCACTTTAGTGGAAAAATGTGAGTCTAGGCCACCACAAAACTGTTTGTGGCTTGTCTTAGAGAGTAGCTTAAGTGGGGTAAAGATGAAACCTCAGCTGGAAAGGTTGAGGCAAGATGATGGAGTGATGTAACTTGACCAAAGCTCAAGAGATTAGTCCGGGCAGCTGCCTACCTCCAAGGCCACCCTCTGGCTGTATTGTATAGGCCTACTAGCAACCATGAGGGTCCTGAACTCTTCATAAAATGATCTTTTGGGGATGTGTTGGGTCACCATGGCATAGAGGCACTGCTCCACCTCAGAGGAGGTGCTAGTAGATGGGCATGGTGTCAGGACAGCCAGCCCAGCCCAAGAAACCCCGGGCTGGCGCTGCACATTGCCCTGTGGCTGTTCATGACGTTCAGTCTGGTTTGGCCTTTCAAAGCCCACATCTGCCCAAACTGGCATGGGGATGGGGCACCAGCAAGCACTGCCACCAGAGCCTGGACAGCCACTGCATCAGGGGGAGCCCTGTAAACTAGGTAGGTGACAGAGGCCTCTGGCATGCCCCAGAGAGTTATGCTGCCAAGGGGGGAAGGCGGGGAGGGAACACAACCCACCAGCTCCAGGCTGTGGGGACAGCCTGCTGACAACTGTCACACCTGAAGGGGACCTGGCAGTGACACTGTCACCTCTAACGTGCTGTGGAGCACAGAGCTGTATGAGATGCATTTACTTGGCCAGGTGGACACAGTAGATGATGGGGGCTTTTAGTGCAAGAGCTTTCTGAGAGACGGACACCAGCCAGCAGTGCTTCCTGCTGTGCCCATTCCCTGCTCTCACATCCCAGCAGTGCAAAGAGCTGATCTAGCCAAACTGCAGTGGCAGTAATCAATCAGGAGGCCAAAGGGCTACAGGCCAGTACGTGGCAATGGGATTTTCTGGGTTTGGAGGAGAGAAATAGCTACCCCYGGGATGCAGACAGCAGCTGTCCTGCAAATCCTTGGGTACCAGTGTGGCAACTGTCTTCCTTAAAGTACTCATTACTCCTGGAGAGCGCTGCTGTACCTCACTGGTGTTATTTTAGGATGATTACCAGGTCTGTGCAATAGTGCAGAGCTGGGGAGGCTGTGTGTTGTCTGAGTGCAGCATGTGACCTCTGGAGGAGCTCACGTGTAGGACACGAGCCATAGCATGGGGACAGGCTGGCATGTCCTGGGAGAAGGACCCACCCAGCTGGCAGCTGGGTCCCTGGTGGCAAAGGGCATTTCTGTGCTTTGTCTGCAGTGTGAACATTTCATAGTTGGTCAATCTTTTCATTAGCCTTCTATCAAGGGAAACGGCACGCAGCGTACATGAGTCTCTGATCTGTCTTTAAGGACATCACTGTAGCAAAGTTATAGCTAAAAAGCAAAGTCCAAACACACACGTATTCCAGTATACACAAAACTTTACATAGCTGAAATAATACATGCTCACGTACAATTTTATTTCCTTGATGCCTTAAATCCAGCTATGCTCACAGGTGATGTCTCACAGGACTTTTATATATTCATATATCTCCCATTGAGAAGAAAAAGGCAAATGGAACAAACAAATGGTTGTGTTCTAAATCTGTAAAATCAGTTGCGAGAGCCTGTGGCTTTTTTTCTGGCTATCTGTCCCCAGTTTGATCTGGAGGCAAACAAAATACAGGTAAGAGAACAAAACCACGTCTGTGCTCTTTCAACAAACTGCGCTGGCTTCGTATCTCAGCCGTGAACTGATGCTCAGCTGAATTGATGTCTTCCTTTCACTGTCGTCTTGTAACAGTTYGGCTGCTTTTCTGCAAGTTCAGAGAAGGGTGCCAGCACCTCACTCCAGCGCTGCTTTTGCAGCTCCAGGTGCCCTTGTGCCCAGAAGCCYGAGGTTTGCCAAGAGGTGGCAGCAGCCCCATGTCTTTGGGATTTAATGGACCTTCCCTGCTTTGAAGGAAACACCAAACTGAAAGGTCATTTGTTATTTTTCTGAGCATCTCCTGCATGTTTCTCCAGAACAGTTTTTCCCCCAGCAGTAATTATTTCAGTTTTTCTTTTTCCTTTTTTTCTTTGACAATGTATTCAAAAGGAAGCTGAGTAGCAGCATTGTCCACACTGTCTCGTTTTTCCACCCACTCAGAGTGATGTCAGCCCCTCGCCACAGGACTTAATGCACTGCTGTCTGCCCTACAGATTGCTAATTACAACTCTGCTTTTTCGCTGGAAAAGTCTCTTAAAGTCGAAGCCTCACTCCCACCTTTGAAAGTCCTTTTCYTCCCTGCTGCGCCAAGCGCTGTGACCCGTGGCATGCACACCGAGCCCTGCGTGGGCCTGCCGTGCTGAGCCATGCCAAGTCATGCTGAGCCAAGCCATGCCATGCCAAGCTGTGCCATGCCATGCTGAGCTGAGTCGAGCCGAGTCGTGCCGAGCTGAGCCCTGCCATGCCAGCGTGACACCCAGCGCCCGGAGGACAGGGAGAGCAGGTCACCCTGCCACCGAGCCAGCAGCGTGGGGAACCAAGGGGGGAAATCCCCACCGAACTGCTGCTTCCTCCTCAGCCAAGAAAAGGGAGGTTTCACTGTCCACGCACACAGCTGTGTCCATGTGGGGGGCTCTGGCCAAAGGGGCCACTTTTGGTCCTTGCGTGTCCCCCATCTGAGCCCTGTGACTGCTCAGGAGCCCTGGCCAAGGTCCGCGGGGGCTCCGCATACCTACAGCTGAGCAGCATTTGGCTCTGCAGATATTTATATTAAGATAACTCATTAGGTGTCTGCTGGCAGAGCTTGGAGGTGAACTATAAAGGCCCGCTCAAGAAGCCTGCTTAATAGTTTTCAGTGCTGACTAAGGAAGGTCTGGATTTTAATTTCCTGCTTATTTGCGCTTAAGGAGAAGTATTTGGGATGTCAAGCCTTGTCTCCACTGGTGTTGTTGGATGGCTCCTTGGGCGTTTCAGAGGATGTGTGCATTGAGCTCTCTTGCTCTGTAAACAAAGCATGTCAAATCCTTTTCGAAGATGCTGATCTTCCAAAGCGTTCATTAAGAGCTGGACCTTCCTTCTCTGATAATTTATGAAATACTTCCAAATGGTCCACAAAATAGTAATGTAGAATGCTTGACTTGTTTATGTGCTTCAGTGGGCCATAAGAATAAGAAAAGCTACATATAGCTTTGTTTCAATATCTGGATATGTCATTATTTCACTTGTGAGATTCAAGACTCCAGAATATATGAGTCTGTCTGTGTGACTGAAACCAGGATTTGCGACAGGCTCATTCAGCTCTATAGCATTTTGATTTAACATAATGATTTCTGCTTTGCATTGATTTTGGACATGTCAGTCGAAATTCTCACCTGAATTTGATGCAAAACATTGTCACATCTTGGGCCACAATTAGACATAGAGAAAATGGAATACAATGAACTTAATCATCAATAGCAGAGTGATTCAGATGAATCAGTGAAAAGATTTTGTACAGAAAAGCAATCATTTAAGATTTTTTTTGCTGGGCAGTAGTTTCTCT
Source organism: Apteryx rowi (assembly GCF_003343035.1). Classification (NCBI taxonomy): domain Eukaryota; kingdom Metazoa; phylum Chordata; class Aves; order Apterygiformes; family Apterygidae; genus Apteryx; species Apteryx rowi. Next base: position 490,278 of record NW_020449608.1, on the reverse strand, counting down.
AGCAGTATACCGCAGAGGTGACTTGTAAGCATCCTTGGCTGACTTTTCTCCTTGAGGCACAGGCAACATCCTATTATTTTAACTTACTAAGAAAGGGAGCATAGAGTAAGAGAGACACGAACTGGAATGCAGCTTAGCAGTGAAGACCCCAACAAGAAATGGTACCAATGGGTGAACCAATGAATTTGGCTATAACGCCTTCCTAGGAAAAAGCAGCACACCCACACTCTGGGAGCAGACAGATAATTTTGATACAATGTCTCCAGCTAAAGTAATAAGCACAGATCAACTTCCTTATGGTTCAGTAACACAAACTTAAAACAAAACCCAGAGGCTATGTACATTTTCATCTGGTTCCCCTCTTGATAAGATAAAATGCAGGAATTAACCTAGCATTTGAAATACTTGTAAATGCTCTCCAGAGTATAGCAGAAATCAGCATGTGATCATTTTGCAGCTGGACTGAACTGCCCTTCCTCCCTGGAGCTGATGCTCAGAGTACGCTGCTGACGGGGGTTTAACTATAATTTAAGCTTCACTTTCAAATTCATGCCTGGCAAATTGCAGAAGGTAGCCTGACTCTATGACTTGCACATTAAGGCTGTTAACCAAGCATCTGAAGATGCATTCATTTATCCAAGCAATTAAAAAAAAACCAAACAGCAAGACAGCAGACTCTGATTGACAACATTTTACCTGTAATTTTGGAGCAAGGCAAAGAGCAGGAATGGAAGGAAAAAAGTGTTTCCACAGGATCTGTGGTTTCATTTGCGCAAGGTCCTCATTGCCAGCTGTTACAGGAAGGGTTTTGTATGCACAGATACTCTAGGAAGAAGGAGTCAATTTGGTGTCATTAGTTACTAGCTGAAAACCTTCTCCCTGTGTACCTTCATGTGACCCTGGCAGTGCTCCGAAGACAGAGGAGCCACCCAGTGCATGCTTGCACTGCCAAATGAAGTCCCCCAAGAAATCAGATATAAACTCACATTTCTGAAGCATCTGAGGTGAAGTGCTTTCTTTACCTTGGAAAAGAACCAGGCGCTGAGGGCTCCAGCAGGTTTTGCTCTAGCTGCAACATCTCAGGACATAGCCCGGTCAAAGGCTTGCAGCCGAAGGTATTATCTTTCATTATATCCGCTGCCGCAGATGGAGAAATGAGACGAGCTTTTGGGCACTGAAGCCATTCTGCAAGTCACGGAGGGCTTTGAGAGGCAAGTCTTGACTGTGGTTGTTGCAGCAGGCTAGACATTGCCCCCTTCCCCCTGCCCACCTCAACCCTCCACCAAGGGCGCCTCTCTAACAGAGCTGGCAAATGCCACCACCTGGTGGGGCCTTGGCTGGTTCAGCGATGTTTTAGTGCAAATCAGCCTCTCGGGAGGCCTAAAGTGAGATGCCAGCCTACAAGAGAATGGGGCAGAGGCGCATTTTCCCTTCTGCCAGCTCTGTCCTGGAGCTGCAACCTCTCTTCTCCGCAGCTGGCCCCTGCAAAGAGGGCAAGATGGAGCACTAGCAGACCACCAGCAGCACTATGTGCCAGGATAGATCTGCCAAAAATTTGCTGTGCAATACCTACGCTGTAATACTTCCATGGGTTCACAGACACTGTCAGCACTCAAGTAACATAAAACGTCTGCCAGTAAATTGAGGCAGAATAAGGAGACCATGCAACAGCAGCAAAAATCTGGTTTAATCTTCATCTCTTTTCTTCTGATAGATCTTAAGGAAAGGGAAGATGAAAGTCTGGAGAATATGGAGGGGAAAAAAGACTAGTGTGACCCAGTTAAATGGCATTACTTCTTTTTACAAGACTAGCAAGAAAATAAAGCATAAAAACTTTTTACAAAAAGTGCTCTGTAGATGAAGAAATGCAGGTGCTGGAGAGAAAACTCTTCTTACATATGGGGTTGCTTTAAGCCTAGAAGCACTGGGGACAAAAAAATGCATGAAGCACTTCTGCTCAGATGCCTCTGTGCAGAGATTGCAGGAGCTCAGGTGGCTACATGAGCCCTGGCATGGGGGACACAAACAGGAGAGAGGGAGTTATCAAACCCCTTGACAGCAGGACCCAAAGTTTAAAAGTGAGAAGATTTAAGAAGTCAGTGGAGAGGCAGAAGAGGAGTTACGTGAGCAAATACATGGGCAGAAAGGAGGCTGCTGACAGCTGCCTTTTGTATTATAGGGCCAATATGTGAGTTAGTGCTTGCCAAGGGCACCCATCGACTGGGAATATATCAGAGATTAGGAACAGCTGTTTGGTTACCAGCATTTATGAGGATATTAAGAAAAGAGCAGCTGCACTGAGGTTCCCCAGATATGGTGAGGAAGCCCTCAGCCCCAAGGCTTTCCTGGCTCAGCCGCAGAGCTTTCCCAGAGTGCTGCCGTGYGGCTCAGTCCCCTCGTTGGCTTCATTAGTGCCGACAGTGCACCGGAGCCAACGTCAGCCCCAAGATGCTCATGGGGGCTTGCATAAACCAGGCACATCTTCTCGGGCCAGGAGCAGGCTCTCTGCCTCATGGCAGCACTGTTGCAGCCAGACTGGGACCTCTGGCCCAGGCAGTGCCAGTATTGGGGTTATTCTCTGTTGTCCTAGGTGCAGCACTACAGAGCTGAGTGCAGAAGTGGGGCACCAAGCTCAGCCAGGGGCAGGTCCCCCACACTGTGCGGCGGGGACCTCCTTCATGAAGGTGGCAACCAGCCCACACTTCTCCTTTTATTAAACTGCAGCCCCAGGTGGATCAATGAAAGTTTGCCTGGAGGATGGCTTTGGTGGCATTTTGGACCTAGTAGATTGGCACCCTGGGGAAAGGGTGGGTTTTGTTCCCCTCTTTATATCTGGTGCTCACACGGGGTGGACAAAACTTCTGAAACATTGTGGTGGGGAGAAAAAGCTCTCTGTGAAAGTCCCTCTACCTAGCAATTCAGAGACTCCCTGGGAAACCCCCAAACTAGCCCCAGCATGAGGACGTGAAGAAAAGGCCTCAAGTGAGAAGACAAAGTTGTGTGCAAGAGGAAACTTCCCTGCTTAACCTCAAGGAAAAGGCCCAGGTCATGACTTTGGACAGGTTTGTAGGTGAGGTTATTGCTGATGTTAGCTGGGGCTCCTGCAGAGACAGAGGGAACATCATCTTTTTAACAGTGTGCCCCAGCAAACAACAACAAAACCCAACACCTATTACTATTATTATTTTTTAATGGCTTAGAGAGCTATCTCAAAAACGGGAGAATGAAGTCCCAACATCAGCAAACACTGAGGTAGGCTCGGCGGCTGRGTGTGGTTGTGCAGCCCTGTAATAGCTCAGTCCGCCCTGTGCTGGGTGCAGGCCTGAAGGGCTTGCTGCCCTTCAGATTCAGACTTCAGTCCATAGCAGGTCTCTTTAGCCAGGCCCCAATACCACCCTGCATCCAAACTGGCACAGCCTTTCTGATCCCAGCTCTCACTCTGCCTCTGCATGAACTCCCTTCTGTGGCCAGCTCCCAGCCACCACTCCATCAGCTCGTTCCTGCTCAACTTGTGATATTGCTTCCTGGTGTTGCACTCCTGGAGTGAGGGAACCCTTCATGGTCAACAGGATGCATTTGGTAGCAGTGCCTTCCAAACRCTAGATGATTTTCCTCTGAGCTGGAAAGGAAGGAGATCAAGCAATGAACCAAAAGTCGTTTATGTTGCAACGATGTAAGCAATACATTCCCAAGCACACATCTGGTGTGCATAATGGAAGATACTGACTTGTACGTTGTACAATACCAAGAGCATTTTGAATGCTGAATAAGTAATAAAGATAGCATGGACGTGTCTACGTGTGTACACGATGTATTTCCATTCCACTACATTTGTGGCAACCAGTGTTGCATCTCAAGGGGAAACCCACAGCCTTTGCTGCCCTCTCACCTGTGAGGTGCTTGGATTTTCCCCAGATATGACAGCTTTGTGCCTATGCATAAAATGCTCATAGCTCCAAGAGGCAAGGCTMGCATTAGCCACATATCTGCCTGTGTGCAGAGCCCTGCTAAGCCCCAATTTCCCCGCTTCCTGTCAGTCCCTGTGTATGTCCAAAGAGCACCTCTATCAGACCAATTTTCGCACAAACTGCCTATCTGCAAGTGCAACCTAGTCTCCAGCTGCCTGCATGTGCCCTGAAGGTTAATGACACACCCATGAGGGGAGGCTGCCTGTCAGGACAGAGGCATAGCATTGCTGACCAGACTGCAGGACGCCGGTCTGGACCACATGTGCTGCTTTCCCTCCAGAAGACAAATGGGATGGAGGTGTATGGGAGCCCCTGGTCTCAAGTTAGAACTAACTAAATCAAGAGAAAGAATTACCCTTGCAGAGTATGTTGTTTATTAAAGCCACTAATATAGGACAAATATGTTCAGATTACAACTGGAAACCAAGAATCTTTTCCCTTCTGGGAAGAACAGACTTACCCAGTGATCTCTGAGAAGGCCATTTTGATACGCCTGTCAGAATGAAATTGTGCTTGCCATTGACCATTAGCCATACAAGGCATCTGGCTCACCTTTTTCCCTTGCATCTTAGAGGCAGCATCTCTCTGTCAAAACAGTAAGCAGTTTTTTCCCCCTTTCTTTCCCCTCACCAAGTCACTGGGCGCAGCCAGTTCTCAGGATGTGTCCCTGCTGACTGCTGGAAAGTGACAAAGCAGTATTGTTTTTCAGCTGAGAGAAGAGCAAAGAGTGTACCTTCACCAGTGCTGAACTGCTGACATTAATCAAACTATCACCTTACCCTAGTTCATGTGGATACAGTGACACCACCATGCCGGGAGGATTGTGGGAGCCAGCAGGCACAAACAATTCATCTAAGCCTTGCAAAATGCCAGGGCCTCTTTTCAGAGCTTCCCTTTTTCAGCTAAAATCTGCTGCTGAAAATAACCTCCCTTTCAAGGGATGGCCCTGTTTGAGGACTTTGTGTGCCCACAATGCATGACAAGTGGAGTTATTTATTGACAACATGCCGAGAATAGGACTTTATGGGGAGAGAGAGGGCAGCAAAGCCTATCCCTGAACAGGCTGAGACTTTTTAACACCTGTTACTGAGGTAACCATTGCACACACATGCACCAGGGTTGTCTGGAGTCATCAAGGTCTTCTGTAACGCTTCCAAGCAATGTCCTTCCTGAGCTTGCAAACTTACTGGCTGCTGCTGACATGCTGGCTAGTGTTCAGTACTCCTGTTGAACCCTAGTTGTACATTTACTCTGTGTGTAGTTTGTTCTGGGCAATAATACTCCCCCCCATGCTTAGAGGAGGTCAGCAGTAACATGAGATTTCTAGCACTTGTCCTTTAAGGATCAAAGTCACAGGCACAGGCAAATCAGAAGATATTTGCATGTCGATAGAGCACATAGACTGGAGGCTGAAAAGCTAGAGGCCTGTCCTACTGCTGCACTTAGAAACATCCGCATGGAGATGGCCACTTGGGTCACCACATCCAGTCTCCTGTTGTTACCAGCAACCACATAAAAGGTTCTGTCCAGCCCAGCAGGGTTCACAGAACATTTGCTCCCCATGCCTCAATGCACCCTAGACCACAAAGCACTTCCCGACCAACCTTGAGCCAACTTAGTTTGATAGGGCAAAAGATCCAAAGCCACAAACTCTGCTACACCACAGAGTGATGGCAGGCAAGCTCAAGGGCCTTGCCAGCATCCCAGCAGTTTGGGAGGAGAAGGATGCTTGTTAGATGAAAATGCAGGGAGAAATCTGAAGAGGAAGAATCCTGGGAAACCTGCTCTCAGGTTGCTCATGCTTTTAGAAAGTTTGTAAGAAGTGTGGGGAAGCTCAAACTGCATGTGCAATGAGCAGTTAAGAAAGTGCTTGACATGAGGTTATGAGCCCCACGACCTGAGCATTTTCCACCTATGTTGATTGCTCTTCTCTGGGATGTGGGGTTGGGATTCAGTTTGCCTGATATCAGAGGTCTACAGAGCAGACATCTCAATCTAAGCTCGCTATCCTTGGCTACCTGGGTAGACAAGGGAGAGAAATAACCATTCCAGGGGCATGCTCCATCTGACCCATCCTAGGCATCTACCTTAGAAAGAGAGGCATTGTTCCCAGGGTGCCCTATGTCCTTTGATTATAAAGGGATTCTAGAGGACAAGCTCAGAAAAAGATATCTGCATTGTAGATGTCTTCACCTGACCAGATGAATCTCACCCAAAGCACCCACCTGATGCTCAGGAAGAACTGAGTTCAGAAGACCTGCTGGTGGGCTGGGCTGCAGCATACTTCATTTCTCTTCTGAGCCCCTTGAGTAAGTGTGGCAGTAAGTGTGGCAGGTGTTGGCCGCACCTGGGCTAGCAGGTCATCGAGACCCCCAACTCATATCTGCATGCAGTGTCTCAGGACATCCATTCTGGAAGACAACAGACAGTCTGATGACTCACAGAGATGTGTGACAAGATGGAGAAACTCATCACTGTCAGGCCCTGAAGAATTTAAGAAAGCATACCCTAACCCAGATATTGTCACTCAGGGGACTTGATGGGGACTGGATAGCCAGTGTCCCTAGTCTTGTGTCATCACAAGGAATCCTGACCAAATTACGTGGATACACACATCTCAGGAATATGTGTATATGACAGTGTGAGTGAAATCCATTTTGTTTTAAAATAAATCACCTTTCCCCTCTTATCAGATCTTTCACTGAACTTTTCTGCATTTTTATTCATGTCGCAACATTATTTCCTATAATGGGTAAGAAAGTCTGGATCTGGAAATGTGGTTGGACATGGTGTTCTGGTCTTGAAAGGGTGTCAGAGCAAACTGGTGGATTTGGACTTATAACCCCACTGAGTTATTAGTTTTAATCAGAGTCTAAGGTTACCCTGTGCTTTCCAAGTGAAAGGCATTGGCTCAGGTTTGCTTGAGACTTGGCCTTGGTTTGCCTGAAAGATCTGTGAACTTCCATAAACCTTCAGTTTTGGCTCACTTGTTTTATAGGCTTATGATAAATTACAAGAAATTCACTGCTGAATTTTGTTGTGCATAGTCATTTATGCCAGTGCAAAGTTTGCAAATGTGGATTAAAATTCATGCTGTTATGGAAGTATCTTGCATTCCTTTTGTCTGTAATTATTCCCATTGTTATGGAGAATCTGATCCCAAGTTTCCAACTTTTACCAGGAATCTCCTTCTCCTTGAAGGTTTGAAGCACAGATTTCTATAGGAAAGGCATCTACCTGCTTTAATCTGAGGCTGGCTCAACATCTTCTGAGTGACAACCTGGGCACAAGCCCACAGGTTCACAAGGGTGGGGGTGGGGGCACGTGGGGGGAAGAATTGTGGGAAATTGCATTACACTGACCACAGAGAGTTTCAAGGAAACATACAGCAGATCTGAACCTAAAGCCGACACAGCTGAACGTGAGAGTGGGATCCCCTGCCCAGGGAGAGTTTTTTCCAGGATATTATGCACTTGGAGTGAGCTCTGGATCCTGCCATCAAAGGACAACTCAAAGTACCTCCTGGGTTTGCAGTCAATGACCAGTGCCCTGGAATTAATTGCTCCCTTGGGGTATACTTAACCAGCATGTCCTTGACCAGGAGTGCTCACTTTCAAAATCCTGTTGAAGGACATTGTGCAAAGGTTTCAGATGCTTTAGGCTTCTTGATAGATTGCTGGGATCTTTACACACTGGGATAAACAAGCCAGCATAATGCTTGGTCAGTATGTACTCCATAGCTGAAGTTTCTAATTCAGTGGTTTGTTAAAATCCCACCCTATTCAGCTGTACACCTTTGCCATTGCTAACACAGTTGCCACATTTTAAACAGCATTCTTCATATAGAGGGACATTTGGTCTCCAAGTTTCCAACTACCTCCCAAATATATCTTTATTTTTTAACACATATACTCTAGATAGAGAAATATGGCCCAGAGTGATCAAACCTGGACAAGCCAAAGCAATTAGGCATTCAGTTCAGCACAACCTTCTTGTGCAATGGCAAGTCACAAAGATGGTTTTGGAAAAATCTTACCAAACTCGAACTCAAAGCAGTGGGACTAGTTTGTGGATGTTTTCACTTATTCACCTTATCTGCCCACATGTTGCAAGCGTATGCATTGGATCAAAGACTTTTGACACATCTCAGTTGCACACGGAAATAGGCTTAAAAGGAGATGAATTTTGGTTCTGTAAAACCTGAAGACCAGAGGGTTGTTTGATTAGGGCTTCATTCATCGAAACACTGCCAAGACCCAAAAGAAGACAGTGTTTTGGCCCACTTGTAGACACACTGTGTCTTGTAGAACATTGTGATTTAGTGCCTCCCATGGACATGGAGGAGACCCCCAGAGACATTGCCTTAATTCCCTTGAATGGCTTTGGCTGACACGGGTCAAATGACTTCAAATGAGGAGCCAGGAAAGAAATGAGAAAGGATGCCACCCCTACAGCACAATATTTTAAATGATGTGCAAATGATGTGACAAAGAATCAACACAAGAACAAGAAAGGTAAATGTGGGTTATACTGTCTGGTTTAGAGGAGGCCACAGGCGCAATCTGGGTTTAACTGTGTTTGTACACACATAGGAATAATCTATATCTCTATTAAAGCAGGAATTGCTGCTCTATCAAGATATTACCACATTGGCTTTGAAGAAGTGAGGTTGCATACTGTTGTAGGCTTGTGAGGTTTATTCCATGGCTTGCAGTTGAGGGATTATTGACACAAACTTAGAATTGGCAAGGCTTTTAGAAAATTGCCATTATGAGAGGACTTGTTTAGTTCAGAGATAATATTCTCATTTCCTTTCTGGGAGCAAGTCTGCCCGCTAAAATAAACTGTAGGATGCTTTTCACTGATAGGAAAAGACATATTCCTGTGTTGTAGTCTAAAAAGATAAAATATATTCATTTTCCAAAGCAGTACAGGTCATTTATCCACATTGTGGCTTTATCACAGGCAAGATTTGAATCAGTGTGTTTCCACAGTGCAGCCTTAGGACTTGATGCGAGTCTTCTGCTGCACAGGCTGCAGCTTTCTTCTTGGTTTTGGGCTGTGCTCTGCCAGATTCCCATAGTTTCAGGTCTAGTTACAAACCCTGGACTTGCTTTGCTTTACCAAAGGGTTAGGTCCTAAAGGTTAAGTAAGCCATAGATAAGAATTGTGTCAGTCTGGGCCAAGTTTAAGAAAAATCCCCCGGTTCTTAGGAAAGCATTATTACTTTAGGTCAAGCCAGGCAAAAGATTTGTAAATGTTACTGACTGAGACAAAGTGAAATGTAAGGGATGTGTGCCAGATCCCAATGCCCATTGCTTGTGTTTTGTACAGCTTTCGTTGCTTCAGTTCATCTTAAAATGAGAATGCTTGTTTCTCACCGGTGTAACTCAGCTTTGCCAATGGGATTTTGAAGAGAGTTTAGAAGACTATAACTTCTCTGGCTAGCAATCCAATCTGCCTGGCTTTAGCCCAGGACAACTCTTTTCTTGTCCCAGTTAGAAAACTGTCTTGCCCTAAAGGGAGAGACATTTTCATTGCTTTCCTCCTGCTGTGGTGCCCTGAGAGCACATGTAATGAGATAACATTGTGTTTGCAATAAAAAATGTTCCTAATTCATGGCAACTGCAGACCTGTGACAACTCACCAAAGCATAAGTGCTCTTTTGAGAAGTAAAGCAGCACTGATCCTGGCTCAGAAGTATGAACCCAACTCATGTCACCAGCAGCTGAACACTGAGAGCAGCTAATGCTTCTTCAGGCACCTGTCCAAAAATGGGCCCGTGTCCCCATCATGAATAGCCTGACACCATGACCGCCAGAGCTCAGCTACCTCACTGACTGAGCAGAGGGTGAGACGTRTCTCGTCCCAAGACAGGGCACCTCTATCTCAGGGTGGGGACCCCTGCAAGGAGCTGTCTCTGTACCAAGTCATCCAGCCCTAGTATTGCTAAGATCTGCCAGCACAGCCATGTGGGGTCATGTATTTAATACTGTGTACTTCTTGCTTGAAAAGGGCTGTAGTATTTGGCCATGGGTGAATGCTAAGCAAACCACAACTCTGTCATTTCGTGTTTGACATGGTCACTTAATCCAGGTGTTTATGCACACAAATATCACGTGGGAGAGTCCAGAGATTCCTGTGGTTCAAAGTCGTGGGCAAGGTTAGCTCAGTCAAGGTTGATGTGTTTAACTACATGAACAGCAGGGCTTGTCTTTCCTTTGAAGAAAGGCAGAAGTTATGGTGAGACAATTCTCCCAGAACCAAGGCAGCCCCTGGCTTGCTGTGCTCTCACTTTCCCATTGAAAGGTTGATATGTGTGGCTGAAGCAACAGGAGAGCTTATTTTCAGTTTGAAAACACCTATGTTCAGACGCAACAAAATATTCAGGCTCCTTATTCCGCACTGAAATCAAACCAGGCAAAATATATGTGTTTGGGGCTTCCCAAGTGAAATACTGAACACCTAAACACATTTATGATTGGAAAATGGAGGTGCAGCTGGACTAAGCTGGTGGCTCAAAACCACAAAAGCTGTGACAAAACCCAATCCCAGGCTCCCAGCATAATCCTGAGTCTGACCCACTCTTCACTGCGGGGCATCTGCCGCACATCTCTCTAGGGTTCACAGTGGTGAGGAATTATTATGTATGCTGGACACCAGCACTGTGGTCCCAAATCCCAGGACTCTTCTATTACTTCTGCCTACCCTTTGCTAAGGCAAAGCTTTCAAGGAAACCAGGGAAGAAGTTTTGCCCGAATAGAGGTAAGAGGACAAGATCCTCAAGATTTGACTTCCTGGAGAGATTCCTTTTAATTGTGCTTCTACACAGGATCCTCTTGTTTAGAAAAGGTATTTGTAATAAAGAAGGGTTCCTGCTTTACTTCAGCTAGCTGACACATCTCATCCTCTCTCATCCTCCCTAGGGTACCATCATAGCGAACTGTGCTGTGGCCTCCTTTCCATCCATGCTTTTAACTGGGGCCACAACCCACTTGAAGTCTTTATAAGGATCCCCATGAAGAATTAAAACATCATCAGATCAAAAATTAATTGCTTTTCCATCTGTTGAGAGTTAAAAAAAAACAAAACAAAACAGTAACCTCTTTCATTAATCAGTCTGTTTTCTATCTGCTTTTGACCCTCACCTGGTTTATTTAAAAATAAAATACAGGCAAGTGTTTTGATTATCTATTGTTGAGAAACTATTAATTCAAGGAAATGTTTTCAGTGGAAGGAAATTTAAGTCAAGTAAGATTTAATCTTGGAATAGTACTGGGAGCAGTCTGAGTGTCTGCAGAGCTTGCAGTGCAAGACACAATGATTTGACTGTCGTGCCTTGCAGATGAACTTCAGCCCAGAGCACTTCCCTGAGCACAACACCAAGGAGCGGGACCCTTCCTTTCTGCACCCCTGCTGATTCAGAGCCCACCTCCAGCACACCCTGAGAAATGGCAGGAAGGGAAGGAGTTTTCCATAAAATATCCAGTTATTCTTTCTCGCCATCACGCCATGAATCGTCTTTCTAGCCGTTTTCGTCTCATTGCTCTGGTCCAAAAGGGACCCAGAAAAGAACAGGGAGTCAAGAGTGAAAGTGTCTCCCTCCTCCAGACCTCTGTACAGTATAGGAACATCTTCTGGTTTGCAAAAGGTTTTCACATGAGCACTATTTCCCTAGTGGGTGCCAGGAAGCAACTGAATTCTCAGATTTTCTCTGATAATGGCTGATATACAGCACCAGTAGACTGCAAACACTGCAGTGCAAAGTAGGATTGAAGTCTGGAGTTTTGATTCACCTCATCATTGTTACAAGACAGAGGCCATTTGGGTACTGCAGGGCTGGATAGGAGGTCACCACCATCATCAGAATTTAGGGATCTGCAGCTCCACGTGACGAGACCACCTTCAAAATTCATCTCCATGTCCTCAGCCAGATCCCTCCTCACAAAATCCAGAGTCCTCAATATGTAAAGCCTGGGGTGGCAAAGAGCAAAGTAGATATGATTTATCCACAAATGCTTTCTCACTGTGTAGTTCAACATAAATGGACTAATAAAATAATAGCAATAGCAATAGCAATAGCAATAATAATAATAATAATAATAATAATAATAATAATAGATTTGAGGGGGAAAATCAACCTCTTCAACCTGAGAAACTCAGCTTCTGCCTAGAGCAATCTAATGATTTGCTTATGGGAAAGTTCTGCAATGTGTCTGTTAGTTGAAATGCTCCAGCTGTAACAGGAACTAAGCAAGAAAAGCAAGCAAGCGAGCAAGCTGAAGCTGAAGCAAAGAATGAACAGGTTTTAATTTATCCAGACAGCTCTGACATCACTGCTTGCCCGAAGGATGGTGTTACTAATGGATTGAGTGGCACACTGCAGCAGGTCACGAACCCTGGGCACTCATCCTGTGACAGCAGCATGCTCCCCTTTGCTGGGAGAAACCCCCCACCTGCACACAGAGCACAGGACCTCCCTGTCACATGTTTGCAAGGCTGAATAATTCAGCAGGGAAGGAAAGAGAAGGAGGGGGACAAGGAAGGACCAAGTGCTCTCAAACTTGAGCAAGTTGAGGAACAGTGCCATGCCCAGGTCACCCATGGGAGCTGATGGAGCCACAGGATGTACCACTACAACTGCCAAGGAATTATCACAGCTAAACGGACTCATCTAAAAGCCACCCGAGGTCTAAAAACATTATCCTGCAAACTCGCAGAAGTCTGTCTTGCAACGTAACACGGGGGAGGCTGAGGGCAGTTAACATGTTGCAAGGTTGAGCCTGCTGCCAGGAGCAGGATTGCAGATAACAAAACTCTCAGCAGTAGCTTTTCACGCTCTTCAGTCTTCAGCCTATTTACCTGTGTGCTCTGTTCAGTACCGAAGGCAGGAGGTGGCAAGGACCTGCACAAYCTCCATTCTCCCTGGGATTGCCTCCACTCATGAGCAGGGCCCTGGAGAGGATGTTCAGGCCAAGCTGGTGTGCAGTTACTATCTGTTCAAAGGCTATTAGGAGAACTGTTTCCCACAAGCGTATGTCATGGCCACTCTAGCAAGTCCAGGCTTTCCACTTTATCTGCTGAGCTTATCTTCCTGTCTCCACTCCCAACTAAAATTAGCACTGAGCACCGACGTGGAAAGACACTCCAAACAAATTCTTATACAACCCACAAATCTCTACCTGGGCTGATTGCTCAAGTTGCCTTATTAGCATTGCACCTGCTTTAAGCTGCGATGCTGCCAAATTAGATGGAAAAACATGCAAATACCATGTAGCCTTCTGGCAAATTAGCATGCTTACTGCACAAAGGTGAAGATTACTTGGAGGGGAAAAAGTACTAACATCATTTGGCTAATTATTGAAGCAAGAAAATTAGGGTGACTGAAAAAATGTATAAGTATCATTCCAATCATATAGTCAAACTGCCATAAGGCTCACTGGATAGCACAAAGACTGTCTGTCTGCAGCTCTTCTGTATGGCGACTGGTATAAGTGATAAGGCTGCTTATCCCCCCAGTTTGCTTAGAAAACCATTTTAGCTTTCTAATTTAATAAACAAAATATAGGAATTCACTATTTGTGATGGAAATAGAGGCATGAGACCACACAGTCACAGAATAGTTGAGGTTGGAAGGCGCCTCTGGAGATCATCCGGCCCATCCTCCTGGTCAAGCAGGGTCAGTTATAGCAGGCTGCTCAGGGCTGTGTCCAGTTGGGTTTTGAATATCTCCAAGGATGGAGACTTGACAACATCTCTGGGCAACCTGTTCCAGTGTTCAACCATCCTCGTGGTAAAGTGTTTTCTTATACTTGACATGATGGATATGAACAAAAATGATGTTAAGAGAAAGATGGCAACATCAGGAATGCTAAAAGTGGGGAATGCCAGATCTATGGTTGCCTGAGTGACTGCAAATTTTAGGCCTTTGAGTGTGTATCCTAAACATTTAATGATGTGAAGTACTGCAGAAAAAAATGTAGGTACTCATACAAATAAGCCTGTATCATAATGTATACATACAGGGAGGCTGTGCAGGAAACCTTCACCCTGCCTAACTTCAGAGTGTTTGACTTTGCGATCTAAACAAAAGTTTTTTATCATTATTTGATTAAAAATTCCCAAGGTTTCTATTTTTTTTCTTAAGATAAAGTTACAGTTTGTTAGTGGGAGCACAAGAGGGAGAAAAGAAATACCAAATTTTGAGCAGCTGCCATCTCAGCAAAACCTGAACAGAATTTCACAACTTCAAGAAAACGCATATCTGTTGCCTAATGCCTCTGCCTTTGTTAGGTTTCCAAGGGGCATGGCAAATAAAGTGGCCTCTTTCAAAACAATTTTCTTCTTCAAATCACTTGCTGTAATGATAAGCACAAGGCAGCCTATATGCATGGGGTGTCGTATGCTCTGGCAGACAAGTACTGGCAAGTCTATTTAAAGCAAACATCCAGGTCTCTGCAGCGCGCCAGCGCCCCATAGCAGAGTCGTCTGAGGGCACTGTGTGCCTGATCATGCCTGGCGAACTGCCTCGAATTGCTGCAATATGGGCTCAGGCGCTGACAGCGTGCGGAGCAGCTGCAGCATGGGCCCATGATTCCATGTCCCAGCTGGGTTATGCCATGACGTCTGGTGGGCAGGCGGCAGTGGCCAGGCAGCAGATGTCGGTGCCTTCAGCCCTCGCAGCTGTTTGCTTCAGCAAGCTGGAGTCAGGGCCCGTATTTCCCAGGAGATGAGCACAGCTGGCCTTCCTTTGTGGGTGCCCACCCCTCCAGGATGAGGAGCCTTCAGCTCTCGCATCTCCAGGAGGTCTCTGCTGCCCCCAGTGGCACCATGCGCTCTCGAAATCCATGGTGCCACCTTCCCAGCATACAGGCACCTTCAAAATAGGCTCTCCTTTTAAAGCTTAAAATTCACTTTGATACTTTCTTCTCAGAGAGCCACAGCTAGTTAGCTTAAAACCATCTGATTTCTTTCCATAAATAAATAAAGACTTGTAGTTCTGTGAGAAGCTGAGTGTAGGATCATCCCATTGGTTTCCTCCATTATCTTTCAGGGATGTCCCAGCACATTGCTGCCTGAGAAGCTGCTACACTGCCTTCCCCTTTGCTCTCCCAATAGCTCTGATCAAATTAAAGCAGTATAAGTATACAAGAAATATACCAGGTTTCGTGCTGGAAGGCTTGCGTTCTTGCGTAGCAGCAATTTCAGTTTTTCCCCTGGGAGTCCATGGGGGAGGGAGAGGTTGCTCTTAGCTTCTCCTGTATTAACTGGTCTGCAGTGGTCAAGACAGTCCCAGTTTAGGAGGGCACAAATACCCAAAATGTCCCCTCAGGCTAACAGTAGTTGTATGTCAGACTCCTGAGCCACTGGGGACCTGGGGAAATGCTGTCACGAATACAAGAAATAACTGTTTACCAAATGCCAGTCCCAGACCAGGACCAGCAAACCAGCTCTACAGACCAAGTGATAACTACTGTAGCTATTTTTGGCATAAATTAATTTCTGTTCAGGCTTGGATTAAGCCCACCAAACTAATTCCACTTATGACTTAAGCGAGGATTTTAACCCACATCTCAAGAATGGAAGGGAACACTGGTTCATTTTCTGATGCAAATATCTTAAGAGATTTGTTACCTGTGACGACGGAGATCACCTGGCAGAGCACTTGATTTTGACACTCTRTCCTGATCAGCTCTTCTCTCTTTTCATTACTCTTTAATGATGAGTGTTAGTCCTTGAAGATTGAATGGCGAAGGCTGTTTTTCACCAGGGCACAATATGCCGAGCTGCTTGTGGGATTGCGCAGTGCGGCCCGGAAGGGTGGAATGGAGCTCGGCACGCATCTTGCCAAGACTGCCAGAAAGAAGAGAGCGAGCCTGCCAGGAGAAGTAACTAGAGTCATCCTCAAGGAAGTGGTCACTGAGATTATACACGATCTAACAAATACATGTACCAAAGTCCTGAAGTCAAACATATGGATCTCACTCTCTGTTCAAATAGTATTTTGTCATATGTGGAAGTGGAAAACACGGGCCAAAAAGGCTGCCTGATATCCTTAATTAGAAATGACTACTTGGTTGTTCCTTTGGTTCAGTATGAAATGGCCCAATCTGTATCACTGAGAAATGCTGTAGACCGCTGTCTGAAAAGGCTCCCCTTGAACTGAGGTGGCCTCAGTTTCCATGCCTGCTTGCCAGGCCCAGAAAAGCTTGTTTTCAGTTGTTCTTGTCTTCAAAGTGCAATTAGCACTTTGCACACATTTGATCAGGTGCAAATTTAACTCAGGGTACAATTTACCTTCCTAAATATGTGCTAATAGTTCTCTTTGAGGAGAAAAAAAAGGGGGGGAGGGAAGGAGATTGAGATAGAAAGCACCAGACAAAATATTTTTAACTGGATCAAAACGATGACATTCATTTTCCTATTCATCTCTGGCTGAGTCATGCAAATTGTCCCAAGCAGAAGGAGAAGCATCAACAACAACAACCAGCTCAGAGGAGACAGGGAGGCAGGAGGACACTCTGGGATCTGCACCATCTTTGGGCAGAGGAGCCCCTTCAGCAGCTTGTGTGGCCAGGCGCTCCTTGTTGAAATTACAGAACAACTCTCCAAGAAAATGTTACATATATTGCTTTTAACCCAGGGCATTCAATGGACCTGTAAACCGTTGTTCTGAGGCATCTGAGGGGGCAATAATTTGTCATGGGCCTGGGGAAGTGGTGGATAACAGCATCTCTTCTATCAGCCTTGCCCCAGAGATATAAAAGGCACTATAGTCCCCTCTGTTTCTCGACTGTTTTTTTTTTTTTCCCAAGGTTTGGAAATTAGTTGGTGAACCTTTGATATCCAACATCTAATGTATCATGGGGCTTGTTTGTCACAGGTGCTACTCAGTATTTTTGGGGGAAAGAAAATCAAGTTTGGAAAAAAAGGGTTGTTGAAAGCAGGTCTCCCCAAACCTGAGGAAAGTGAATATCGCTAGTCACTTCTGAAAACTTTTGTCCCTATTGTAACTTTCATTGCCAGATATAGCTGAGCCCCTTGTGAGCTCTGGGTTTGCAGAAACACTAGGAAAAACTAAAGTTCTTTCTCTCCGTCCTCATTTTACATGACTTAAGTTGTAACACTTCCATTGTTTCCTTGGAACATTATCCAACAACTGAAAAATTTCCCTGTCAGAGATATTTCCTATTCCAATTGAATATTGCACATCACCTTTTATTTTATGCAGGACATTAAAAAGATATGTGAATATTTATGAAGGAATAGACTTACTCTAGTGGATCCCTTGACATTTTTCTCCCTGTGAAGGCATCCTGCAGAAACTCGCCTTTACTCTGAGGTTACCCTCATTAATAAAAAACACAAAGATGAGCTTGCACCTTATCAGTCAGGTATAGGTTTCTTCTTTATCTCTCCTGGGTGCTTGTGTGTTTTTTCTGCGTGTGTGTGCATAAAGCACATAGAAAATGATAGCATCAACTTTAGGAACAAGACTTGGAGCCCCTTAGGCATTTGACAAATGGGAGGATTGTAATCTAGAACAGAATTGTCACCATAACACAGGGCGTGAAGGCAACAGGACTTCCATAAGTTTATTTTGGAGAGCAAAAATGCTTTTATTCCTGAGGTTCAGAGGCCACGAGGGATGCCAGCACTTACATACTTTGTGTGTTTGGTTTTCTAGGCCTAATGTTAGCCCACCAAAGAAAAAGCCCTGGGATGTTTAAACCACTTTAGCTGAGGTTGCCAGCTGGCCTGAATTTCCACTGGACAATGGGCTGGGAAGGCTGAAACAACTGGCTGAAAAACAGTAGTTTTGACTATTTTTTCTCCTCTAATTTGAATGTGATATAGCTGCAGTGTCAGGAGTTTCATAATTTCTTTGAAAACGTGGATTAACTGTGTGCTCAGGCTTTGTGCATGGCAAAGCACAGCCCAAACGCAGGGTGGGGAAAGAGCTGTGGAAAGCATGTGCATGTGCTTGCACGCACACATGCATGCGTACACGTGCACACAGCGTGAGCTCTAGCACCTGGATTACCCCTGTCAAAGGCAGGGCTCTCCGGGGCTATGCGACAGAGGCTCTTGCATCCGGCCCCGTGGACAGCCAGCAAGGCAGGAGGCCCCACCACCTGTGACCAGCTCCGTGGGCTCCTTGGCCCTGGGGCGCCACAGCAGGGAGAGGCCATGGCGGTGCCGGGAGGAGCACAGGACCCGTGGGGAAAACCTGGGGGCAATAGTGGGAGTCTGGCTGGAGATGCAGCAGGCCGGGTCACAATTTGCTGTGATGGTGCACCACAGTGCATCTTTTCAAGGCTTTAGGGCTGCTCAGATTGGGGCACATCTGTAATTGCCATTTCAGATGGTACTGATGGAAAAAATACCACCTTTCCTCTCGCAGAACTTTTACCCATCCTGCAAATGTATTCATTTACATACTTTATCTTGCTTTCCTGCCCAAAACTGTTTCCACATATTTTCCTTACTCCGTTTAAATTGCTTTTGCACCGTGTCTAACACCCCACAGGTCCCTTCAATTCACAACTGCTGTTATTTAGTGAAATGTTTTCCCTAGGTCAACAGACTTTCATTTCAGGGTAGATAATCCTCGGTATATCCCCTGCGGGAGGTAGGGCTCTGCTCTGCAACTGAGAGACTCTTTGTCAGGGAAATAAACTGAAAGCAGGATTTAGAAGAAATTACCTAGAAATGGAGTCCTTTGCTATAGCTTTTTATTCCTCTTTCAAGTCATGTTTTCCTAAGGGCTCTTCAAAAACAGGGATCAAGAATATGTATTATCTTTGCAGAATGAAACAAAGCGAACAGATGGATTAGCCTGCCAGGCATGACGGAGGGTTGATAGAAAAAAGCATATATACTGAGGCTACTATAAAGACAAGAAAGGCTCCACCTTTAAGCAAAGGCTAAAGAGTTATGTTTTAGTTTTTTTGCTTTTCACGTCAAAAAGGGCACTTATTAAGCCTTGAAAGCACAGCTTATTTGGCTGGTTCTTAATTCCTACATGGCTTTCCTAGAGAAATAAAGAAGTTCTCTAGCATACAATCTCCCTAGGAAAACATGATTCATTACATGGCCTTGCTTACAACGGTGCTAGGTTTGAGTTTGAACTTCTTCCATAAGAGGCCGTTCTTGACTTAGTGTCACTGACCTCCTATTTCCCTGCTGGTGTCTTGTTTCAAAGGTAGACATTTTAAGCAATGACAAGGTGCCTGAATTCCATCTTTCTCATTTACATGCTCTTTTTAAAAAGCAATTTAGTTTTCCTGGTCTTTTTCCCCACTCTACATCTGTATGGCACTTGACAGTGTCTGATTATCTTTTCACAAAGAGCAAAACCAGTTCTTAAACAAAACGCGAGCACTGAGAAGGACAGCTTTGGTTTGTAAAAATATCTGTGAGTCAAAGAAGCTCTTCCCTGACTATCCAGTCAGAAATGCTAAGACCCCGCAAAACTAAATAATCTTTGACTCTTAGAGGTTTCACTGCTTCTGTTGACTGAGCCCAGAACAACAACCTTCTGAATATCTCAGCATTGCAGTGGATTTAAGTCCCTGCATTGGGGACGGTAAGCAGAATTTATTAATGGACTAAAAGAAGCATTTTTACAAGCTCTGAGGGCCATCATGATTTTGCATGTCACAGTCACATATGAAACACAGAGGTGAAAGGAGCTCCTGGGTCACTGAATTTGGGCCCCTGCTGCGGCAGACCGCCAAGTTGTATAAGCCTATCCATAAATTTACCAGGTTGCAGCCTAGGGCTGCTTGGGGGGGTTACTGCCTCTCTTGTGCTTAGGAAAATGTTCTAGGACCTTGCCTGTCTTCACAACTAACTTCTAACGTGATTTATTCCTGCTAATCTTAACTCATTTAATGCAAAGAATAATGCTGACACAGAGAGAAGACCTGTCCTTCCTCTGCATTCATTGTGAAGACATAGAAAGATATGAGCTCAGGTCTTTCAGTCTTCTSCTGTGAGGAGGTTGCCATAAGCCAGTCATGTATCTGTTCCAGATGCAAGTCATTTCGCTAGATGACCAGAAATGTACCCTTGAACCACTTGAATTCTCATAAGTGGGTGGGGCAACAACATTGATTCTTGCCTTTCACTAATGGAAATACATCAACTATTTAGGATCACATCTGTATGATGTAATGTGTCGCACCCTGGCTCACAGTCACCCCATGGCTCTGCTGAGTGTAGTAACATAAGGCAGTAGAGACAATGAGACATAGTAGTATCTCTCTATTGTTTTAGCAGATAAACCTTTTTACAACAGTGTATAGTAACAATACTGATTAAGTTCTTAATATTTTGATATTCCTCTGTCTTTCTGATATATCCAAATATTTGCAGACAGCACATCTTATTTTTTGTGCTCAGGTGATTGAAGGGAATTTTAAATAACCTCAGGTCCTGAGACTGAGCCTGAAATAATCTCTCTAACAACTTTGTTCCAGCATGAGAATTGCCTGTTCTAGCCAGTTGTCTCCTCTCTCCTCTTCAGTGGGCTCTTTGCCTGGCATACAGGCAAAGTAGGCCTCATCTTTTAATTTTTTTAAAAAATTAAAGAATTAAAAAAATTTATAAATTATAATTTAAAAATGTAAAAAAAATGAGACCTTCTAGTAGGCCTCATCTTCTATTTTAAAAATTGCATTCTCAAATCTGTGCACATTAGACCTAAAAACTTTTTAAGATGGGTTAATTCTATCAAAGATAGATATCAGCTTGATCTTGCRGATGGCTTGCAACTGGCCTACTTAACTTCTTTTCTTGCTTCCCCACTTGTGTTTATTCTTTCCTGAAAAATGATTCTAAAACCCTGTGTGTCACTGAGATCAGTTTCACACACCTCTAATTTTGCTGTCCCTGTCCCTGGTTCCTGGTCTGGGGGGACCAGAAGGACTGGGGTCCATTGACAGAAGAGCTGTCTCTGTGAAAATGCAGAAAGTGATTTCTTATCTGTTATCATAACAAGAAAAGGAAAGTCAATACAAAGCAGGGGTCAGTGAAATGCTTTGAGGTTGCATGTGTATTTCTCAGTCGGTAGCCAAACCTTTCACCTTTAATATTTCACCCAATAAAGCAGCTGTGGTGGCTGGAGGATGGTGCCTTCTGGCCCACTCTGTGCTGGGAGGGAGTCAGAGCTGTTCAGCGGGAACAGGTGGATTTTGAGAGGGGGTAGGTGGGGAGGGAGGAGGCAGAGGATCCATCACTCACTCCAGTGAACCAGCAGTTTCCATGAATTATTGTATAACGGGAACATTTTCGGCTGCAAAATAAGGATATTATGCTAGAGAATGACAGCAACTGGAATAAGATAAACCAAAAGCAAAACAAAATCATTCCTTGTTTTGACAGGGAAAAAAGTTCAAGAAAAATCATGGGAAGGTCAAGAAAACTGTGGCTAATTAGCCTGAGCACAGGTATCTCGTTGCCTGCTGCTGGTGAAGGTGTGGGAGGGAAGAGACAAAGGGGCCGGAGCTCCCCTAGCCTCCACAAGCCCCACGGAGGCATGAGGGGTGGTGCTCTGCTCCTTCCTGCAGCCACGCAGCTGCAGTCCACCTCTGCTGCCGTCCTGAGAGGTGTGAGCGCTCCCGGCTCCCCTGTTTGGGAGCGCAGCTCCCCATATTCTCCAGAGGCTGCCTGCAGTGCAGCGAAACCTATGTGCAGGAAAGTTTTACCATTTTAATTTTTTTTTTTTTAATGAAACAATTTTTCAAATCCCACCGCCTGCAAAGGCAGCTGGCTTAGTCATTCTGGGCTTATTGGGAGACAGCAGCAGTTGTACAAGTGCTATAAAATAAATTGTATTTGACATCAGTCTCTGACATCTTTGGACCTCCCAAGGCTGGAAGTGAGTGCTGGGTCCTTATGCTGAGAATTTTCCCTTTCCAGCAGTACAAAGTGCCCAGGTCACAACTGCTGCTACAGCACAGGCTAAAATCATGCTGAAATCAATGGAAAAATTCCTACAGATCTCAGTGTGGATCTGGATTACGCACAGGAGATCCATTCGTCACTGCTGTTTACCTTATGGGTCTTGTCCTTTTCCATATGTTTATGGACATGTCCACATATGGACACATACACCATAAAATAGACTTATTTTAGTGTCTGTTTATTTTATAACAAAAGAGACTGTCTCCAGATCAACAGTCCCTTACTTTCCAGTTCCTGGCTAGTTTTGCTGGGGTGAGGCATTCCTTACATTTCACCAGAAATGCTGACACCAGAAATTATCACTAATATTTCAGATAATGGATTGCAGAGGGAAATGTTTCCATTGCTCCCAGTTTGATGAATGAAGAGAGAGAAGCAGCAGGCCTGTGATCAGAAAATGAACAGCTGGGCATTTTTGACTCACTGACGCAAGCAGAAAGCTCATGTCTTCACTTCCTTCTCTGTAGATAGATGTGGCTCTCAAAAATGGAACTGCACATGTGGTGAGCAGGGTGCTCTGATCAGAGGTGTGTGTGTCTCTCCCAGTGGCCACAGCTTGCCTGTGTTTCTGGGCTGCTGCCCCAGAGACCCCGGCACTGCAAACAGGCACAAGCTTCCCACTCCCTTGGCTGAGCCTTCACAAGTATGGAAAATTTTACTCTAAAATTTCTCCTGACTCTCAGCCTCTTGGTGCAGGGCATGCTGCGAGCGCTGAGATCTCAGACAACTGCTGGCAGCCAGCGATAATGATCCATCAATACCAACAGCCAAGCATCAATCTCATTTGGCTGTCATTGCAGTGGCACAGGACCAGGGTATTGACATTGCAGCCAGGACGTTCCAACAGATAGTTTTATATCAGCGTTAGACCTCCTCTTGGCTTATCATCAAAGAAGCAGCACCTATGTTATGCACAACCACTGCAAGTCCTGATTTTTTCTGGGCARATAATGTTGTCCCAGCCACACAGGGAAAGCCTGTAGGCCAAGTGAGAAAAAGAAATCGTTCCCTTCAAGCTCAGATGTCCAAGTAGCAGCTCGTGCTTCTCTGGCCAGCTCACCATGCTGCTGTCTGAGGAGCTAGTGAGAAGAGATTACTAGCTCAAGCGGAAGAGGTGGGGTATAAGGCTTGGAAATACTTCTTTTGAATGTTTTTTCTTCTGGGTAATAATATCATGAAGTAAATTAGGATGGAGCATCTCATCTTTGAATCACTGTGGAGCCCACCTGTGACATGACTCATGGCCTTGATGACTTATTTAGGATGACTGAAACTCATGAGGGCCCTGTGATTAAGTGGCCACCAGTGCTCATGAAGTGCCCTAACTTGTCAGGGCCCCAAATATAGAAGGTTTTGATAAGACTGGGAGAAATTTTAGATGAATAAAGTGTTCCATAGGAGGTAACAGCCCACGTTCTCCAGCAGGAGAAAGAACAGTGATTTTTAAAGGGATACTCACAGCCCAAATTGGGCCCTTCTTTAGATTAAAAAAGAAATGATCTAAGTACTTTTAGCATGAGCACTAGTGTAAACACCCTTCCCATCTGTTTCACTTGCACACACAAACACACACACACTTGAAGGGTGCAGTTTATATGATGCTAATTCTTCCCTGTTGCTTTTGTAAAATCACACATCTCGCTGCAAGGGGAGAAGTAGAACAACCTAAATTGCAGATTGTGGCCTGGATCTGGACTGCAAAAACATTTTGCCTGTGCCGTGC
The DNA here is from genome assembly GCF_003343035.1 of Apteryx rowi. Taxonomy (NCBI): domain Eukaryota; kingdom Metazoa; phylum Chordata; class Aves; order Apterygiformes; family Apterygidae; genus Apteryx; species Apteryx rowi. The sequence goes on along the minus strand of NW_020449608.1, from coordinate 466,617 downwards.
CCAGGCCCCAACATGCTGCATGCCCTGCAGTCCCACAGCCGTGCGCAGGTTCCCCACCACTCTCTAACCTTGCTGGGGTAACTATGATTTCACAAGTCAGGGTGTGAGGCAGAGGCTGGCTGAGTCTCCTGCTGAGCATATGACATTATTCACAGGATCTCAGTAATTATTAATCTGACAGTGTCCTAGCGAAGAAGCCCTGATCCTTGAAGATACTGTGAAGAGAAAGAAATTTGGGGAGTCTCTCTCAGAAAGGCAGCAAAGCAATCTTTTTCCTACCCACTTAAACCTGCTGAGAGCAATGCCATCACTTTGCCGAGCACAGCACATCCTTGCCCACAACGTAGCTTCTTCAGGCACCGATTTTGGTCATGCAGAAGAACGTGGAATGACATTTTACTGCAAAAAACAGAGGCATGTCCTCATGTTGGGTGTTTTCTACTTAGCGAGTTTCTAGGTGACTTTGGGGCCCAATGTAAATAATGATCATTTTTCACTTTCTTGGCTTCCCTGAAGATGCTGGCAGTTTTGCAGGTGGTGTAAATTGGCATGGAGCTGTGCTGATTTACCCCAGCTCCTTCAGCCCCGGCTAGGTGAGCAGGAGTCTGGCGCACCCCTCTCTTCGGCGAACRAGGCATTCCTCTGCAGACATGGCAACCAATTGTCCACGGAAAAGGGAACAAAAGAGGCACCTTCTCATCTCAATCTCCCCACCGAATGTGTCCCTCATGACACTTACAGAGTGCAACTCTTTTTTTCAACCAGTATAAGGGCCGTGCACCTCCAAAGTCCTGTCCCAGCCTCTGGCCACCTTCATCTCCCCCAGTAACACTGGGTTGCCCCTGCAGGAGTTGGAGCAGGTAGGCAATGTGTACTGGCAGCTCTCACRGTGCCACAGTCACGTGGGTCCCCGCAAAGTCCCAAGTAATGCTGGGAGCCCTGGCTCCCTGAGCCCTGCTCCGGCGGGGGTCGAGCCAGGCCCTCCGGAGCAGGGCCACTTCYGACTGCCCGCATGCTGAACCGATTAAGAAGCACTTCACACAGGCTTCAGTGTGACTGCAGAAAGCGGTGTCCTTTAGCAAATGGTAAATAATTGACACTTTACTCTGCTGGCAGCCAGCGCCCCTACCAGCAGCTGGGTTTGTCATTCGGCGTCCCCTTGGAGGCTCTAATTTCAAATTTACAGTAACATATGCCCAGAGAGCTGCCGGCCTTCTCTCAGCATCATGAATGCTTATTCCCTGCTGCCCTGCACAGTGACTGGTGAGAAGTGAGTGACATTTCTGCTTCTGTCACAGGTCTTCTCTTGACCTCCTGCAGAGGGAGAACAGAACCTTTTTGTTCATTTCCCTCTTTTTTTTTTATTTATTTATTATTATTTAAACTAGGCAGCTGGGAGCCAGGGTATTTCCAGTACGGTTATTTAGCTGCGTGACTCCCATTAACGTAAATGACAGTTGCACAGCTGAAACTGTGCATATCCTGTTGAAGATTTACCCCCAGGGTTATCATTTGACAAAGATTTCCCCTTCCCCCTCTTTCAGCCTTTGCTGCAATCGTTGCATAAAGAGAAAATTGAAAGTCTCTGTACAAAAGAAATGAGCAGCTCACTTAGAAAATGGAAATTTGCATCAGGTGAGTGTTACGGACAGACAGGCATCAGGTGGAGGGAGGAGCTTGAATCTCCCCCTCCAATCTCATTGTGCTATCCCAAGACAGATGATGTTTGCTGAGACACTGCAGATCCCTGTGTATGAAGGTTTTAACAGAAGATTGGCAGAAGATTTCTTTTAATCTTGTTTGCAAAACAGAATTTGTCTAGAAGATAAGCAAAACATGTATCATCCCTTTCCTTCTGACAACTCACGTTCCTGTTTTCGGTGAGGGCTTTCAGTTGCGTAGGACTATCCCCCTCCACAGTAAACCTGGAGTCTGATGTCGGATGTACCTTGACATTGCTTACCTGGCAGAACATCTGCTGTCGCTGTGGCATCGGCCACGTAACCCCACTGAATGAACGATGCCACCCTGGGCAGTGTTTTTATTGCAGTCTCCTTGAAGAGAGCCCTGCCCCAGGAGCTCTTTCTCCAGAAAGCAGCGCCTGCTGGAAGAATTATTTGTCCCTTTGACACCAGCCATAAATTTCAAGGCCCAAAGGAGCCATTATGATCAGATAGTATGACCCCTGATATAACACAGACCATAATTCGTGCATCAAGCCCAGGACATCTCTTCGAGATCTAATGAATCTTTTAGAAAGGCAGTCAGTCTTGATTTAAAGGCTGCAAGCAATAATGTGTCTACTGTGTCCCTGGGTAAGCTCTTGAAGTGGTTAATCATCCTTGCAGTCTGAATGCACACCTGATTTCTACTATGAATTTGCCTACCTTGATGCTAGGCACACATGCAGCCACTGCATCATGTTATACCTCTTCTTCCTAGAGCAAAGAATTGGCTAGGCACAAAAATTTTCTCCAGGGGGTCTTGTCTACCATGATTAAGTCACCTCTTAACTTTYCCTCTGACAAGTCAATCAAATTCAATTTCTTCAGACTGATTGATCAGCTCACTTCTGAGCAGCGTAATGTGGGCTACATTGATTTTTCATATACTGCATGTCTTTTGCACCAGAATGTCATGCTGGTCTGAGTCAAGTGTAAAATGGAAGAGGAACTGGGAGTTTTGCTGGTCACCTCTGCACCAGTGCCCATGGTGCTGAGGCAGGTGTCTAAGCCACATGCAATCACATGCAGGCCTAAGGCATCCAGCACGGTCCCRCATCCCTGACCCTGCTCTCACTGAAGTCCTAAGCAGGTGACACAAGAGCAGGCAGATCTGGTTAAGACAAAGTTCYGTCCTCCCCCATGTACTGTCTTGGGAAACAGTGAAAAGACGGTGCGTCAGGAAGATCACAAGCTTGGTGCTGTCTCTGTCAAATACTCAGCCTGCCTGCTGGCACCGTGAACTAAGCGTTGAGCTGGCCTGGGCTCCCTTTGGACCTGTATGAGCATTTGGATCCCAGACCCTCACATCTCATTTTGGAGGGGAAATGATGTTTCCTGTGCCTAGCATAGCCACCACAACCAGCCGGCACGGAGCTGAAATGTCACAGCAGTGACATTCCTGGTCCACAGCCACTTCCATGGGAGCCTTTCTCAGGTGTCCACCATGGCCAAAGTGGCAAACCTGCCCTGCCATGTGATGGCCACCCGTGCGACTTTGACCACATCTCCCCAGGAAGACGCGATTCTCTGACACCTCCCGGAGCCGGTGTCATGCATGTATGGTGAGGCATCCTCAGCAGCTGCTGCCTCCCTGCCTGGACACAACCTTTTCCATCACTGCGTCCAGCTCTCCTGGCTGCAGGGGACACCAGGGACAGCAAGGACAGCAAAGCTGGCCAGGCAGCCAGCCCTGTGCTGCCCCTGCAGCCAGTGGCTGGAGCTGCCAACACCCAGGGTCTTCTGCAAGGGGTACGAGAARGGAGAATGAGAGGGCAGCAGGGGGGAAAGCAAGAGGACAAGGATGCTCTTGTCTTTCGGGGGGTCTGGAAGCCCAGGCCGGCTTTGCCGCCCGCCCTGGGAGGTTGGATCGATTCTCTTGTTAGGGATTATTCAGAGGCAACCGCTGCAGGCAGACAGGCATGCCAGGCAGAGCTGCTCTCCCACCCCACTCCCCTCTCCCTTGCAATCAGCATTGCACTGACATTTGCCAGGCAACTCCTGGTGTCATGGTGTGCACGCGCTTGCCGAGGGGGAGCACTGATGCAGGGACACCAAGAGCTGTAACCTTCTGCTTTAATGAAGTCCTGACTCCAGACCGCCTTACGGTCATTGATCTGCCTCCTTTTCCTCCCTACCGCSAGCAAAGCACAGGACCGGCAGCTGGGACAGCGCAGGGTGAGACGTTCTGAACCTCAGGGCGATGGCGTGCTGATGGTGAATGGCTGCTCCATAATCTCCCTTCCCTCCCCTGTCCCAACCAGTCCTGTCCCCGCACACTTTGCAGCCTGGCCCCTGCGCAGCACTACCCGAGGTTTTGCTGGCTGGGGATGGCAGCCCGGTCCTCCCCACAAGGCACYGAGCTGACACCTGGATGAGGGGAATGGAGCTTAAAAATTTAGCCAGTGCTAATGTGTTGGGAACATGCCAGCACTGCTCATCCTCCCTTTCCAAGACGTGCAGGCCTGCTGTTAATTAGAGAAGGTGACGGAACAGCAAAACCTCTTGAGTTAACTTTCTGACCCGAACAGGAAGAGCAGAGAGCAACATTTCTGCAAATCACATCCTGGGAGGGCACAGAGTGAAAGTGCAAAGGATAAAAGACCGGTTGACAGGACACACTTTCCAAAGTAAAGCACATGAAAGAGGTTAAAGAAAGGGGTGATTGCACACATCTGACCTTGGCTGAGAAGGGGAATCTGCATCTGGAAACCTCCCCCACCCTCCACGTTACAGTTAGTAAAGCCACAGCTGACATTCCTGAGCAACTGCTGCCCTCTCCTTGAGTGTAACTCTGAACCCTCATGGCCTTGCCAGGATGGACCCTTGCGCGCATTCCTGCTTTACGCACGTGGGGGCCCATCTAACAGCAGTGTGAGCTAAGGAAACCCGTGCCTGGCTGCTGGGCCAGGGCCCCCTCCTCCTGGGGTCAGGATCTGCCAAGGAGGTTGGAGCTCACAACTTCGATGGGTTCAGACCCCAAGGCTGCGCAGATGAGCAGATGATATCCAGGGCCTCATCTGGGCAATACGGGCTTGGTCACAAGAGGGACTGTGCACTCSCCTCACCTTCCCAGTCCCCTCTCCTTCCCAGTTACATAGCAAATCTGAACAAACAGAGGCACGTCACACCATCACCTCCAAGAGCTGTTTCACGTGCTGCCACATGAAGCTTTTGCAGGAGTTTATTCATAATCTGATTTTTGGCAGGAGTGGAGATGGATGTCCCATAYGTCTCGCCTCCAGCCTTGCGGCCTACCCTGCTCTCTGTCCCATGTGACAAGTGGAGGTCCTCAGCAAGGGACCGTTAGCTGTTCGGAGAGTCAGTCAAAGCCTATCTGGTCAAGAAACTTCTGTATAGTCAAAACTGGCACATACCCTCCCCTGGAAAGCTCCAGATCTGACTAGCTGGCATTTGCTGCATGTCATCATGAATTTTCCAGCTTCCCCTGGTATGAGAAAGAGGTCAGCTCTAAGAACTACAACCCAAACATCTCTGGAAAAACAGCATATATTGCTTTACCCTTCTCCAGCTCAGCAAAGGAGTGAAACTGGCCTAGCCCCAAGTCAGTTTGCCCTGTGCTATGGAAGTCCTCCTGCCATGGGAATGGAGGAACTGTCTATCAAGGAAGTTATTGCTTCCTCCAACTGTGTATTGCAGGGTCAGAGCCTGTTAATGCCTAGAGTTTATTCAGAATCATTCTCATTTCCTGAGTGAGGATCAAGGATTTTGATTTTCTTTTGTTTGGCAAAAGATAAACCGCTTAAGAGAGTGTTACTTAGGCTGCCAAGTTTATTTGCAAGAAGCCTGAGGAGTTTGCCTTGCACTGGGGAGAGCAGGAGATGAATTTAAGTGGGAGATTCTCATAGGACCAGTGCTTTAAAAGCAATCTAGAGGCCAGAGCGAATTGACTGCTATATTTTAAATCAATCCTTCCACTCATGAGGCAAAAATAAATTCCTCTAAAAGGGTCAAATATAGTGGAATTAGTCTGCATCTCTTCAATGATGGTCATTATTTCCTTTCGGTTGCTGCAGGATAGAGTGCTATATGTACTTAGATGTATGGCAACAGATCTTTCATTATCTGCATATCAGGTATAACATCAGATAGAGGGTCTAAGAAGTTCTCCTGGTCTGTGTACCTGTCCTTCAGCCTGCTCTTCCCTCTGCAGTGAGTCAAGGGGGCAAAATAATTTCCAGGGTGAGTATTTCTTAAAGTGGTGGGCTGGTCATGTCAGCAAGCACCCCTCAAGGCAAAAGACAGGGTAGAAAGGGGAAAAGATCAGTGAGGAATTTAATCAGATGCTGTGGTCTCACTCTTATGGAGAAGAAAGGCTTGAGAGAGCTGGAGGTCTGGTCAAACAAGTTCCTCAGTGCCACTTGGCCCCTGAAAACAGGAGCTAGTGGCTTTATCACCCTGAGCAATGAAGATGTGCCTGGGGCTGGCAAGTCACTGTTGAGATGTCACTGCAGCCTGGTGTCTCCAGTGCAGGGGCAGTACAGACTGGGTGCAGCTGCCAGGGAATCTGGACAGACATATTTACTATCAGGCCATCATGAGCCAGGGCACAGAGAACAGCTATGGCAAGGCTGAGTGATCTGGGATATGACAGGATGGAGTATGGGAAGTAGGTGGAGGAGTTATCTGGCCCCTTTTCTGCATTAGTTTTGGTCTTATATCAAACTCAGTACTCTAAAGACGAAGTATTCAGAGCAAAATTGGTGTGTGCATACACAATGTTTGGAGGGGCACCCCAACACTCTTCCTGTCAAGACCAGACTTTTGCAAAAAGAAGTGCAGCCCTTGGTGCAGCTGGAAAGACACTCTCTGTAGGTGTCTCATGTCCTAGAGCATTAAGAGCTTTGGATGTCACCAGGCGAGCATGATCCTGTCCTCTTCCAAGTGGCATAGGCATAACCATTCATCTGACCCTAACTTTGCAATCTGCAAATCCTTTTTCAATCCAAGGTGTGCTCTCATGTTGCATCTTTATTTGCTACTACTGCAAAGAATACCTGTTTAGAGAGGGGGAGAAAAATGCAACCACCAGGCAAAATGTAATCTCTTGCAAGTACCTCTTGCATTTACCTCCCTTTCTCATATTCCTGTCACTGTTCGAACACAAAAATAGATCACATATTTGGAGAAGCACAGCTACTGCTTTCTGAAAGTTCAAGCTATTTTCCCCACAGCCACAAGTCCCAGAATTTATCCTCTGCGGATCCCAGTTCCACTCATGTTTGTCCTCTCAGGCCTACTGTTCAGGTCAGCTTTACTGTCAGGACACCCTTGGGGAAGGTGGGGCACAAGGAGAGAACTGAGGAAAGAAGGTCCTCTGTCAAACCATACTTTGATAGTGGATGCATTAATGAAAGCCTGTCACAAGAGACACTAGTGCCATGGATAAACTGAGCTAAAGGGGCAGGAGAAGCCTTTTTAAATTAAACAAAATGAACAGAGGCAGTAGCATGTCCTAGTTGTAATTGTACAGCAAAGGTGAAAGCAATGTCCTTTTTGGCCTGAGTGGCCTCCTAAATGTATTGTCACATAAAAGCCTGAAGGGTGCTTTGCCCCCTCAGGAGGAARAGACCTGCTTCATAACCAGAGGTGTCATCAACATACACAGGAGTCGGTCCCCACGCTGTGGGCTGGAGACCATCTACCTTTCCACAGACCTTTCTCTGACGCCCTTTGTGCACAGATCCTTTTGTCGGGTGGCCCTTTCCCTTTTCTATATACACGCACTGGTTAGATTGGTCTGTGATGTCCAAGATGCTGAGGGCATCCACCACAGCCTAGGAGATGGCCCCGTTGCTCCCTGGCTTAGCCTACGAGCCCAGCATGGCCCACAGCCCTGACCCCAGGGACAGCAGAGGCACACTGCAGCTGCTGTGATGTTCCCCATACTGTGGACCCACCTGAACACTCCTGTGAGCACCAGTCCTGAGAGGAGACCCTCCTGCTGTCCTCGACATGTCCCAACACACTCACGTGACATGTATGATAAGCAGAGATGGTCACTATCCTTTGGGTCATGACTGGCCATTTTGACTAAAAAATTGTCTGATTTGAACAGTTATGTTTTTCAGTCGACTCCAAGTGACCCTAATAAAAATTCTCTTTGGATTGCAGCCAGACCATTGAAAAATATAGCATTCGGGTAGTTTCCAGTTATGCCTTCATTTGTCACCTTTCTATGCAATTAATGAGCTGAAAAAAGAGGCCAGTCTGTTTCTTGGTTTCCAACCCTTTTGCACTGCCAGAGCAAAATGAAGAGGCCAGAAGGCAGATTGGCATGTCCAGGGGCCCTGTAGTCTGGCCAGGCTCGGCAGGAATAGAGGTCCCTTCAATCCCATGAGACGGCTGACAGAGGTAAGAGCAGTGTCTGTGCTGCTATTGCCTATGCAGGAGCACAGCACAGCTCTGCACTGCCCTTCAGAGGAGGCATTTCAATGCAGTGACTTTGTCTGTTTTGACTTCCTTTTCTTGCCTTGCCCTGAAAACTCTAAAATTTGGATTTTCCTCAAGGTCACCAGTGGAGCCTTCAAAAGACAAATCTGAAATAAACCATACCTTCATCTTTGCCCCCAAATATCGGCCCTGATTCATGTGAAGATTTAAGAGCAGTGCCTAACTGGATGCCCCTGAGTGCTGTTCTACGGATTTTAAAAGCTCTGCTTACAGATGATGAGGTTAAAATCATGGGACTGAACAGGACCTCCTGGGCTGTTGTGTCACATCTTCTTCTGTCACACACAGCCATGTTATGCAATCCCTTTCATGGGCTTACAGAGCTCCAGTTCAAAGCTAGACAGTGTTTTGCTGCTAGGATTCCTGCAGGAAGGCCTTTGTGGAATTTCATTCCTCTAGCAGTCATTAATTTTGTTATTTCTGGTCTAAACATAGTCAGGGATAGTTTAGAGGCATTTGCTCCATGGCCAGCATTATCCTCAAGCTGAAATAACTCATCTCCCTGCTTAGGCGTCATGCTGGGGAAGAAGAGTAAGGGAGGGCAGCCATGTCCCCATGCAGCGTCCCATGCTGCAAGGACAGTCCTCACTCCCCCTGGGTGCCAGCAGAGGGCTGAGTTGGCACCCAAGAAGCTCCAGCAGTCAGGGCACCCTGCAGAGCACTGCCCATCCCTGGCGAGGTCCCAGCAGGACCTTGTCCCCTGACACCACTCTTTCCAGGCCTTTCTGGAAATATTCTAGCTGATGCCTCCTCCGTTTGCATTTGCCTTTTCTTCGCCATGACACATTTGTGGCTCAGAGCCACCTTATGCATGAGTGATCTATCTCTGTTTCTTTGTGGATGAGCTGCCAGCTTATAGCAGAAATTCTTGTTTCTGGTGTCCAAGTACATGATGGTGTATTCTTTACTGCTAAATTACATCCCATTTGTCTCAATCTCATTCTTAAGGGCACCCAGCTCCTCCTACATAATATTCCAACCCTTATCTGTACTAACAGTGACTCCCAAATTCATGTCATTTCTGCTTTCCTTCCTAGGATGGTTTAAAGAAAATACAGATTAAGATAGTGTCCAAGGCAGCTCCTTGATGAACTCCACCAGGAACTTACTGCCAAATTTTAATTTCCCTTTCAGCACAATCTGTTTTCTACCCATTGGCTGATTCTTGACCCAGACTAAGTCTCTTTTGCTGAACTACATCTTAATGCGCACATTCCTGCTTGGCAACAAGGAATCAGACAGACCTGGTCTCCCCCGTGTCCTGACTCAAGTAAGTCAGGAACAGACTACAGCTAGTTGTGGCAATAGACAACTAATAGACAACTACTAGACAGCTGGTAAATTTTTCCTCTATTTTATTTGATTTATCATGTGCTGTCTTGTAATTCTTAATTCCTTCCTTCAGAATTTGTTGTAACACCCTTCTCCCTGCTGAGGTCAGATGAAGTGGTTTGCAGCTCCCCGCATCGCCCTCCCCTCTCCCTTCTCCTACCTTGACACACAGCTACGAGGACGACTATTCTCCTGTCACCTTCCACAGTCCCAGGCTTGATGGCTTCATTAAAAACCCTAGATACCAGGCTTGCAATTTCAAATGCTGGTCCTTTCAGCACACCAAAATGGAGATTACCTTGTCCCCTTGACCTGGCGCATTCCTTCCTTACTTCTGCTTCTAACCCAGCTCATAAATTCCAGACCTTTGCATCCATCTCCATTTGTCCCATGTTTTTCACAGTAATTGTTACTGACAGAAAAGACAAAGTATTCAGTTCATGTTGGGGTGGTGCCTAGATCACCTGGGGTAAACCATGTATTTTTGCATATTTCCTCCTGCTAGATTCTTCTTTTTTTTTAACTGCTCTCCTTTTTTTCCCCTTTTGCTCTCTGTTGGTCTGCTCTGCCTTTTTAATATTACCATTACTAAAGTTTTATAAGCTTGAGCTGTTTTTTATGGGTATAATCTTCTTACAGTTCAGAATGTTTTCGCAATATTATCTTTATTTTCTCTCACATTCAGAGCTCTTTCTGTTGGCATGATGGAGCTGGGTTTAAAGCTTTAAGCAAGAGAAAAAAACTTTCTTCCTTCTTCCCCATTTTGAAGTGCTAAAACATTTTATGGTAGAGTGTGCTTGTGTGTCTGAGTGCAAAGAAAGCGGAGAAACAGAGAAAAAGCAATAGACAACTAATATTGCAGGGAAATGAACCCACTGCCATCCATTTGGTTCTCTTCTGGCCCTCCTGAACTTGTTTAGGAGTTACTTAGAGCCAGGTGCTAATCTACTATTACTGTGTGGGAAGCTGAGAGGCACCAGCTTTTTCAAGCTACAAGCTGGATACCTCCCTCAGTCACCAAGGTGACTGCATCTTGGGAAAAATCGGCCCTATGAAACATGGTGTACAAACTCCAGGGCAAAAGAGAAGGCCAGAGTTTGGTGCTGGTGGTGGTGATACTAAATGCTGTGCTTCAGCTGCCTCCAGGCTCCGTCTACCCCCATAAAACATCCCCCACAGATGCGACGGGGTGAAGAAACAGATCTGCTTTTCCAGGCTGTGGTGGGTGGGACAGGCACCCAGGCCACTTGTTTGAAAGAAGGATAGAGTAAAAAGCTCATCTTTTTGGCTCTTATCACATTGCCCCCAGTATGAGTTGAACTAAAATAAACAACAACTGTCACCCACACTGGTGACATTTTTTGCCTTTATTAAGTATATCTCCCACTACGTTCCCTGTGCAGAGTAGAGCATACATCAGTGTTGATGCAGGAGGCCCTGGGAAGGGATCAGAATTTGCAGGGTGCTTGAARATACCCCTCAGGTGTTCAAGGAACAGCACTAAACATGTTAAATACATGGCAATCTCTTTCTACTTGCTTTTGTAGGAAGCAAATGCACAACTTTTTCAATGCAGGGGGAGGTACACCTGTGCCCATTCACCAAATAAATCATTTCTTCTCTGTTGTGTCAGCTCAAATCCTGTGCCCTAAAGGACCCACACACTACGAAACTCCATTTTTTTTTGTCCCCAACCATTGCTAGTCAGCCTGAGACACCAACCTTTGAAATCATTTTAATAATGGCATCTTCCTACACCTTCTTAAAGCACCTTGCAAATATTTACCAAATTAGAGTACAGCAAATCTGGATGATGGGTGGTACTAGTTAAGAAAATGAGACAAATTGACATAATCTGCATAAGATTGTGCAGAAAGTCTATAGAAAAGTGGAACTTTCCCACTTACTAATTTTGAACCTCTATCCAGTCAATATAACAAAATGCAATTAGCCATTGCCTAGCCATTTTACCTCCAGGCAGACTTTGGTGCTTTCAGAATCTGCTCACACTTCTGTGAAGCATCAATTCCCTGCCTCTTCACAGCTCTGTGCCCTCCTGGCAGCAGGTGGGTTAAAAATGAGCAGAGAAGATCACTCAGTTATAAATAGGAAAAAGACAGTTTCTCTGACTTCCATTTTCAGTCATGCCTGCTTTGCTTTCTTTTGAGGAAGCTATCGTGGCAATTAAACCTTAACTCAGCCACTAAATGGCATCGTGACATGAGCTTCCCACACAACCTCACGTGAATGCCCCATTCAGAGTCTGTTACAAAATGCAGCACAAGCTGGTGTTGTTTACTACTGTGAAACTCCAGCAAAGTTACTTATAATCACCACTTTCCTGTGGTATGATATGCATCTGGCATGCAGGTATCTGTTGCACRTACACCATCAAGAACAAGCTGCTGTGTACTTCTCATGGCAGACAGCAAGAGGCCTCATGTTGGCCTTAAACAGGATCCAAACCAGCCACATTGGTGTGCTCTCTGAATAGGCAAATCAGCTGTGTTCATCTTCCACAGTCAGGCACCAGAAATGGGCAGAAAATTTGGCCTGGGCCTTTGGAAGTGCACCCAGTCTGGAGAAGGAGCAGGAAGTTTAAGAAGGGCAGGACATCTCCCGCTCTCCAGCCCCATGCCAGGCATGGGCCCCACGGTCTTAAGCATTGCTTGTCTGTTTTTTGGGTTACTGTACAGAAATCCTGGTTTCTGAGACTGGCTGAACAGAAGCTCAACAACACAGAGGTGCCTCAAGGGCATTCACAAGTCAGCACATTTTCCTCTTGCAGGAAAATACCAAACCTGTGGATCCATGCTGCATGACACCTGCATGCCCACTCCCAATCGCTTGCTACTGTTGCAGTGTTGGTGTCCCCCTCTCTGCACATGGGCACATACAGTGACTGCTCTGCTCCCCCGTGCTCTGCTCAGGAGCCCTCAAGGAGAGGGTGAAGGTAAGGCATGTCGTGCCCTTCCTCTTCAGTGCAGGTCAGGGTATGGGCAGTGAAGAGTTTGGCTCTCTGGACTGGCACAGATGTGGTGAGATGAAGGGCAGAGCCACAGCTGCACTTTTTTCCGCTTGCAGCTGGGGGACAGGACCCAGGAGCCAGACAACCCTCACAAAAACCCAAAGGAGGCTCCTAATTCCCCTGCAGAAATTATATTTACATGAATGCAGAGCAGAACTGGGGAGAAGTCTCTGTTTCTCACGAGGGCTATTTCTCTAGGATTGAGGATTTGGTGGAGAAAATTTCTCACCCTCCCGGGGCGCCTCTTGAACTGCCCAAGAGGGAGAGCACTTTTCATTGGGAGAAATATTTGATGAGCAGCTTCATTCATTTTCAGCCAATTAGCGCTGGGTAAAGCAATCATCAGAAAACCAGACATGAGCTATCAACCTCATTTAAAGCCTAGGAGGGTACATTTACAACAGCCAATGCTCTATGAATATAACTACAGCTCCCATACACACTGTGCACAGGATTTGGTAGAAAGTGTGTGTTAGTTACACTGGCCTGTACTGCAAATAATGTTTGTGCAAAAGATTTATGCCTCCTAAGCAATTTGAGGAAGATTTGGAAGCCTTAGGAATGTTTCCATAATCCCCTGGGCTGGTTGTCTGTCCATCTTTCAGGAGATGTAGGGTGCTCTGAGCCTGCTGTATGGGCTTCCTTGCAGCTGAACCTCACTTTCTTGTGCAGCGCTGGATTTACATCTGGTGGAGGTGATGCCCGGCTGCTCCAGCGGGCTCCTTTTTAGCGTAAGCGTGTCCCACCTCGCAGACATCTCTGTCCCCCTCGGTTCTGGCATCTTAGTGCTGGGCTGGATGGGGGCAGCCAGTGGGGAGCAGGGCTGTTAATACGGAGCAGTGAAGGAAATCTTCCACCAAGCTTGCCCATGCCCAAGCTTCCTAAAAATCTTAGAAACTCACAAGCCAGGAAACCAAGGGAAGCTGACCTGTTGCCTGGCAAATTTTGTTTCTGTTCATGGGCTGCTTTTTCTTTTTCTTGTGAAAAATCAGCTGTTCAGAAAAAAATCCCTGGCAAATACTTGAGCCACTGGCAACCCTGCTTCTTGTCCCTGCAGAGATGGAAGGTGACAGCACAGCCATCACAAGAGCTCAGTCCCTACCAGTGACAAAAAGAGAGCTTGGTTCTACCTGTCACAGCTTGGATGGGCCAGCATCCTTCTCCTGACCAGCCCTGGCAGCACAAATTTGCTGGTTTCCATCATATCCAGCCGCTCACATCTTTCCAGAGGAAACTGGGGCAACAGGCTCTGCTCTGCGTCTCTAACTAGCTTCCACCTTGGCAGAGGATAAGACATGGCTTGATTTCCTATTTATCTGGAGTTTCTCAGTTGCATGGTGCTGGACAGGAAAGCATCTTTACACATCTGTAGCACAGAAGTCACACAATGAAAGTGTCAGGTGTGGGCCTGGGAGTTGCGGCACGGCTGCAGATCCACTCAGCCCAGCTGGCCTGGCTCCCATGCGGAGCAGGGGCTGAGAGGTGCCTTACGCTCCACTWATGAGACTGGTGCAGATTTGGGGGGACCCTGCTTGAGAGCACAGCACTGAAGGAGCGCAAGATCAAGAACTTCCCTTCTCATGGCTTCTCCCACCTGCTGTGTGGGCAGCTTTGCGGGAGTCCTCCCGGCCTGCCACTGAGCATGGGAATCATGGGACAGAGCTGGAAAAACATCTTTTCTCTCCTCCATGCCAGAGCAAGCGCAGCCCACTCCATGAAATGCAAGGTGAATCATTCTCAGACAGAGCATGCATTAAATCAGGGGTTGAATCCTGAACCCCTCGCCCTGGGCAGGTTCCCAGTGGGTTCCCCCAGGGTTTTGCTCAGACTCTCCTCACCCTTCAGGCTTACATCCAGACCCTGCCACACAAACTCAAGCAACACTCAGCTTCCCTGAAGGCAAGCAGCCAGCTAATGCTGGGGGACCTGTGGCTGAGGGGCTTCAGCTTCATTACACAAGCTCTCAGCTGCAATATTTATACATTTTAAGAGTGCTGCGATGCTCTGGAGGACAGTCTGCTTATCTAAGGCATTCCCGGTGCAGGACTCGAGCAGGACAGCCTGTGGCCTGGCTAGATCTCAGCTGCCCTTGGAAATCTCATAGGAATCTTTGTTAGGACTGATAAATGTCAACAGAAGGATCTGAAGTACAAGCAGTTACTTCCAGGTTTGTTTGTTTTTCTTATTTCTACAAAGGCACACAAAGGGTCCACATGCAATCTGCAAAGAGTGTTTCTTATAAAAATAAATAAAAAGCCCTCGCTGTTCAAAATCAGCTTCCCTCCAGGTCTATTTTAGCCCATTGCCTTAGCAGCAGCTCCTTCAGAAGCTGGGACTCTGATGATGAGAGTTAGTCACTTTTGTCCCTCAGCAGGCGTCTCGGTAATTTTCCCCAGCCAGTTACGTCAGTAAAGCCCTGCACCATCAGCCTTCTCGGATTATGCAAGCTACATTCACAGATATGGTCGGGGTTGGTCTTTTTAACCTTTATTCACCTGCTCATTGCAACAAGTGCTAAAATAAAAGCTTTGCTGATAAAGCCCAGTAATATACTGAAAAAAGAAAAGCGTGACATCAGTAATAGATTATATTTGTGGGAAATTGAAAGAAGAAGCAGAGAAGCCAATTGCAGCCTATAGGCACGGCTGAATCTTTAGCAGTACCGTCTTTTGAAAAGAAGAAAGGCACACTTTTCTAGTTCATCCAGGCAAAGCAGGGAACAAACATTTTACCTGGAGTCTCAGGTTATTAGCCAAACAGTTTGCAGCCATGGGTTTTGCGAGATCAATCTGCCTCTCAGCTTCCAGTGAGATACCCAAGAGCTGGTTCTCAGATTGTGAAAAAACTCCTGAATTACAAGGCAGAAGCCTTCTACCTTTTTTTTGTTGTTGTGTTTCTTTATGGCTATGTGCATCTATGGAAAAGGACATTGGTGGGGGGAAGATGTGAGCAGTTTGTTTCACCAGGAGCATCTGGAAACGTTTTTATTCATCCAGTTCCAGTCTCTCAGTAGCCCCAGCCTTTCCTCCATCCCAGCTATACCTGAGTGATAAAAAAGCGGAGGACTGGGATGAATTCGCTTGGCTGGGTGTCCTGTGTTCTCAAGAGATAAATGTTCCACCGTCCTCCAAATAATCAGAAAAGTCCCCATTTTGACCTTCCTGTTCTGTCAGCTGCCAGTTTTCCCTCCTGTCACTCTCACTCCAGACGCTTATGGCTTGTGTCTAACAGTCTCTCTGCAGGGATCATCCTACAGATCCCTCCTTTTGGTGGACTCCGAATCCTTCTGAGTCCAAAAGATAATTTTTGAGACCTCTCCAATGCTCTGGGATGCTAAAATTCAGAGATGTTGTGACACACTCCCATTTTTCCTCCTTGCCCAAAGACAATCTTTCAAATATCAAAGAAGAGGAAGGGTGGGCAAGAAGCAGGGGTCAGATGTGTTAAAAATGTGTACAGTGGGAGCTGTTTTCTCCTTGTGGTCCTATGCCAAGTTCAGTTCGAGTTAATAGGTTTATATAGTTTGATTCTGTGATAGTTCTGACCATTTGATTCTGAAACTCGTACTAAACCTGGCTACGATGAGAAATAATGGACTGTCCAGTTGGATTTTCTTAGCATATAGAAACTTCCTGCCTATCGGGACAGAGGTGTACCAGGCAAGAAAGAATTAAAGCTGTGTTCAGCTGTGTTTCAGTTGATGTAGGTTCATGCAGCAAAGTTTTCAATAGGTGCTCAGTGCAAAATTTCACATACTGTTTTCCCTGTGGATACCATGATTGCTAGGTAAATGGTGTAAAAAAAAATCACCTATCAATTCCAGCTGTCAACATGACACAAGAGTAAATGTTAATATCCATATTCCTGAGCGTAAGAGGAACTTGTTAGCTGGAGGTGTTCTCATTGAAGTGATGAGCTGAGCCCTAGAGTTAAAACTGGTTGTTTTTTTTCCAAGAAAATAGTTTATAGGTCCCCAAACCCTGGAATTCTGGATTGAATGAAACTGGCAGTAGATTTGTGCTCGTTGGGCAAATATTTCTGTCCAAAGAAAAAAACATTTTCTTTTTGACATTTTCAAGAAAACTGCTTCTTGATGGGATGTTTCAAAACTTCCCCAACATCACTAAAAGGATAAAGAAAAGAGAGAGAAAGACAAAGACAGAAACAAAGCATTTATTTTAGATTGAATTAAATACTTTAACTGACTCAAAGTTGTCAGGGTTTCTCAGCTGGCAAAGAAACAAAGACATTCCTTTGTATCAATCTGAAATGACTCTTTCCTTCTTTTATTTGGCTCAGCCAGCAAATAAAACATATCAGGCAGTCACACAACCTGGGGTAGTGCACCTTGAGGGAAGACCTTGAAATCAGGACGACTCTGCCAGCATATGCTGGGCAATCTTTAAGCTACAATATTTATGATATGTTATCTGAAGCGATGCTAAGCAAATGTGGAAAAAGCAGCCTCTTTCCCACCTTCCCCCTGCTCCCAAGCAACAGAGCAGTAGATAAAGCTTTAAGCTTAAGTCACTAATGCCAATCCACTGATTAGCAAGTGGCATGCCAGTGTTTACGTGAGCTCCTGAGGGACGAGAGCAGCTGCCTCCACAAGCCAGCAAGAAGCTACCAAGCCTCATGGGCAGCCAAGCCTGGGCTAATGTGTGCTGGGCTAATACCAGCTTGCTAAATGTTGGTCCACCCAGTATTTGTCTCCAGGGCAGAGAAAGCTCCAGGAGAGCTTGCTCCTGCCTGAGATCCTGCCTGCAGGAAGGAAACCTAGGAGTTGTGTGAGGCCAGGGGCATGCGTTTGGGGCTCCAGCCTGCCTCCAAGGCTGTCCCATTACATGCACAGCACCAGCCCCGGGGAACAGCACCTTCAGGAAGGCCAGGCATAAGCAAGTCCCACGCTGGTCCCAAGGAGTTTTCTTCTTGTACCACATAATCTCATGTTCTAATCCCTCTCAATTGTTCAATGTCAGGCACTAAATGGCTTTTGAAGTGGTATGTTTCAACCCTAAGTGCACAGCACTGTGAAATATTTAATACTAGGATGCCGTATTTGTGATGGGCAGCATTTTTAATGAATGCTGGTCACGGCAGGACCTTTGAGGACAATGCAGCGAAATAGCACTCTTTTGGCTCACTAAGAAAACTGCTTGCAAGGAAGATGAGCAGGTAAGAAGCAATGAGGGAGCTCTTTATGACCTCTGAATCAAGAAGAACTTCCCTGAATTAATGACTAACACTTATACCTAGAAGTAGACAAAGTGTTATTAGGGGGATTAACAGTAGCCAGGGAATTTTCCTTAAGCATGGAACTGCAAACCAATCCTTTGACACAGTCTTCATTAGGGAAGGATCTGTTGATCCTTTTGGGGCTGAAAATTTGAAAGTATGAGGAAAGTCCACCCAAATTCTCTCTGGCCCTTTGTCAGCTCTAGCTTTCTGATGCCTACAACAAGGCATCACGGTTTGGCTGCGGACAAAAACGGACTTTTGGGGATTTGCTATGTTATGTTAATGTTTCCCATGATGATTGCTTTATCTATATAGATACCAGCCCTGTTCTCCCCAGGATCTGCAATGTGCCACAGCTGTAGCATTTAAATATGGAGCTAGATGTCCACAAATACAAGGTTAGCACTAACCTGGTACTCCCATAAGGTTCTTTTTTAATGAGGACCTTTCCCATGCTTAGTAATGCAAGTAGCACACATGCTCAGTGGCTAATAAACCTGCTCATAGAGCGCTGAGAGACTGCTTTCAAGTGGGGAAGGCAAGGGCAACACGCTTTCACACACAGTTACCACATCTGTGACTCCAAGAGCTTCCTTTCTGCTAATGACATTTTCGTCCACTTTTGCTATCACCTTCCTTGTCTGTCCCATATGAAGCATTTCTGACACACACAGTAGCGCCTCTGCAATGCTGTTTGTCCTTTGCAGAGCAGAACTGCAGGAGGGGCTGGATCCAGTTTTTGCACTGGGGCCATGATGACGGCCCCAGCACCCTGGGGGAGGGCGCTGGCCCAGGCACCAGGATGGGTTCAGCAGCATGTGGGAAGTGGAGGGACACTTCCCTGTTATCCCATGTGCACAGCAGCAGCTTGTGTGAAACACACTGTTCCCTGGACTTCCCATGTGGCCACTCCGTGCTCTTGCCAGTTGCCCTTCTATTAAGCGCTAATTCAATTTTCAGCTTCAGTCCTTGATCCTTTCGTGCTGCCTCCTGAGCTGCTTTGCACCGACGTCTGCTGATGTCAGCATCTTGGGAATCAGGAGGGGAGGACACCAGGGCTACAGAAACTGGCAGCGAAGGAGGAAGTCTCTGTGAGTCACCACCTCCTCATGCCATGCAGCCGGGCATGCGCTGGGAAGTGTGCGCTCCCAGGCAAACTTCCCAAATGATGAGAGAAATGTTATGAGTGGGCATTACACAGCTGTATCTCTGCACAGGATTAAAATTTTCTGTCAGTGATATGAGAAGTCGTCTGTCATGCTCTGAGTGGAAGATTAGTGAGCTCAAACTCAGCATGAAATTCAGGAAGAAAATCCTATCACATACCGAAAAATTTTGCCACATACTATAATCCTCCTAGAGGGTGCTGAATAACAAGCAATATAGCCTTAAGGGTCCCTGCTTCACTATCTCAAGCCAGGTCCTAGATACCATACTTCCACAAGTGAAGCTGATCACTCTTGTTTCAGCCATCACCACTGAGTTTACCATAGGCCTGATCCGGTTCTTGCTGATGTCAATGAAGAACTTTCTACTGATTTCAGTGTCTCTGGCACTGGTCACGTGCAGGTGGGCCATCCTTTCTCTTCTCTGTTCTTACTCACTCCTTCACCTCATGTTTCTTAACCCCCACAGGGAGAAACAATTGGGGGAAAAGCTACACCGACTTGGGAAATCATCCATTTTTGACTGTGCTCAAGAACAAAGCAAGCACCAAGAAGCCCACAGGGCACAGCCAAACACTGCTGAACTTCATCATTTGCATTGCCTCAGGTTGCAATGCTGGTAAGGCTTTGTGTGCAGCCTGCATTACCCAAGGTTGTTCAAACGCTGCTCTACGTCTGTTGTTGGCAATTTTCCTCATCTCATCCTACAACTGCTGCCTGCCTGGGGTATTTCCCACAAGTCCTGGAGTAGGACAAGACCATTAGCCTAGCCATATTACTTACTTACTTACTTACTTACTTAATTCCTTCATGCATTTAGACTCAAAATGAAAAGGCATGAACCTGGGAATACACAACCTTTCAGCTCTTACATGTGGCACATGACTCCAGAGCCAATTTATGCACATCTCTAGGCCCAAGAGGTCTGAAGTTTCACTTGGCAGTAGATGGAGAGGTTTTCAGCCACTACAGCAGTGCTCTTGGGACTTGTATTCTCAGCTTTGGTGACAAGGTCTGAATGTAATCTTCCCCTGAATTCATTTCCTCTCTTTCTGTCTTATGATTCATGTTACTTTCAGCTGAACCTTGCCATACTGCTGGAGCTGGCTCATCTCCACATGCAATGTCACCATCATCCCTTCCGAGATTTCTCTTCAACGGACTCCTTCTTCTGTCACCAGTCAGAAATCTCACAGTGCCAAATGACAGGGCAATGCAATATGACAGGAACCAGGAAGGCTCACAGCTCCCTACCCCTTCCACCATGTATCGTGTGCATACACAAATACAAACTCTCAAGTATTAGTTGCTGGACTATGCTTCAGGACAGCAGCAGGCAGCAGGCAGTATGGAGAACAGACAAGCTACTACTCTATACCATGGACATAAGAACTTCACAAAGCTTCATGGTCCTTGTGGCAGACAGAGAAAAGGGAACTGGTATTATAAAGGATCTAAAACAACTAAGAACAAGTAAAAAATCAGTTGGGTTGAAGCAATTCATAAAGCAAAGAGGTTCTGGGTAACCTCCTCAAAGCTGGGAAAAGGGAAGGATGCACGTTGCTCTCTCCCACAAGTTCACTTTCAGCCTTACCACACAGAGGCCAAAATGAAGTGTAGCTGCAGAGAGGGAACATTGCCCCTGAGATCCTGTGTGGATCCTGGGGTATGTCCTAGTCCTAGAGCTGCTTTGCTCACCTCCGGCACCTCCCCTGCAGCAAGGAGAGGAGAAGGACCAAAGCTTTTGTACATCACATATAAAAAGCAATTCTGCTTCTGTGTGCAATGGGATGKGGTTAAAACATTTTGAATCAAGGGGCAAGAGACAAAGAAAAATCCCTGTGAAGGGATCTTCGCAGACAAGACAGAAAAAGAGCTTATCAAAAAGCCATGAAGCTGTAGTAGGATCCTTTCAAGCTTGTCATTTACCCAGAGGAGATGCTTAACATTACATCAGCATTGCCCTAATTATGCAAATTGCTCATTGGTTTGTGCACTAGGATATCCAGCATTTTATTTGCTTTGTTCAAAGTTCCTCAGCAGTCCCAGCCTCCTGGCTAGCATTTGGCTCCTTTGTGTTGGATGTGCAATGAGTCATCGGGGACAACACAGAGGTTCACAGATGCAGGATTTGCATTTCTGAACTACCCCTCCCAGCTCATGCACACCTGTTTTAAAAGCATGTTTTGTTTCTAAGGCAAAAGGGATGGGAGATCTCAGGAAAATGGTTACAGTTAAGGCAGTCTTTCATGATTCAGTTACAAATCCCACTTCAACCCTTGTGTTAACAGCTGTGCAAACAGAAATGGCGAGTGGCAGCAATGTTGGATTGGCTACCTGTTTAGAGTTCACCTTCTACAGCTATACTGTGATTGATCAGAGCTTGCCCCACCTCCTATGTGTTAGGCATCAATCTGCATCCTTCACGGTGTAGCTGTGCTCCCATGCTCATGGAGCATGAGGCATGCTTATCCTCCAGAGCGGGTCCTCCCCTTTGGGACTGTGAACATGGGAAGGCGGCACAGAGAAGTTGACACCATCACTCAGCCTGTGCCACAGATAAGCTGGGAATTGCATTGCTGGCTGGCGAGAGCCATCCTGGCCAGAACTACAATTCTGATAAATCTGTTGGGAAAATAGTTCCAGTGGTCTCCTCAAGGAAACCAACTTCCCACGCCCATAGACCATGCAACATAGGGAAAAGGTCTTCATTTCTTTTCAAGATTCATTTGGAAAAATCTATTGAGAAAGTTCAAAGCTAAGAAAAAAAATCCTAAAAGCATCCTTCTCACAAATATGAAAAAGACAGCAAGAGCATTAGCCAAGTATTAGGTATAGTAAATGGCACCTTAACAGAAAAGAAAGGCTAGTTTTAGTTCAAGATGTTTCTAGCTTTTTGCCCTGATCCTGCTGCTAGACCTGTGCAAGGAAGCTTTGAGCCCAGGAAGATCCCCAAAATCTGTCGAAACTGCTTGCAAAACCCCAGCTTATGCTACAATTGAGCTACAATCTGTGCCAGTATTAACAATTTTTCACTACAAGCTAATCGCAGCAGCCTTCTTGAACTGGACCCTACCTTCATAAATTCAACAGTAATGCTCCTATTGAACGCAGGGCCTGCAGACTAAGCCTCACCAATTAATGCTCACTGATTTATTCACATATATATTCACCACAAGGGTACAGAAGCCTCAGCAGACACTATGCAAATAATGTACAGTAATAAATGCAAATGCCCCACTTGAATTTACAACATCAATATTCATGTTCTGAAAATTAAGATCTTTCGTCTATTAGCATATAGCTATTAATGGCCAGTAAAAAGGACTGTAGCTGTATACAAACAAACATTTCCCTTCATAGCAAATCAGCAACAACAGTCTCACAAAAATTGCTGTTTCCTAAGAGAAAACTAAACTCTGCAAAATCTGCAGGGAGCATATTTTGTGCGAAAGTAAAGAACTTCCCATGCTGAAATACGTAATTATCTCAGGAAACCACTTCATTATTATTTTTTGTTTTCTCATGTCTGAAATTTTTATTTTTAGGTGAATCTTTTTCATGGAAAATTTGTCCTGAAAGCCAATAGCGCTGTATCTCCTTTGAAATCCCAGCTCCCAGGCTTTCTAGGGTATCTGAAAGCTACATTCTCAAGTGTTCACAACCAGGTGAGCATTTATCCTTGGCAACATGAGATGCTGCCCTAGATTTTCTGGCGGAGTTGTTATTTCCAGCCAATAATCTCATTGTCTGTTAAACCTCCTGGCCAAATCAGATGATGTCACTGCTCCCTAGATGCTGCGAAACCCCAGTCCTCTGAAAACATACCATTACAGGGCTGAGCTGTGGGCAGAGCTGCCAAAGGGTGGCCATGAGAGCCCCCACGAGTCCTAATAAAGCGGGGCACTGATGTGGCACTGCTGGACAGCCACGAACCGCCGATTCCCTCATCTTGGTGTCCTCCTGGTTGGTGTTGGGAGATGGCTGTGGGGCCCTGCTGTCTTGGGGTCTTGGGGCATAACTCTCCCAATTTGCTAATGTCTTTCCCATATTGGGGGCCCAAAACTGGACACAGTTCATAGATGAGGTCTAACAAGTGCCAACCAGAGGGAGACATTCACTTCCCTCACTCTCCTGGCTGTGCCTCTGTTCATACAGCCCCAGACATGGCTGGTCATTGCCGCCAGGGCACGCTGTGGGCTCCCATCAAGCTCACTGCCCATCACAACCCCCAGGACCTTTCCTGCAGAGCTGTTCCCCAGCCAGGCCATGCCCAGCCTGCACGATGGCCAGGGCTCCCTTCTTCCTGGGCTTTGCATTTGTCCTTGCTGAATTTCGTAAGGCTTCTGCTGGCCCATCCCTCCAGCCCATCCAGGTCCCTCTGGATGACAGCCTTGCCCTCAGACATACCAGCTGTTCCTCTCAGTTTCTTGTGRTCTGCAAACTGGTGAGAGTGCACTCCACTGCCTCTTCTGAGTCATTGATAAAGATGTTAAGCGGGACAGGTCCTAACACAGGTCCTAACACAGACCCCCACTTTGTTACTGGCCTCAAGGTAGAGTATGAACCATTGGCCATGACCCTCTGAGCCCAATCATCCAACAGTTTATCTACCCAAGTATCTGTGCACCATCCAGACTATAACATCCCAACCTGGATGCAAGAGTATTGTCAGAGAGAGTACTGAAAGCCTGGCTAAAAGGCTCACCTGCCACTCCAGACATTTTAACATAGAAGACAATCAGGTAGGTCAGGTGTGATTTACCCTTGGTCAATCCATGCTGACTGTTCCCAATCACCTTCTTCTCCTTCATGTCTACAGAAATGTGGTACAAGAGGACTCACTCCATGATTTTCCCAGGGAATGAGGTGAGGCTGGCTTGTCCGTCGTTTCCTGGACCCTCTTTATGGCCTGTTCTGAAGATGGGTGGAACATCTGACTTTCTCCAACAGCCAGGCATTTCCCCTGACCTCCACAACTTTTCACATATGACAGAGAGCAGCCATGCAAGCACATCACCCATGGGTGCAGCCTGATGGGTCTCATGTGTGTGCTGAGTTTTCTCAAGTAATCCCTGATTCAGTCCTCATCCACAGCTGGTCATTCTCCTCCTTGAACCCCTTCTCTAAGCACACAGGCCTGGGAGACCTTCCTGGTGAAGACTGAGGCAAAGAAAGCAATGAGTATGCCAGCCTTCTCTGTGTCCAGTGCCACTGAATTTTCTGCCCCACTCAGCAACAGGCCTGCATTTTCCTCGTTCAGCCTTTTATTACTAATGCAGTGGTAGAGGCTCTTCTTCTTGCCCTTGACATACCTTATAAGCGACAACTCTAGGTGAGCTTTGGCTTTCCTAACAAGATCCCTGTGTGCCCTGTAGTGTTTCTAAATTCCTTCTTGGTAGCCTGTCCCTGCTTGCATCTCCTGTACACTGTCTTTTGCATTGGAGGTCAGTCGTGATTTCCTTGATTATGTGTTGTCTATAGCCGTTGTTCCACTGTGCTGAAGGTGGGACCCAGCAGCTTTCTTCTAGTGGAAGAGAGGGAGAGATGCATCACTTGTATAAATTAACTTGTAAATTAAATTGTAGCTTCATAAAGTAGCTCTGCAGCACATAACTATCTCTTACAATCTAGTGAAAACTAGCCAGAAAGAAAGCAGAATGCTTTTTAGAACTGAACATGAGAAGAGCACAAAAGGAGAAGCAGCAAGATTTGCCCCCTTTTCTGTTTATTTATACTCAGTACTGCTCTTTTGCCCAGCAGGTGAAGTAAGAGATGGCTGATAGTGGGCACTGTAAGATGAGATGTAAAGGTGCGTTTGCAGCTAATTTAAAGTAACAGGAAGAGAGCACATTACATCTGATTCAAAATGCTGACTTTGCCTGCCCTACAGAGCATCTTCTGCTATATAATTACAGATCAAGTATCATGTTCATTCAGATCTCAGTGGATCAATAGCCTAGAGCCTCCCTCTGAAACTTCATTCTTACTCCTGAGCCTAAAACAAGCTGATCAGTGCTTCTCCTGTGGCCTCAAGCRTTGAAGGAGGACCAAAGGAAGATCAAAGAAAGGGCATAGCAGCTAAAAGGCAAGAGGAGCTCTGGCTTCCTGGGGCTGAAAATCCATTTGTTAAAATGCTCTATTCAAAAAAGAAAAAAAAAAACAACCCCTCCCCCCCAAACCAACAACCCTTCCTCCCAACCCCCACCAGTGAACTTTCGGATCCTCTAGACTGTTGTGTGGCTGGTAGTTTTCTATCAGAACTCAGCACATACACAGCACAGCTTATTTTACAGCAACAAAAAGCTCCCAGATGATTTTATAATGCAGAGGAGTCTGGGATCTGGGCCTATTTCTGCTGCCCTTCCTTGAGCAGGCAGGTTACTTGTGGAAATAAAGCTACTTGAGTGAAGAGAGAGAGGGCTACCAGAAAAAGCAACTCGGTGTAAATGGCTTTCCTATGCTTGCTGGCTGGGGCAAAATTTCATTAACAAAGTTATTTAATGTATGTAATGTAAAGTAAAATGAGACTGGTTTTGGAAATAAGTTGTCATACCTGGCATGGTCTGACGAGTGAGGCAAGCCCCACTATGCAGGGAGAGGTGCAATGATGGGATGGGAATTAGGCGGCTTGCTTTCCACAAATGCCAAACCGAGCTCTGCGGGGAAGGGTCACCCTGGGTCTGCCTTGGCGATATGCTTCGTGTTCACGCCAGTTCAGAGAGAAGGGTTTGCGGCACATGAGGAGCGCAAGGGGAGGTTAGCCAAAGGAGGAAACATGCAGGTGTCAGCTCCTGAGGAACACAAATGCACACACATTACCATCAGTATTGATGACTTAGCTGGAGGCAAGCCATGGGGAAAATTACAATGATGTGCCATAAAACCAACATATCAGGAGAAGCCAAACTTTTTTAGCTTCCAGTAGAGTTCTTCTAAGAGAAAATGAAGCATCTGTATGTGTGATTCCCAAAAGACAGCAAATGGAGCTGCTTCAGGTACCTCGGAAGAAGCCCTGAGGCTGAAGGACCTGTTTGGATCCCACAGGACAGGCAGCTGAAGAAGAGCTCCCTGTGGCAYGTGCTGAGGAGCCAAGACTCAGGACACAGGCTCAGGGACAGATATTGATTCACATAAGAGACTTTCCCAGAACTAAACTCAGCATGAGGGAATTTTGGCTCCAGTCCTCCACAGGGAGCATGTCAGCAGGTACACAAGGGAGCTGGGTGTCCAAGCCTCTTTCTGCACACAGTCCCAGTGCAGCAATCAGTCCCAGGAGAGCTGGGCATTTGGAAAGGCTTTCCTAGTCCCATTAGCTGTGGCTTGGCACACAAGCAAKGTAAGGTGAAGCTCAGAGGCCACTACTGCTAGCACCAATCCGTCTACCACAGTGGCTTCACCATACAAAATGTTCCCTGCTAGTCCTCACACAAGCCCTCTCCAACACATGTCCCCATCTCCACGCTGTAATGCAACACTCCTAACTCATGCCAGCACCACTCTTTATAGAGCCATGTTTATGGAGCCTCAGGGAGCCAATCCAACTTAAAAAAAAAAAAGAAGCAAAAAAGCAAAAAAAAAATTTTGCAAATAAAAGTTCAGTGAGCCCTCTTCTTTGGCTCATGGCATGGCCCAACAAGCACCTGAGGGGTGTCCTCTTGCAGAGCAGGGACAAGCACTGCAGGTCGGGCAGGAGTGGTCAGAATACTTTTGGCACGTATCGTTGCTGAACACTTCGCATTGCTAAACTGCAGCCAGAGGGGCTAATTTGGCCAGCTGCTCCTCCATTATAGGTGATAATGCAGGAGATGGAAAGAGCCCAGATTGCTTATCAGAGTCTAGGGCAGATTTGCCAAGCTGGCAGCAGAACCAAACCTCTCCTCCTGTGCACCACCTTCTCCTAATTTCAAGCTGAGCAGGTTTGGAAGTCAGGGGAACATAATGGCTTTGGGGCCTCTCTGCCCTGTGGTCCCCTCACTGGCAGCATGGTTTTTGCCATATAAAACTGCATGCTAGCTGGTCATCTTTTACAGCAAGCTGCTGCCTTAGAAATATTTTTCTTTTCATGTATAATTTGCAGAGTAATGTTCCATCTTTGAGGACGATGGACTGTATTAATAGGACTCCAGCCTCCCTTCAGGGGCTGGTTCTTACTTTCCTTCAAGGACTGTCACCCAATCCTGCTCAAAACATAGCTCAGGAGAGATTATGTGACTATGGACGTCATCACTGCTAACAATTGCGCACTCTGCTTTGTGTTTTTTCCCTTCCTTTTTTTGCCAAGTTATCCTAAGAGGCAGTTTCTGACTGGCAATGTGAAATGTTACCTTTATCACTTCTCCCCAGCACCAACAGTATTATAGGTTGTCAGTCTAAAAAAAGCAGCATTGTTTGACTGTGCAGAGCAGGCATTGCAACAGAATCATAGACTCACCATAGCAGACGCGAGAGGTGGAAAGGGCCCTATTAGGTGTTGACACAAATGCGCTGCACTTCATTTTAGACAACTCTTGCAAAGCTAAGCCTGCTCAGACATTTGTAGACGTATACAGATATCTGCACACGCAAAGGCAGTGTCTTTCAGCGAAGATCCATCTGCATCAGCGTTCCCCCCCCCCTTCTCCCCCCGGGTACAAACACAATGGTATGAGGGGGGGGAAAAAGAGAAAAGATTGCTCAGTGCTGAAACATCACCGGTGACGCAGATCTCTAAGTGGGTCAGAAGGAAAAGCGATGTTAATGAGTTTACATGAGAAGTTAAAAAAAAMCAACAATGGTGAAGGTGAAGGGAAGACAAAGCCAGGGGTTTGGAGTATGCTGAGTTTGCAAGTGAGTAACAGGATGCGAGTCTTTCTCCCCTCCTCCCCGGCGTGGACCATTTTATTTCTTAACTACAGATATGAAACAGACGGGGATAAAGAGAGGACAGGCCCAGTTGGGGATTATATAAAACCAACAGCTACGAAGTTTCCATAATGAAATTTGATTCTTGCGGAGCACATGTGTGCTCTGGCTCTTGACTATCTCACACCAATCAGTTGAGTGCACGGTACACTTGTTATCTCCAAGCAAGCCTTTGCCGATACGCCATTACAAACAGGCACACAATTCAAGGACCATTGCAGAAGGCAGAATCTGGATTTAGGGCTGCCATATTTCATGGCTGTGTATGAGGTGCTAGCAGTTTCAAATGACTTCTCTGCAAAATGAAAAAAACTAATGGTACTGCTGTTAGTTTCCCTCTCTGTCATCTTAAGAAGACAGAGCTACTCCCCACCATCAGCATTAGGACTCACTGAAAAATGTCAAAAGCAATCATTTTCTCTATTAAATCTTTCCTTTGGGCTGCAACATTTTTGTACATGAAAAAAATCCACAAGGGGCTAAAGACAAGCCACATAATAAGGCATCTTTGGAGTGACAGAATCATAGGAGCATTGGTTGAATGGGACTATGGAGGTCATCTTGCTCAAACCCCCTCAAAGCAGGACTGTGGCCATCATGATATCAGTTCAGCCACCATGAGTGCAGTCTAAAACCTCCAAGGAGATCCTACTTCTTCTGGGCAACTTCTCTGACTAAGTCAACAGATACAAAAATGGGCCAACTTATCTGGTGGGTCTGATTCTTCTGGGGCTAGGCAGAGATCCTGTCATAGCTAGAGATGTGTGGTGGGAAGTCTTCTGGCTCATGAAGTCTTCTGAGGACTGTGGCACCTGGTTATTCCCATGGTAGCAGGAAGCCTGATGCCTTCAGGGTCTGATCAGTGTGCAATGGCCCTGCAAATAGCCTGGTCTCTGTCGCAACAGTGTGCTCTGGTCACTGCCTCCTTCCACCACCCAAGCAGCCAGTTCAGCTGTGCAGAGGTGCAAAGGGGGCAGGTGGTAGTGCAAGAGAGCACTGACCTGCAAATAAACCAGCCCGGGCTGTGGGGGAGCACAAAGAAGGAGATCAAATCTATAAGAGTCTTGTGGTTGCTCTGAGGGAATCAATTCAGAGCTCTGAGGAGGGGGGATGGAGCACCATCATTTGCAATGGACAGCCCTGATATTAATGGGAAAGGGATGAAGAGGAGGAGGGAGGGAAGTAATGTTGACTGTAGCCTGGAATCAGCCCAAAGACCAAGCCCTGATCTCAGGAAGAAAGCATCTCCCCTCAAGAAGAGAAATTAGTCAGAGGGACTACAGAAGAAAAACACTTCTCTTGCCATGCACAACAGCTGTTCATCTAGGAGCCTGCATCAGCATCTGCACCACCATGCAACCCTTCCTCCCCGCACTGGACGCAGCATGGAAGACCCTGTAAAGCTACAGCCATGTCTTTGCAGCCATTGGTGTGTGATTGCAGAGTCCAGCTAAGCTGTCCCAGACATCTCCAAAGGCCCTGCTGCTGCACCTTCCCTCCTATAAATCCCTGAGCTATTTAGCTTAGCCCCAGCTTGTGCACACCTACGACGCAGCTGCAGTTATACAGATATAGCCCATCTGTAATAGTGCTGCCTAGTGATTGCCATTCTGATTATATACACAAGCATTTCCCAGAGCTGGGAAAGAGCTGCTCAGGGAGCCTGGCAGATGCACGCAGTTTTGTGTAAGCCCCAGMAGGCCTGCGGGGGCACTGGAGGAGACAAATGCCCTTTACACCAGGCCTTGCTGGGGTGGATAATTTGAGTCTCATATAGGTACAATTGAAGGTCTGTACCTGGTTGCGAATCAAAGCATCACATGTGACACAGACAGAGTATCATTTCCAGTGACTTCTCTGAAAGACAAAATAAACTCATTAGTTGATTAGAAAAAAAAAAAAAAAAGCTAAATTTTAAGAGCTATTTGGGAGCAGACACTCTCACTTAGCCCTGGTGGCAGGTGCCTCAATAAGAATCCCACTACGTCCGTTAAGTTACTCCCTGAAAAGCTCCTAGAGCTCTTATTATCTGTGGAGTGATACACACAAGTGGCCTGAGCTCTTCTAGAGCTTAGAGCAGGATTCACTTTGTTTCAGATTAATTACCTTATAATACATATATAGTCAGCATGGCTTCACCAAGGGGAAATCATGCCTAACCAATCTGATAGCCTTCTGTGATGGAATGACTGGCTAGGTAGATGAGGGGAGAGCGGTGGATGTTGTCTACCTTGACTTCAGCAAGGCTTTTGACACTGTCTCCCATAACATCCTCGTAGACAAGCTCAGGAAGTGTGGGCTAGATGAGTGGACAGTGAGGTGGAT